>NC_064304.1:16682372-16995982 GCF_023373825.1 Bactrocera dorsalis | reverse complement strand
TCAACTTCTGAGAAAGCAAACGAGTTCAGTTGAACATTAGCGCAACAATTAATGGTTTTAGCCACTTCCCTTACTTCACTAGGGGCAGTCAGCAACAATACGAAGTTCATACCTCTCCATGTTTAATACACTTCCTCGGCTTAGCGCTACCTTTCACACCCAACGCATCACTACTGTTTATATATTTTGAGATATTTCAAAATAATGACGGATATATAAAACCAATGTTTCGGAGCAAGTACAGGACCTTTGACTTTTAAACTTGCGAATTGGGCGCGGAGACCACAAAATGAAATTTCTTGTCATTATAAATATGACCAAATACCTTGTTCTTGCAAATTTCAATCCATTAATAGAGTTTGAGCGGATACGAAGTCCCACGATCTTTTAGGTCTACGACACTCCATTATGCGCTCGCCAAAAGTTTCCTGCAATAAATTGATAGTTTCGTTAGCTGTGTGGCATATAGCGCCATGTAGCTGGAATCAAAGGTCGTCCACATCAATATCAACCTCAAATTCAGGCACGAAAAAGTCATTAAGCAGGATTCTATAACGTTCCCCATTGACTATAACATTTTGGCTTCTTGGACCAAAAGTGCGCTTTATCGCTGTACAAAAGTGTCTTACGATGCGTCACGCGAATTCAACCATTATTTTGGTAATAGATAAAATGATTCAGAGGCCAAATATATCTGCGTTGAGAACTTTATTCACTCAGTTCATACCATTAAACAACACGTTCATTTGCCCGAAGAAACTTTATACATGACAGGGATGGCATGATACGAAACTCTCTCATTTTTCTCTCAAATTAGAGCTTTTAATAATTTGATAGTGATGCAGATCACCTTTTTCTCTCTTCTTTCTCACATACTTTGGAAACGCAAAATAGGTTGTTAGGTGATCTTGCTGATGCTCAGAAATAACCTCTTTTGAACATGGCACTTACTAAGCGAGACTAGAAAGTCAACGCTCTTTTGACATTTCTCTTCAGTAAGGTTTTCCATTTCATCATGGAAGGATATACAATCCAACAACGACACTACGTGCAATTTTTGGTCGTCATAATCGTCCTGTCCGATCAACAAATTGGCGTCTAGGGGATAAGTCTCAATCCACAGCCACAGTATAAAATGTTCCCGTGCCAGTGAGATAAAGAAATACCCGTACCGTCGAGAATATTGCTGATCCTAGCGCATCAATTGAGTAGGTCCCAAACTAGTCTCTCGCACGTCGTTCTCAAGCGTTGGGCATCTCTGTGACGTCGTTGTTTCGAATTTTGCGATCTTGGCCTACATCCTTACAATCTCAAATTGAATGAAATGAACTGAAGTTGCTTGACCTCCAGAATCGTTGTTTGCGAATTGGGCTGAGCTGGTGCGGTTTATGGACCGGAGTCGAGACCGGCACGTTACTGTCAATGGAAATCGCTACCGTTCAATGATAGCCGAACATTTTTGGCCCGAATTGGATGATATGGACTTGAACAATATGTGGACCCAACGATTTGATGCCGTTAGAGTATTTCCTGTGGGACTACGTCTGGTCTATGGCTTATGCCAACTAGCCAGCAACGTTTAATGAACTTCGTACGAATAACGTGAAATTGCAGAAGTATCGGCCGATTTATGCTTGAAAACCGTCGACTGGGTTCAGTGGACTTTTCCAAGAGTGCCCATTCTGACCATGTAAAAGAAATCGAGTTCCACACATAAAAACATCGAATGTACTTTTACAGGAATACAGAATTTTATTAATTTTCCAAAAGGGGCGCTCTTCTTGAAAACACCGTTATAGCTTGCTGATTTCTGTCTATACAAAGCAAGCAGTAAGCTTTTACACTAAAAGAAGCACTAGGTATTTGGAAAACGTTACTTTAGTAAAACCAAGAAACTACTGAAGATTCTCGAATATTTTGTATTGTATGTGGTTATATGAGTAACTAACCAACAACGTAAACTCCCAGCTGATACCAAAGGAGTGCGTATGGATCTTAACCTCACATTTCAATTTTGATCAAGAAACAACATTCGCTGGGTATAAAACTGTTTACCAGCGCCAAAGCTTAGACACTTATCCGATACTTTTTAGTTTTCTCACCGAAACTTTTGCGCTTCATCAACGCTGATTGAGCTGGCAGCTGGACAACTACATGAAAGAGCAGCACCAACTCGAGCAAATTGTTGCAAAACAACTGATACACCAGCCACGAGCTCGCTAGCATGCCCCCACATTGGTCCGTGTGTCTTTCGCCGTGCTTCGTCGTTGTTCATCGTCTGCTAGTCGCTGTGAGAACATAATTCAATTAAAAACTTTCAACATTCACGCAACTAATAAGCGCGACATTGCTGCTGTCATATCAAATTCACTCCACTGTCATCGTTACGTGTTGTTGTTGTTGTTTATGTACTTGTTACTGTCATTACGATCACCCCATTCTTGTCTTGATTACTGCTCCGTCCGATTTCTTGTGTCGGTCATTGTCACTTTGCTTTGGAAGCTGCGGTCGCTGCTGCTCCTGTCACTTGCTTTGTTGTTGTTCGCTTTTTTGACCATCTTTATTGTTGTTGCTTTTGTTGGAAATTACTGCTTCAGCTGCTGCGGATGATGTGCACAATATTGCCAGTCACACTGGTCACTCGCGCGCCGCACAGTCGAGTATTTATGTCAGTTTTCACCATTGTTATTAATGTCATTGTGTCAAGTTAATATAGCGGATTGCCTTATTTTTTTTTTTGTTTTTTTTTTATCTTTTGTGTTTTGTTTTTGTATTTTTGTGGCGAATGCGGTGCGCTTTGTGGTGAGTGTTGCCGTTGTTGTGGCAAATGCATACATATGTAAGTTGACATATTTGTATGTGTCAAATATAGCGGAAAATTTCTGTTAACAACAATGCGGAAAATATGCAACAGTAAATTGGAAATTTATTTTATACCAGTTTATTATATAATATTTTCCACAGGACATACTAGAGAAATTAAGTTTCGGTTATGAGTTGATAAATTGCTCGAAGAGTGCGGCTGAAGACAGTTTAATGCAGTGTTGTGTAAAGTTAAGTTAGCTTAAACTCAAGCTGGTGGTTGAGAAAAGTTTCTTCGATATTTAGGTTAGGTTGGATTGCATTTAGTCGTAGAGCCAATCTTCGCACCAAAGGTGACGCTTGGAAATTGGAAAGCTGGTCCTTTGTGATTCCCAAAACTCCTAGTTGTTAATACCAGATCCTTTTATATCATCGGAGTGTCATATATGAAGTTTTAATTATTTGACGGCCCCACGCGCTACCATCGAAGCTTCAGTAGCCTACCCAACGGGGACTCGTAATTCTTTGTTGCCTGCGGAAAAATATGTCGTCATGATCTCGTATTGGCAGGTGGCGCAGGTCATTTTCTTCACGAAATATTTATTAACGGAACGGCGTTGAGTACCGTTTTCTGATTGAAATTTTTGTATAATTAAGAGATGATACATATCGAGGTTCCCTATTTTTGTTTAAAGAAGAAACCCAATAAACTTCAAAATTAATTATCATAAGAAATAACATTCCGTGGCATTTCTTTTTTGAAGATTATCTCCTTCAAATGTAGGCCGCCGCCATGTCTCAGATGGTCGATCCATTCAATTCTCGATTACTCGTTCGAGTATATCGATTGGTAACTGGCGAATGGTACCCGTAATGTTTTGCTCCAAGGCCTGAATCGAAGCGGGCTCATCCGCCTAATCTTTAGTCTTTATATATCTACATAGGAAAAAGTGTAACGGTGTGATATCACATGATTTTGGTGGTCAATCGACCGGCCCAAGACATGAAATTGCCTGCTCACCGAAGGGTTCTCTTATTAAATCCATTGATTGGTGCGATGTGTGGAAAGTGGCGCCGTCTTATTGAAACCAAATGTCGTCGGGATCATTTTTGAAGAATTATGAACCGATGTTTCCACCGATCTACAAACCGTTGTTTCTTCTGAGTGAAATGGCACCACTTGAATCTCTTCAGCTTGCTCTTCGTCCCAAATGCGGCAATTTTGCCAATGGTTCACGTCGCTGAACAAAATTTGGTTCAAAAACGTGGGATTTTCTTGGAACTTTTCAAGAGCCCATAGATGCGAAATTGCTTGAGAAGGTCGAGCAGCATGGGTTCTTGCACAAGTTGTATTTTGTACGCTTTCAGTTTAAGATCTCGACATAAAATGCGTCCAGTCATTCCATACGTCACTTCGAGTTGCTGCGAATCGACTCTTCATGCTCTTCGTGTACATTCTCAGCTATGACTGCTATATTTTCTTTACTGCGTGCTGGACGTAGTCTATTCGGTCGAATATTATCCAATAACGAATGCTGGGTCTCACGATGAGTGATTGTGTTACGAATAGTACGCTCAGTAGGCCGATTATGTTGACCATAATTTAAGCGAAGCGCGCGAAATGCATTATTTGTAAAGCGTGCATTATAAAATTGAAAAATTTGTAAACGTTTTTCAGTAATAAGTCTTTCCATGATGAAGTACCAAACAATACTGACTAAAAATAAAATGACAGCTTGACACTACCCAAGCGCTATCTGTTAAAGAAAGACTGTTAGAAAAATGTACCTCTATTATATTTATATTTTTAAGGTTTTTGGGTCACAATGCTGCCACAGTTTCTCTAAAAAGTATATATTACACTCACACCTGCACAGGAATTCCACACAACACACCAGCGTACAAATTCAAGGAATTGGGTTAATACATATTAAGTATATTATATATATAAAGTACATATACATATATTTTCATGTTCGCAATCATAGATATGGGCATGCGTACATGTGTGTGTGACGTTTAAATTAACTGATTTTGTCGCAAAGTACAAGCAGGTTACAACGAGCAACCGGTGTCAATGCGAGCGCGCAGGCGTAGTCAATGTTTTGTGGCGGCCTAAAATTATACACACATACACATTTGTAACCTCAGCACAATTGCATAAAGCGATTTCAACAGAATTTCGTGCTGGTAGTGACGAACGTCGATAAGCCATTTGATCACCCCCAATTCGGTGCTCATCAACATGCGAATGGTTTTCGACACGCACACATACATTTGTGTGTGAGTGTGTTTTCACCAAGCAATTTATATAAGTATTTCGCATTGTTATGTTAATATTTATACTTATGCATGCGACGGCAGGTAAACTCTATTTGCATTATTAGAGGCGGTCCACTTCTTAGTGGAAAATAATATGCTAGAAAAATCGTTGGCATAAATATCGATGAATTTTGCTTTTTATTTACAATTTCCGGGTATTTTTTTTTTTCATAATGTATTCCGGTCAAATATCACGTCTATGAAGACCCTAAGTTCCACTGGGCTTATGTCTTGCGAATAGCTTTGTGAACAATACCCTTGGAATGATAAAAACAAATCAGCACTGTCTTCACTTTTCATTTCTCCATGTACGATTTTTCGGGTTTCGGGTCGTCCGGTGCCTTCCACTCAGCACTCTTCAAATGTTAGATTCTGAGCAATTTTTGGTCGTCAGTCAATTTATGCGGAACAAACCGTGCACACACCTTTCGTAAACCCAAATGTTCGGTCAAAATGCGATAAATCGATGTTTTGGAGATGTTTAATTCCGTTTCCATGAATTTCAATGATGATTTCGGCTGATTTTTGATAAATTCACGCACAGATTCGATGGAATTTCCGGTGATCAAGGATTTTGATTGGCCCACATGTTGATCGCCATTTACTTGTATGTCCTCACGACCACTTTGAAAACGTTGAAACTACTCTGCTACGCGATAGACAATCATCGCCATAAACGTGTTTCATCAATTGAAACGTATCGGTAAAAGTTTTACCAATTTTAAAATAAAATTTGTTGTTGGTTCTTTATTCGAAGGTCACACACGCACCGATAACACAAACATACTGACACTTAAAACACAATAACTTCACTTCCAATCAATGAAATGTCATGAAATTCTTACTAGAAAATCGACAAAGATAGCAGATTCTAACGCACCAATCGACATATAGATGGCGCCACCAGGGGCGCTAGACTCAAAAAGTTTTGTTTACTTTGGAACGCACCTTGTATATCTTGTATTTCAGTAGCATTACCTCTGCGAGCTGACCTATTTTTATTGTTAGTGAATTGGTTACATTCTAGCAGCCCTATATAAATCGTCATTCCTCTCAATAGGAATTTGGAGCACTCTGTTTATATACCAATGCCTCCCTTTCTCTTGTTTACTCGCAAGTTACGCCTTTTTCAATACACTTAGGTGGCTGTTTCTGCAAGTATTACTCATTTTAAACGATATATTAACCTTTTTACACCTCAGTGGATCCACCTTAATACTACAAAGTATTATATATAATATGTACGGCATTTACCATGTGTCAGTGTTGGTCCGCGCTTATTGGCTATTTATAGTAAGCGTATTTCAGTTGTATCTGTTGATTGTGCGGAATTTATATGCTTTGTTTGTGTATGTGCTCATCCCCAATGCAGATTAACTCCTACTGAAATTTATCGAATTGCGGTAATTGTGCAATGTTAGTTTGTAAATGTCGGTATTAGATGGCCTCAAAGCGGATCAGATCTAGAGAGCTGGAGTTTTGCATTGTTTACACAATAATAGCGCGGCAGCTTAGACGTGATTGTTTAGGTCATTTTGAAGGTGAGTGGATATTGTGCTTTTGTGAATAACTTGTTTGTACATTGCTTGCATATATATATACATACAGGGGCGGATCCAGAATAGAATTTTGGGGAGAAGAATTTTGTATTTGCAACTCAAAGTCCTTTTTTCGCGGAGTGTCACTTATGATTGAAATAATGTGTAACTCTCCGCAGTTATCAAAGACGATATATGATTTCATCTAAAGAAGGACAAATTTATGTATTGAGTTAATTTTGGGACGTCTTGTACATAGATGCTAAGATTGGTTCTGTATTTATACCCTATATTAAAGGAATTTATACCCAAAAGGAAACGCCAGAGACCCTATAAAGAATATGTATAAGATTTACCCAGGCCCGTCTGTCTATACGCTTAGTTTTTAAGATATCCATCGAATATTTAGTAACTCTCTTTTTTCCCAAGGAAGCCGCTCATTTATAGGAAACACCAATATCGGAATATTGTAGGATGTAACTGCCATTCAAAGTGATCGATTGTATGGAAAACTCTTATACTACTATGAGAAAAAAATTGTAAGACTTTGCTCATAATTTTAGAATTCTTAATTTATTCTTCAAAATCCATGTCGCCCCTCCTCAAACTAATAAGCCATGGCCCCAATACACTTGTGCCAACGTTTCTTTCCAATCCTCGAAATGGTTGTTAAGTCATTTTCTGAAATAGCCTTCAATGCGCGTAGCGATTCAATTTAATGTCTTCAATTGAGTCAAAACGGTTTCCACGGAGTGATCGTTTGAAGTTGCTGAATAGCCAGAAGTCACACGGTGTTAAACCAGGCGGAGCGTTCTCGATCCTCTTTGAATAACTTGTACCAGTCAAAAAAAAAACAACACAACAACTTGCAACAAATAATTGTCACCGAAGGCATTTTCCAACGCTCTGGACGTTTTAATTTCGCAAACAAAAATTATCCTTTGTTGAAGTATTTCACTCATCGTAAAAATTGCCGAAATTACTTTGTATACTTCTAAAAGACAAACGTATACTAAATGATGTCCCTAATAGCCATACCAACCAAAAAAAAGCCTTTCGACTAATTTGTTTTCGCGAAATTTAAGTCTGACTATTTTTTTCCGCAGTAGTATTTGATAAGATATCCTCATGAAGTTTTTCTTTAATTATTCTCTAAGGCAATTACAACTGTCGAAAAAATTGTTCAGATCGGAACCTTAAAGCTGTCATACAAGCTGATAGATCAAAAGCCGTTATAAGAAAAATAACTGCACAATTTACGAAGAAATTCTTAATTATGACCAATCAAAATCAAGTTACAAATCTTCATTAAAGACCTTTTTCCTTATTAAGTAACCTCAATTCGACTTGAAGGTTCTTTATAGGAGTTTCAAACTGCGTGGTAAGAAGGTAGAAAGAACTGCAAAATGTCGCTTGCTAGCTGTTGCCCAGTTAAGTTTCCAACTCCAATTAGTTATCAATTTTTCTTGCTTTTACAAATATTTTATAAAAAAGGTGGCAGCATTTTAATACCGTATTTACACTAAATAAATGGAAGGAACGATGGGTAAATTTGTTTCATAAAAGTCATATGTACATATATGTTGTTTTTATTTAAGAATATATATTTATACGGATATTCATGACATTTCATTTAAACGAATCAAAATTCTGGCTTATTAATAATGCAATGAAGCAAACTTATTGTGAAAATTATGAGAAAATTTTCGAGTTCTCGAATTCCGTTGTTATGGCTGCTATTATTCGGCACACGATACGTTTCCTCTACTTAGTTTGAATTCAAAACCATTCACTCAACGCACCAACGTACAGAACCATAATAAACCGAATTAAACAAAATTATTGAGTTCATTTGCGAATATTTGCCAAATTTATAAAGCATAAACAAATCTAGTTAAGAGCAATAATAACAAGAACTACAATGCAAACAATAAGTTATCATACAATATTTCATGCATTTTCACTGATTGAAGAGCCAAGTCGCACAATCTCTGCTAATAATAAGAATTGAGATAAATCTGTGATTTGCAAATTGAAGCCAAAGGCTGCAGCATTCTGTGCAACACAATGTTGCATTTTTCGCATAGCGATGCAGTGAATGGAAATGGAACGGAATGAAGGCTGCAGAAAGAATGCAAGGAAGAGCCGCTGGCATAGTCGCATCACTCATACGCCCGGGTGGCCACCCACTTGTGCTCCGCTCGCCAACAAAGAAGCCAGAGAAGAGTATTCTTGTATTTTTCGGCGTTGCATTGCATTTAATGAAATGAATTTTCTGATTTATTTGCTTTTTATTTAAAAAGCAAAGGATAATTTCGCTTTCGAGGCAGCAGTTGCTTGCAGCGCACAATAAGCTTGAGCTGGCGAGTGGTAGTTGGTTGTTGTTCTTATTGCCAAAAACGCTTCGTTTGTTATGTAAATTGTCCGCTCATAGCCCCCTTGCACTCTTTGGCAGTCAGACATGTATGTGGGCGAATCATGCTTGAGGCATGTTCTTTGCAAAATACATGCGAGCTCACACATACACACACTCACATCCACTGGCGCTCAAACACCCATACACACATGTACGGCTCTTGACTCACAGATTTTTGTAAGTGTGCGGCTGTGCAGCAATTCCATGTGCATCTTTGGTTGAAAGAAAAGTTTTTGCCACATTTTCCAACTAAGCCGAACTAGAAGTGAACAAATACTAAGAGTCTGCTGTAGACACCAGCTACAGTCGGGCAATTCAAGTTGTCCATTTCATATTGCTCAGCTCGACACTCGGCCGAACTGTGAGCCTGTCAACCTGTCAACTTGTACACCTCTCCAAACAGCCTCTATACATTTGTTAGCCATTAACTACTTCCTTCATGTGTTGGTGTGTGTATGTATATAAACGCTTTGCATTGTTTGTGTGCGTGTGTTTATCTTCTGAATGAATAATTTTTAATGCGCAGGAGGAAAGTGTTGATTTGTTAAGTAAATTTCATGTTGCAACAACAACACTGGCCAACCAACTACAGTTGGTCCTGCCAACAGTCATACAAAGAAAGATTTTAGGTCATGTGGCTGGTCAGTGCGCCGCTGCTCTTGCCATTTCCTGCCGTGCAGTTATGTGACTATTTTAACCATTTTTCGTATTTAAGTTGACTTTGCTTTCTGCATAAATTTCTCATAATTAAAAACAATTATAAACAAATTCGAAAGCCATAAATTTATACTAGAGGAGCAGCCTTGAATGCGCCAAAGTAGAAAATGGTGAGTATACTATACATATGTATGGCATTTGTGCGATGCTGTTCTTCTTACAACAAAAGTGGAAAAGGAAATGTATAAATATTATGAAAACATACATAGAGAGATAACTTTAAAGCACAAAACTTTAATGCCAAACAAAATCAGGCAAAATACGGAATATTCTGTATTTTTGCTATATTACTTCGAAATTTGTACAGCGCTTGATAATTGAACAGGGTTTTGGGCATTTGTAGACTGCCTCTCATTTGAAGACTTTTCAATGGGTTGAACTTTGGAGAATAGTATCAACAAGCTCTCTCTATAAGATTAGTGAACGAGGGTAAAACGAAATATATGCTGTAATCAAACAAACAGTCGTCGCACTCGGGATTTGGATTCCTCTTGCCGACAGGAGCTACTTTGGACTGAATAGCAAATTAAAAGGAAGGAGAGGACTTTTCTCAGTGAAAGAAAACCAAACTCTTCACGTCGTTCATTATTCCCATCCTACCTGAGTTGGCCTTAGTAGTGTGCGAGAGAAAGGCTCTACAGAAGATTTATGATCCTTTGCGCATTGACAACCGCGAATGTTGAAACGATGAGTTCAGATCAAATAAAGGTGGATCTTGTCTTCTAGTGAGCGCAGTGCCTTTTTGCAGTTAAGGACTATGCTGGAATTAATCATTGGCGACTACAACGCCTGGCTATCCGTGTATATTGTTGCTTAATATATCCTCTCATAGTTATTCAATAGAGCTTTGCAGGCCTTCTCTATGCACAGTACTTCCTATTTGAAGATTACGGATAGTCCAGATCATCGGAATATACTCTCGTGGCTACTCCGCAGTCCATTTTCGGTCCGTCGGTTAGATTGCGATGGTATCTTCCTCCACTATTATGGAAGTATCTATTGAAATCCAGCATTCGAAGAATGATTTAGTCTATTTTATTGACGTTTACACTGAGTTGATTTAGAATATCACTTCGTCTATAGTTCTTCTGCTTCTAACCACCCAATTCTTGTATTCTTATTGCAGAACATGCCACTGTTTTATAGATGTCTATGGGTAGTTGATGCAGGATCACATTAAGCGTGTCAGTCGGACATGACTTGATTGCAGCAGTAACACCTACACATGCTGCTCTTTGTATTCCATTTAATTTTCTGATGCTGTATTCTTTTTTTATAGGTGGCTACCATACCAATGCTGCTGACACTCTTTAGACTATTAACATTAATCAACATATTGTGAATCGATTCATAAGAGATGTGGAGATTCTCTGCAATCTTTCTGATGGCAACATTACGATTTTCAAGCGTTCCGAATACTTTGTGCCACTGGAATACTTGTGTTCGGAATACAGCAGTTTCTCCAAAATACCTCTGCAACATTTTCAATGATTCCTGAGTTTACATTTCATTACAACAACTTCAAGGAAACTCAAAGTTCAATTTTTTCATGATAAAAAATGCCTGACAAGCCTATACCCAAGTTTGTTCAGATCATTCAAACGTTACTTAATAATAACAGTAAGAGATGCTAAAGAAAGAGCACTCAATCGATAAGCAAAACCAAAATTATTTAGAGATATCGAGAATCTTCTTTAGGCCAGTAAGCTAGTACTTTTAACAAAAACTAAACTCAGTACTATGTTAGGAATCATTATAAGATCAACGTCAATCTCACCGTCACCAAATACTTAATTCAGGATGATGCGGGGCATGCTTCCAAGATAACGGTAAATCGGACAAATATCTCTGAGATTTCTTAATCCTTGCAATTTAGGCAGCTTGAGGAAAAAAAGCTCAAAAACTAAGCTAAACTTTCATCGCAAACCTATATAAAACCGAAGAATGTAATCTGTCAGAATAAAACGGACTTATGTCATTGGGAAATTAATTAAGCGCCTATTTCGGCAAATATGAAAATAAAATTTGTCCAAAATGAACTCCGACCAAGTTTTGTGTTTTTCTCAGTTTGTTTGTTTGGTTTGCAAATAAATAAAAATTTAATGTTCACATAACTTGGCCAATGCATTGCTCATACTACACACATACATGCATGCGCATATATGTATATGCCTGTGCTGCAGCATTATTTGTTTCGTTTTAACACGCAAGTTTGCAAAGTCGGCAAAACCTTAACTAAAATTGAGACTTTCCAATGCAAATCTCCGCATAATAACTTTGGTAAAAACTAATTGCCAACTGCAGACACGTGCATTTATAAACGTATATGTGTACAACATATACATACAGACAGAGATACTATATCAAATGCTCGCTCACTGATACTGTGTGATGTGTGTTGCTGTTGCATATACCATTTGGGAAATATTAATGCTAAGTAATCTTCTTCAACTGCAAATGAACTCAAACGCACATATTTTGACTCGTAGATTTACATAAATACATACATATATTAGTGAGTTTGTGTATTTACCATTTGATGGGCAGTTAATGGGAGTTTCAATAGGTTATTCTAGAATATAAAATGTGGTAACATCATGTATATGTCATTTAGGGTTTTGAAAGTATTGTTCAAAAGGCGTAGCTTTCCTGAGCTCCAAAGGAGCAATTCTTCAGAAATAATAAAATATTTGTGACATATTTTCCATCAGCTCCAATTAGACTTATATTCTGTCAAATAAGTACACGGAAATTTGAACTAAAACACAAACAATTTATCAATCATCTAAATTTATGATTATATCTCCTTCAAATTAGGCCCTTTCTGAGGCAATACAGTTCTTCCAACGAACAATCCAATCAATCCTTCAGTTCTCGTTGCGAATTAGTTTTGATGGCTTCAATGCTCTCAAAACGGATTCCACGCAGTGGTTGAGTTTTGGAAACAGGAAAAAGTCACACGGGCCCATAACTGGAAAAAACGGTGGTTATTCGATGATATTTGTTGAATTTTTGTTCAAAGACTCGTTCACAATGATCGCTTTATGCGCTGGCGATATCAGTCTTGAGTTCGCAGACTGAGCACACAAGGCTAGTGAGAAGATATCTGGGCTCCTTATGTCTAGCATTGAGCTATTTTACGATTAGACTGGTTTGGGTGCCTGCCCACAGCGGTACCCAAATGTTTTTTTATTGCAGGAAACTGCAAAGCTGCTGGGTTAGCAAGTACTTTAGTCTCAGTACCTGCGGATTGTGAACGAGTAAGAGCTCTGTTGGCTTCTTGAGGTTTACTACTGGACTCTTCAGCAGGCGTTGATCAACAACCAGTAGCTGTGCAGCGGCAAGGTTCTTCTGCCCTAGGGTAAATCGGAAGAGATCTAGGAAGCTCTTCGCTCTCAGCAAGGCCCACATTTCAATAGTCGTAGTAGTTCGAAGTAGATACTGTCCAACCGGGACTAACGTGGTAAAATTTAACATTATGCCAGCTGTTTGGAAGAAGATTAGATGAAAGAATTTCAACATTTGCTTCTCGAATGTCTCGCTGTTGCCAGATTAAGGCAAAAGCACCTCGGATTTCTAGTTTCCTTGGAAATAGCGAAAATAGAAAAAAACACCTAAGCAGATTTATGATAGATTCAGGTCGTTTTGTCGTTAATTATAATTCAACTATTGGCCTCATAGGTTGACTTTGTAGCATCTCATTGAAGCTTAAAGCGAAACTCGAAACTCTTCGATACTGAATTTTGTTTCGACTGAACTCTCGATTGATCTCTATTGTTGTACCTTTTACTTTACTAGCAATATACCATAAAATAAATGTTCATATATCAAAGAAGAAATGTACAAAATAAATTTTAGCCTAGCCTTCGTCTGCACCTCAAATATGTGGCATATTTTGGCAGATATTAAGTTCAATATTGCCTACTATATACACAAGCATTTAAACAAACATACATACATACATACATATGTATATATGTAAGTCAATATACGAATGGATAAATTCACATAAGCCCATTGTTGTTTGTTATTTGTTTGCGTACCGTGTAAAGTGTATGCCCGCATGCTGGGCTAGGGACACGCCCACGAGGCACACCTCTACAAATTAACATATCCAATATTCACACTCACATTAAAAGACAATAACCGCAAGATAGATTTTAATTGGAATATTTATGCAGTTGCTGATGAATATTCGCATTTAGGCAAACAAGCTCCAAGTGAAAAAATAACGCAAATATATATACATACGTATACATATATACAGTTGTATATTCTTATATGCCCAAGGAGACAAGAATTGTCGAAGCCAAAGATTTAAGTGAAGCAAATCAAAATTGCTGGAAATGTTGAAATGCAATTGCTGCTGACCAGAGCTCTGAGGCCAACTCAAAACCGACTGAAGGAATTTGGAGAAAAATAAATATACACACACAGTAAAAGACAAATTGTTCACGAAAATACCAATATTTCACTTAACCCTTGGAAATTTTATTGAACAAAAAAATGTATATGTAGGAATACTTCATTTCACATCAAAATTGGAATTTGAAAAATATTATGAGTTTTGATTGACTAAGCCTGCACTCGCATTCACACGGCAGCAAGTTACAACCGAGTGGTTCACAGGTGACGAGTCATGAATCTTTAAGTATGATCCCGAGATAAATAGACAATCTTCCTAGTTTCACATTCCGTCGTCTCCTCGCCCAAAAAAAGGGAAGAATGACGAAATCCAGAGTGAAAACAATGCCCATTGGCTTTTTTGACATCAAAGGCATCATTCACCATAAATTTGTTCTTTCTGGACAAAGCGTCAACGCCAAATTCAACGGAAAGTCCTCAAGAGACTCATACGAAGGGTCAATCGGGTCCGACAAGACATCGCAGCCGATTGGAAGTTACACCACGACAACGCCCTGGCGTATACCACCTTTCTTGTAAACAGCCATCTAACCAAGGCCGGCATCCCAATTCTCTTGCAGCCGCACTATAGCCTAGAAAGGCCGATGAAAGACAAGCATTTTGAGATGACAGAGGGGTTCCAAGCAGCATGCACCTCGGCCCTAAAGCCTATTCCGTAGAATGCCTTCCGTGCCGGCTTCAATGCTTAACGCTGACAACCTATTTTCAAAGATTTTAAAGAATTGTAACGATTGGTTCAATAAATTCTTTTAAATCGACTAAGTCCAATTACTTTCCGGACAAACCCTGTATAAACTTCAAAATAGCTAGTATTACCCCGATCATATGATTCTGAGAGCTTTTTGTATCCATTAGAACTAACTCTCTCTGGGCTAAGACCAATATATAATAACTTAGATTCAGCATTTATAGCCACCAATATCACATTATTCTTAACTCTCTTAGTGTGATTTCCAATTTATGATCAGCTACAATAACTTAACCTAACGTAAAAATGATTTCAAGATATAAATTACCAGACTACTTGACACAAATATTTTTGAGTGTCACAGATCTTTCCTAAATCAAAAAACCAAGTCGAAAGATGGAGTCACGTGTAGAAGTTCACGTCATGAGAAAAGTTCTGCGAGCATCATACACTTGGGAATGACCCGAAATTATTATTTTATATATGGCTAAAGCAGTTCACGACTTGCGGTTTTAGACCACGTATCCTCTGGGTAGCCAACAACATCCGTTGGAAGGTAAGCTAAGGAAGAAATCGAACATTTTTTGGTTTTGAAACTCAATCACTGTTGTTGTATTTAGTATCTTTTTCTAAACAACACACATGTTTTAAGTACTCCAAAAACAAATCTTCAGCTTCCGAAAGCTGAGATTTTCACAAAATTATATCAATGCTACCTTAAAACTGCTCTCTGAGCGCCGAATTTTTTTGGTCTTTCGCCAAAGCGTTGCAAAGTTTGTTAGTCAAGCACCTCTGCTGAACTGCAGAGATCCAAGCGGCAGCGTGAAAGTTACACCAAATCATTTTTATTTATACACAACTCATAGCAACTTGAATTCTTTACCGACTTTTGCTTCATTATTTTCTTCTTCTAGATACTCTTTGTACTACTTTCGCTCGGTGCGCCACCAGAAGTTTGCTGCGGTTCATCACATTGATCAATGGTAATAGAGACGCATGGGGATTATCCAGACCGACTGCACAATTTCTCAACCTTTCTTGCAGCTCCTTGCAATCGTTATTGTTGTGCGCCTTGATGCATTTAAACCCTTTCAAGCGTTCGCCGCATTTCCACTCACGTCTGCTGCGGCCGCGACATGAAGAGGTGTGAATTTCAACGTAACGGCAGCAAGTGGATCGCGGAACGAAGGCGCGGGGTCGTTCTAACGGCATGAGTGTACTTAACTTTACAAGTTTAGTGGAAGTTTAACGATGCGGGACGTCAGCGGCAAGCGGTGACCAGCCAGCCAGCCAGTGTCAATGTTTGTTTTATGTTCTCAAGTTTTGGACAGACAGCGAAATTGGAAAAGAAAACAGCGGTGTGCGCAATGACAGGAAACGAAAACGCACAAACACACACACACACAGCGTGGGTGGAAGAGAGAAGAGCGGAAAGCAATTGGTGGGAGTTTGTATGAGTGTTTGGCGGTGATCGTCGGCAGCTTAGCGCACTTTACTCCTGTCAGCTGAGAGTGTATGTGTGAATTTTGGTAGGAGGAAGGGCGAAGCTGGAAGAAAGCGCTTCTTGCCGGAAGTGGTGAGTTGAGAATGTGCAGCAGCTTTTGGAAATATAATATTTTAGACGCTTTTAGTTGAGCGTTACAACTGGCAGTGCACTGTTCTTGTTGTTGTGCGAAAGGATTGTTGTTGTGCAAAAAGTTTTGTTGTTGTTGTATGCATAGTTTCGGTATTTATAGTTGTATCGTTAATATTCATTTGACGTGGCGTCGCCGTAATGGACCCGAAAGGTTGAAAGTATAGCGCGGAAGTTGTTTCGCCGCTCTGCGCTTCAAGACTCAAACAGCATTTAACGGAATGTTGTTGTTGAATGGTTTATGGGAGTTTCGCGCTTGTGTGTTACAATAACTTTTCAAGTGGCGAAGCTCGCAGCGGAGTTGTGATTATTTTTCGCCTACCTTGCCGCTTCACTACGTCCGCGCGCTTCCATGGAAGGACCCGAGAAAAGTGAAAATACACCTAAATGGAGAGACTACGTAGCCTTTTGTAGCATGCAGCGGTGTATATATGCTCGTACTTATGTAGATATTTACACTTGAAATCACATTGGCATTGATGGCCGCAGATGCGGAAGTGGTTTTCTAAATTTTGTTTCATACTTTTCTCTCCCCGTTTAGCTAAGTCAAGTGCCCTTTAGCCATTGATTGTAAACAAGATTCAGGTTCGCACACCAACCTATACCATATACACATACATATGTGTCTCTGTGTTATATCGGTAAGCTACACGCGCACGGTTGGTGAATCGTGGGTGATTTCCTTGTCCACCAGACTGTCGACTCTAAAATTTATATGAGTGTTTGCGTTTTGATTATTATTGATGAATTTGTTGCCGGTGGTGTCATAGGTTCGCACAGTGGGACGTTTTCAAATTTTGACTAGAGGTTTGCAATTTGAATCAAGGCTAGATTCAATGAAAAAACTCAGACTGCATATTTCAAGACCTAAAAACACTCTTTATCTTCTCTAAGTCCGAACCGAAACGTGAAAATATAACAATTTCCTTGGTCTTATCAGCTGCAGCGTTCTCATAATTCTAGAACGTGGATCCATATTTTTTTGGGCTTCCAACTTTAACTTCGAAGATCGAGTTGTTCATTGACCTTGAATATATACCCTTCAATACCAAAACAACTCAGCTCCTGAGTTAAGAGGCCTTCGATTTTGTTCTGAAATTCAAATGGCAACTCGAGAGTGTCTTCGGTTAACATAATAACGAAAAAAAAATTTTAATAATATAGATTAAAATACAATGCCATTGTCCCCAGGAATTTTCCATCTTCCGCTTTGTAACTATAACTACATACTTCTTTAAAAAGACTGCACAGCAATCCTTGGACGTCGGATCAAGTCTCCTCGATGTATATATACAAATAGTGATCACATCGGCCAGCAGGATTCTGGAGTTCATCAGAGTGAAAGACCTTTGTGCGTTTACTCGAAAGAGGATATAACTCTTTTAGAGCTATTGTTCATCTTAAGGACTTATTGGTGTATGAAAACGCAATGTAACGTTAAACTCAAAGACTTTACGATATTTCTTTCGTTGTGAGAAAACCACTAAGATAAGCGGAATTTTGTATGATTTTCTTTTAAATTACCAATGCCAGGAAACTGGACAAATTAAACACCCAAGACAGTGATATTCCAAAATTCTCTCTCTTCATTTGCATGGCATCTGTATGGAGTCGCTGAAGAAGAAACGCAGCGAGCTTTTTCGCGCATAGATCGAAATTCAAGAGGAAGGTTGGAGAAGAAATCTTCTATTGGGAGCCTTCCATCAACTCTTGTTTCAGACTGCTAGGCCATTGTAGTGTCTTCCACACAGAAATGGCAGGGACCAAGGCAGAAACAGATGCACTTCTCCGAAACTTTCTTTTAGTGAGGTATGTATCCACTCCGATAGCAGAGCTGCTCTGCAAACCTGGAGCTCGCTGACCTTGAGGTCATAGCCAGTCAAAGAGTTCATGGCCTCAATAGCAGTAGCGACTTCTATACTGAACTTGCCTGGGTGCTTGGCCGTAGTGAAATCGTCGAAAAATGAACTTGCAAGGCAGCCCTACCCAAATTCCATCGGAATGGGAATGAGCTGAATCTATGGGCTTCGCGCGAGCTCAATCACCGCAATTATAAGCATCTTAACTGAACACTCTCTCTCTCGTACTTACGCGATGAGGCTAAAGATTTTATGGGACGTAACTTGTCAAAGAGGAAGAGGTCAAAGAAACACGGTGGCCCTACTTGAAGGCACTCTAGCTCTGCAAATATTCGATGTAGTACTCGCCGGAAGAAGCAGAAGAAGAGGAAGACCTTCACTCCGTTGGAAAGACCAGGTGGAGAAGGACCTAGCTACGCTTGAAATTTCTAATTGGCTCCGCATTGGAAAAGAAGAAACGACAGTAAAAGAGAAGAAGAAGCATCCCTAGGCATTATAATTCTCAATTTTTATATAAAGTAATGCTAAAAGTATCCTTCTCCTAACCATTTATGCTCGCTTCAACTATTTGACTACTTTTAAATTTCGAGCACTATGTGTATTTTATAAGATCTTTTTCAATTTTCACCTTCTAACAAATCGAATTGTTTGCCAATGCATTGCAATGCCTCTAAAATCGACAAATAATCCATCTATGCGGTATGCGCTACGAATAATTAAGAAACAACTGTGGCACAACATTCCAAATGCCATTAATTTGATAAGTTTTGAAAATCATAACTTCGTTGCATTCAAGCGTTGCAAGCCAACACTGTGCGCAACCATGTTGCATGCCACTGGTTACGGTGAATATTGCAACTTTCGACTTGCAATACTCTTCCCAGCGAGTCACTTCCGCACCAGCGACCATCAGCGCCACGCAAATTGTAAATATTGTTTTTCTGTTTTGCATCTTCTTTGCGATATGTTCCATGTTGCTTTCAAATTTACAAACTACCTACCACCACCCGCCCCCGCACTTATTTGTTCGCCTGTTCGCGCTGATAAAAAAACACATTTGCAATTTGTTAGCGTTTTTACAGCTGCCATTCCAGCTGCATGAATGCTACATAGTCCTACAATGTTGTTGCTAGTGTTGTTGTTTGTTTTCTTTTTTTTCATTCTTGGTTTGCCCGCTGAGCGCAGCCTGCAACATAACCGCGTGGCGCAAAAAATACTTCCGGAAAAAGTGTAGCATTCGCACTCATATTAATTTGATACTCGCACGTAAATAGATACAATCTTTGCTGCCGCCACCGTTAACACCGCAGTCGCAACCGCGCTCGCCGCACAGCCGCCGCTTGAGCATTCGCAGCCGCGCCGTCACTGCATACGGCACGCACACACTTGGCGCCGACTTGGCAGAGGCCTTTCAACTGCTCCTGGCCGCGGCGACTCGCACTATTTGTAAACGCTCCTGACATTACCATATTTTGCAGCAAGGGTTATGCTTTGTTGGTGTTGTTTGTGCGCGAATGCCGTTACCTACGGTTACGTAACTTGTTTCTGTGAGTTTTCACGCACAGATAACGGTGTTTTCCCAACAATGTTGTTGTATTGATTGCACCGTTTTCTTGCACAAAAGCCTTACTGCCATTTCACGGTAACAACTCCGTTATAAAAGCGTGGTATTTCTCCGGCGTTGCTGATAGTTTTTACTTTGTGCATTGACTCTAAAATTCTCCATCTTTTTGAAGTTATTTTCATTTTTGATTACAACCCGTTGGTCGATTTGAACCGAAATTCGAGTAAACAAAGATCAGCTTTCACCGATTCTATGGCTTTCTTCCCTTTTTGCACAAATTGAAATTTAGCGCTTCACTTGCATTTCGATTCGAGAAATGTATATCTGAAGTCTCTGCGTTTATACTCCCTAGGGTATGTAACACTCAAAAGAAAACATGAGAGACCTTGTAAAATAGGGTATATACATATACAAATGATCAGCGTGACAGGCATAGTCTATTTAGCCCTCCCCATATGTACAAGTATACAGAAAGAATACTTTTGGAAAAATTTTTATAGTAGACTTAAAAAGACTAACGAGGTATAAGATGGATATGCAACTCACTCATTCGAGCCATACAAATCCCTTGGTACGGACAGAATTATTCCTGCAATGCTATAGAATGCGCTCTGTCCATCCGTGCCATGGCTAAAAGCGATTTTTAGAAGATACATGGAGTTTAACTATGTGCCACACTCATGGAGAGGGGATAGGGTAGTTCTCATATCGAAGGCAGGTAGAAAGAACCCTACTAAAAAAATAAGCTTAACTTCCTTTCTGCAGACAACGCTAGAGAAAATCCTGGGCACGCACCTTAGGTCCGCAACGCCTCCTAGAAATTTGTCCAAGGCGCTGCCCGCATATACGAAGAGCAGATCAGTAGAGACCGCACTCCACACACTGGTATTTAACATCAAAAGGGCTCTAGAATATAAGGAATACGCTCTCAAAGCATTCCTGGACATTTCTGGAGCATTCAACAACGTCCCTACTGATAAGAGCAGAATGGAGCGACGCTAAAATTGACCGCTTCTATGGATATTAACGGTAAATAAACTGCTTAAGAACTTGGAAGGCAAAACCCCTAAGATAGTGGCATATGCGAATTATATTGCCATCTTAAAAACGGATAGGTGTCTACAGACCATTAGCAGTATTATGACCACCACTCTCAAGACAGTCCAGAATTGATCATCGTGATCGGATATGGGGTGAACAAGTAGAAAACGGATCTGCTTATGTTCACAAGAAAATACAAAATTCCACCATGGATTTTCCCTTCCCTTTGATAAATGGGACGCAACTCTCTCTCAAGGACCGCACCAAGTACCTTGGGGTAGTCTTCGACATCAAACTGCTGTGGAAGTACAACGTGAAAGAAAGAGTGAGAAAAAATAGCAATGCTTTATATCTGTGTAGGCAGATGCACAGCACAACCTAGGAGCTCTCTCATGCACTGGTGCTATACAGCTTTGCAAGACCAATTCTGCTCTACGGTGCAGTAGTATGATGGACAGACGTACGGACGGACAGACGTACGGAAATTCACCTATTGAAAACCAAATTAAACGTAGAAAAAGATGGCTGGCGTAAAGGTATGTTAGCTACGTGCAAAACTCTAAAGATCTATACGGATAGTTCGAAAAAGAACGATGGAGTTGATGCGGGAATATACTGTCCAGAGTTAGGCAAAAGGCAACCCTTTAAGTTGCCAGAGCACTGCAGCATATTTCAAGCTGAGGCCTTTGCTATGATGAAAACCGCGGACTTGGCCCTGGTGGTGTAGTGCTAACATCCGTAAACTTAATATATGAAAAGAAAATTAAAACCCGATAAAAATAGCACCTGGATACAAAACTGCAAAAGTCATATAGATCGGAAGTACACAAAATTCCTATTGGCACTCGATAGACGACTGTAGGAAGATGATCAGAATACTAACTGGTCACTGTCTGGAGGCATCACACGGCCGCAGGATGGGGATGACAGATCTGACAGATCGAGAAGATTACAGGAAATGTCTAGAACAGGGCACCAGAGAAACAGTGGAGCATCTCTTGTGCGCCTGTTCCGCTTTGGCAAGACTACGCTGTAAGCATGTGGTGTATGGTACAGTGGAGGAGTTTTCGATAATCAGGTCGCAGAGTCAATTAAAGTTCGCGTCAAGCGCAGGCAACTTTAATAATGACTACTCCTCCTGACCCTAGCAATTGAACTGCATCTGGTATCGCAAAGGACCAAAACTGGTCTATGCGTGACTTATTGGCCTACTAGATTAACCTAACCTAATACAATATTAAACAATTGGCAACTAAATAGAAGCATATTTATGAACTCTCGAAATAAATATCTAACAATTCCGAAAAATCATATGTTGGCTGCACTTTAGTATTATAATTCTATAACATCGAAACTATTACGCTTGGAAACTAATTCTGAAATCTTTTGTTTATTTTTTTTTCAACAATGTTTTAATCATAGCAGATGTTATCTAATAAAGTATGTGTGCATATACATAAACATTTTCGGAGATTAATGCAAATAATCCAATTTAAAAGCTTTATTCTTCATTATAATTCCACACTGGTAACTCGTCAATTACAAATTATATTTATTTTGCACATTTGCGTGACAAAATTGCACTTATTTGTATTTTTGTTTCATTGTATTATGCGACCATCCGCACTGCATGCAATTATAATTTATTGAAAATACATAAATTTACTTGAAATATAACAAATGAATTTTAACACTTTTGTTTTTCTCCTCAATCATAATTAAGACTTTTCAAAATCTAATTGAATTTGCATTTGCTCACACACACACACGCACATAAATATGATTCATAAACATTTGCTGGTTGTTTATATATTAATGTTTACTTATGTTGTTTGCATAATCTACACTTTTCACTTTCATTTGCAACAAGCAAATAAATAATATTTACATAACAATTTTCGGACAGCATTTCCTAAGCATTACTTGAACTTTTCCCATTGATTGCACGGCAATTGACGTTTGGGCTTTTGGCCATTCAACCACACACGACAACCGATATGGATGATTGCTTGCACAGACGCAGCAACACGCAACCACACAAACAGACTGGAACACACACTCACATAGACTTTAACACTCTCCCACACATATGCCATAACACTCCCACACACTCAGATGCTTAGTTATGCTGCTGCTTCTCGGTTTATTGTTGATTCAATTAAGACATACAGATTTGGTAAACAATACAACTGAGTCGAACTTAAGACCCGCAAGCAAATACACACACCCAAACTCTTACTCACACACACACATGCAAGCTTACGTGCTAAATTATGTATAAGTGTCCAGGCAAGTTGACGATGTAACAGCATGTCTAACGTGTTTGCAGCTGTTTTGTTTCGCAACAGACACGCACACATATACACACACCCGCACACAAACACATGTGTAGACAGGCAAACTGCTTTATAATTAAATTTCACCGACGCAGCATGGAAATTCTAATCAAGTTTTCAAAACTATTGAAAATTACGAGTATTGATATGTTGATTGATGAAAACAGCTGGCGCAGCAGGCGTAGCAGCAACTGGAGCACTGGCTGCAAGAAGCAGATGCTCGCACGTATTACAACCCGCAAGTGTACATACATATATGTATATATGTGTGTGTGTGCATGCGCTTGTAGGTAGTTGCCAAACAATGCTGGCGTGTAATTTAATTTTAAGCTCTGCTTTGTTTCGGCCTTTACAGTTTGCCTAAAATACCGCATTTATTTTAATTCTTCGTTTATTTAACATTTCATGAACCAAAAATGCCGATTCATCAATACTATTCATTTCCAGTTTTCTTTCTGCTTTCGGATTTTATAGAAAGCCATATGGCATTTTTGGGCGGAATTTTTGTGTAGAACAATGTGCTGCAAAAAGACATGTGAGCTCATGTAACAATTAAATTTTAAAAGCATTTTTATGCACATAGGCATATTTTCACAAGCAAATACATATGCATATATATAGTTTGCATAAATATGTGTATCATACATTTTTATGGCATTTAATAAATTGTTTCTGGGAATAGATTTAATCTAAACTAAAAGATTTTTGGTTTTATTAAAAATTTTCATGTAAGGATTTTGGAGTTATGTCGCTTGAAGCAGTCAACTCTTGACTTTGCATAAGCTTTTGTTGTTAACAAGCCGTTTACTAAAATCTGCTATAAAAAGATCAAGCTTAAATTAAATTGGCCTATTTTATAGATTAGCCAAAGGCAATATATGGTCTTCTCAAAGTATTTAACTTGACTAAGTTTGCCAGAAAATTCAATTTGGAAAATTTTCTAAAGGATTTTTTTCTCGTAAGAATTCGATTTAAATAAGACGCACAAGGTTTTTAGATAATAAAATAAAAAAATTTAATCTGAAAGATGAGAACTTTTTTATTAAACAATTTTGGAAAGGAAATTAAATTTTATATTAAAAATTAAATTTGTCTACATTTGTCGACAAGTGCATCAGAGTATTGAAGATAGTGGTTCTTTGCGACCTCTAGTTTAAACATTTTTTTCCCTTTTTTTATTCTTAATTTTTACAACTACGCAACGTTTCTTAATAGACTCCACAGGTGTTTCGCACCTGTTCGGAGATAGTTCGCAATACATTCTTTATTACCGACAACCGCTCGTTGTTGTTTTTAGAGGTAGCCTTCCAAACACATTTGGCCATTTAATCCGATGTTTCAGGTAGAGCTGACTGCTCCATAAACCTAATTCCATTGACTCAAAACGATTTCTGTGCTGTCTACCAGTATATTTTGGATCATTATCCTAGTGAAACCCCAACTTTAGGAGCGAATTATCTTCTGTAAATGAAAGCATACCATTTTGCAGAGTCTTGGCATATGCGTGCTGATCCATAAAATACCTTCAATTCGATAGATCGAGCCAAGCCTCTGTACAAGAAACATTCCTATAGCATTATACCTGACCAAATATTTTTTTAAAGCGTTCGTGGTATATCGTGGGTTATACTCTATATTAGGAGCACATCACACATACTTTCAAACCCTTTCCTGCCACAAAAAATAACCTTCGAATTTTCAGTCTAAAGAATGTTCCTACATTTTTCTATTGGCCTGATTTGATGCTTATATGCAAATCTAAGATATCGTTCCACGCGATTCCCCTTACGAGAGATGCGAGCATACAAATTATGATATTGTAACCTTTTTCGCACAATATGAACACCACACACTAAATTAAATTCGTCCCGGAACCTTACAGCTATCATTATTGGTCTAGTTTTTGCAAACCTGACAGCATTTCGCTCGGTAACGTCTGAAGAAATCTTCCTGTGATCTCTGTTTTCTTGTTAATTTGTATACGTTATTGCATTACGGATCTTTGCTGCTGAACATCCGATCAATTTTTCCACTTGTTTTGGATATATGGACAATCTATGGTATATTAAGTTTCTAATGAATTTTCCCGGTGCAATATCCGAAGGAATTATTCAGATACAAACAAGTCGATCAATATCAAGTTGTTGTAAGAAATCTTGTTTTATTTATGAAGAGTATTTCAGCTTCGGCCCAACAGAAGTTAACGTTTTTTCTTTTTTCTATTTCAGAAACTAAAGAAAATTTTCTGGTAATGATAATGTCGAATTTCGATAATAAGAACAGCTCAAGTTAGGTATTCTCAAGTATAGGGTTTTATAAGATGTCGAGTTTATGATTAAGAACAGATGTATAATATTTCACAAGTGAGCGTAAACGCATATTAAGTTTTTTTCATACAGGAAATCAAATGTTTTACGAATAAAGATCTTTCAAGATACAGATTATAAGATTTCGATTCGTTTATTTTCCTATTGACTCAGTGTTCTCTTTCCAAACTAACTTTCCAGACAAAGATTATATAAGTTCTCTATTAATTCCTTTTTAGCCAGGTTATTTCAGTTGGAAACTGATGCACTTATTTTTTTTGACGAATATGATTTTTGACTGCATGGTTCGTTGTTCAGCCTTATCTTCTACTTGTTACTTACATACACTTCTGAGGACTAAAGATTTGGAAATTTGGTACTTCGTTTGGTGCTTTTTAGCTTCTGTAGAATGCTTTCGCACAGTTAGTCTTCGCAAAAGCATTGCATCAAAAGAAAAGAGTCTACCGAAATTGAAAAAAATGGAATTGAGGTACTTCGTATCAGCAGAACAATGTTTAGACCTGGCACCTATCAACCAAAATGAACTGATGTATTGTTTAGATACTTCATTTCAAATATTTTCTGCTCGCACACTTGAGTTGCTTTAATTTGAAAGTAATGACTCGAATGTTTTTGTAAAACACGTCATACTCAGTTTCATTTACAAATACATAGTTTCAAATTTTTAGAGATACCCAATATTTCCAGTTTACCACCCCTATCATGCATTTCGATTACGTTCCCGCTCTACGCTCCGCCGGAGTCGAAATTAGGTATCATGCGTTACGATTGGATTGAAAGAAGAAGAGGAAGAGCTATAACTCTTTCGAAATCAGCTGTTTGCTTTGAAATATGTGAAACTGGAACATAACAAAGCAAAAATGCACAAATTACTGCTGTTCAAAGAAAATAAATAAAAGTAAAATTTTTATATTGTTATTATTTTTATTAAACGTAACTATGGAATCTTTATCCGCGGCGATATTACTGGTTGAAGAGGAGAGCAGCGCATCTCAGAATGCTGGGATGAGAATTGAAAGAAGAAGATTACGAGATATGTGCGATCCCTTCCAGATGAATGACGGGCTGTAAGTAATTGCACGTGAAAGTAGACATTTTTCTTACAATTTGTTTACTTATTTAGATTCAGAAAAACTTTCGTCTGAATAAGGACGCATGTCCTAGATACGTTTGCGGAAGAAACGACGGCAAGTAAATTTGATGCTACCTCTTTCCAAAAAGCCTGCACATCTTCCTTAGGACGCTGGTGGAAACCGTTGGCTATATCTAGCTTACTCTCCATCATATCTGCCAATTTTCCATATTGCTCTGGTGTTGTTGTTTTTGACCTGAAAGCATATCAAAAAACATCACTAAAACTGGAAATATCGTGTGTTTTACAACTCTTAAATACAAGTTTTACTTACATTTTTAGAAAATTAAAAAAAAAACACGCAAATAATAAAATTTTCTCAGCAAAATAAAAACACAAAAAGTTCTCCGCCAACAAAATTGCAACTTAGCAAAACGGAGCTACGATCGAAATGCATGATAGGCAGAATTGTAAATTTCGAAGTTGAACTGAACGGGAACGGAACGCATGATACCAAAGTCGCCAAACGGAGAAAATTTCAATCCAAGTCGAAATGCGTGATAGGGGTGTACATTTTCTAACGGAAATTAAATTCCCTGCTTCCATACATCACATAATTTCCTTTCAGTGCTAGTTTTCGCCGCTGCGATGCCTGCGTGTAGCGGCACACCTAACTGCATTTTAAAACCTCTTTTGTGTGTATTGAAGAAGAAAAATTCGCGGCGCGTGGCAACATTTCATTTGCGAAATTGAAACAATGTTACATAAAGTAACCAATACTCGGCATATAATGTGCACTGCAGAATTGCGCCACAAACCACTCAAAAGCGCCACTCACCAACAACAACGGCAACATTACAGACAAAAAAGGTAATTAATTTCGAAGCTATTCCTTCCTTTCGGCTGCTGTCGCCCATAACGATCTGGTAAATATATATTTACATATGTGGGTGTCTATTTCATGTGTTTCATCTATGTATTTGTGTATTTGAGTGTGTGTGTATTGGCAAAATTACCAATATTTTCGCACATTTTCTTTGGCATCTCCTTGCGGCTGAGTCAGCATTTTGCCCACAAAGTGCGTAAATCATTGTTGTTAGGATGTGTGCGTTGCCATGAACTGCATTGTTGTGTCACGCTTTCGCCGCTACTGTCTGTTGACTACCACGACCACCGCCACCTGCACTACCCCCCATTGTCGTTTTCACATAAATCTCAATATCAATAAAGAAATATATTTTGTTGTTGTTATTATTATTAATAATAGGAATAATAATATTGTTTATAAGTAACGCCGAAAAATGTACAAATCACAGCAAGCTAGCCAACCCCCGAGGCTTCATGAGGCGCACTCATACTATATTTGCTCGCATCGAAGATTCGAGGAATATTAAAAATATCTCACATACAGCACATAGAGCATACATATATCATACGCATCGGTTGGAGCTTAGATTTATTGGTCTGCTTCGGATACCTTTCGGCTACTGTTACCTATACGCTTGAGTCCACATTGCGTCCGCAAAGTGCGGTTTGAATGATTTGCAGGAAATGCAATTATTACTCATACGCCCTGTAGGCCGTTGTATGCGCATGAATGATATTACGGTTCATTGAGTGGCTTTTATTGTGAAAGTCATAAAGCAGCGTGTGGTAAAACAATGCGGAGGAAAAGTGTTTGTGTGGGGAAATATATGAACAAATGGCATTTCGCTGAAAGTAATAAAGTCAGCATGGCGAAAACACATTTAAAATATTTTATAATTTTGGGTGTAGATAATGCTTTCGATTAGAGAAATAGATTTTGTTTCTACAAAAAGAATTTAGTTAGCTTCTGTGAGGTATTGAAGTTTAAAACTGAATATGAAATAGTTATTTTTATTGTTGTAAAAATTTAGAAATCAGCCGGGAAAGATCCCACCATTATACATAGCATTATAAAAGTAGTAAAGCTGCATGATTATTTATACAGAAGGGAACGAAATTATTTAATTCTGTATCAGCCAGTCAGTCCAAAGCTTAAAATTTAAGCAAAATAATCAGAGTTATAACACAAGCTTACTATATAGCCATAGGAAAATAACCAAAATTCATTGATGACTTCATTTCTATATTTTTGTTTTTTTTTTTGTATATTCTCAGCCATTTGACTTATTCTACCTCTTGCAGATTGCTGTGAAATATGTATTATGGTCTTGGTCTTGGTTTTGCTCAATCAGCAACTTGCAAATGCCATTATTATACATACATATGTGTATACAAGTGTGTGACACGTTCCACCTGAATCATAACAAAGCAATTTTTCGGCGTTTAACATCGCGCCACGTGTATCACCAAGCAACGCACAACACCAGGCACAGCCTTTGACCAGCTTTCTGCATGCCTTTCCCACGTTTTTTGTGTTCCCCTTCGGTGATTACTCGACAACTTTGGTGAAGCGTGTTTTTAGCTATATGCAAACGCTACACTCATTTTTGAAAACGAAGCGAAATTTTGCGGCGTAATCACTTCTGTTATTTATAATATTTTTATTTCGTCTTATTTACATGTGTGCGCATGTATTTGCTTGTGTTTTTGTAGGCGTTGAAGGGCAGCAAATAAAGTTATTAAGGAACACGCGTTGCTGCCTTGCTGCCCAACGGAAAGGTGTTGGAAATCTTGTGTTGTTTTTACTTGCTTGATATACCTAAATATACATACATGCATATATGACATACAACAGCGCTACGTACATTCAAAAATATTTATGTATGAGTGTGTGTGTCATTTTGCACGCATCTTTGTTTATCAGCTTAGAGGGAATTCTTTTTCAGGTGCGTTTGCCTGTCTGCCATATTAAATTTGCTGTATACACACGCAAACCGTGTGGGCTTGTGCGTGTGTGTGCCTTGTTGTGCGTACTAAATTCCAACATCTATACATAAAGATATCAAGTAAGACCAGCATTCGTCTATGCCGACTCACAAAGCGTGCAAACAGCGCACAGACACACGTATAAACAAGCCTGTCTGAAATTGCCAAGATGAGTGCATTTTAATGAGATGCTCGGAGTACTAAAGCATTTTAAACACACATAAAATCCCTTAAACGTTTTAAAGCCACAAAGCACGTAGATGTAAAATTTCACATACACAACACCCACGCACACACTTATACATATGTATGTGCGGCTGCACGTTTAGCCCCTCGGCAAATGCCTGTTAGTCTGGCACATTCATCACATCACACATTGAGATTGCAGTAAAAAAATGTTAATGTCTCTACGCAGATATTTCGGCTTGATAAGATAATGGCAAACTCATTCGTCTGTTTGTTCGTTCATCTTCTCATCCACTTTAAACTTTTAGCTCACTTCCCCATAAATTCATGCCTTCATATTATGTGTGGGTGTGTGCGCAACTTCGCTCCGTATGTGTAAGGCTTAACTAGGCTCCATGCTGACGCTTCGGAATGAAAGAGATTTGCTCACCGCATATTGCAGGCTGATTGCTCAATAACAAGCGAATTTTTGCAACGACCTTTTCCCAACTCATTAATCCCCACCAGTTTGTTATGTTGTTAAGCTTAACCTCAAATACGAGTAAAAAAATATATATTTCCTTTTTATGAGTTACTAAGCGCCTCTTTAAAACATTTAATATGTTTATAATAAACTAAATCGTGCACATACTTCCTTTTTCGCCAATTCTCACCGCCTTCTCTTTAAGAAACTTGGTTTCTTTTTTGGAAAAAAATTTTAAGGGATTACATGGATTTCTCGAGTACGCAATAGCCATTCTTCAACATTTTTTTTCTCATATAAAATTTCAATATTTTTTTAGAATGTTAACAAAGAAATTTTGAAAGGTTTGGAAAAAAAAATATTTTTAAATTCGGCTATTTCGATGCCATTTCCGGTAACCCCTAGTAAAAAAGATGCGCTCGCGTTAACAGGATAACTCCTGACAAGATCATCTAAAGTGAAAAAAACGTTATTTAGTTAAAACCTAAACCTAGAACTTGCACGAAGAAAAAAAAAAATAACTGCATCTCAAAGAACTGTGTAAAATGAAGATCGGTTGAGTAGTTCTCGAGAAATCTGACCAACCGACTTCAAAAGCACAATTTCGCACAAGTTCTCAAAGTTGTATCTGCGAAACTATTACTCGGATGAACTTGAATTTAGGACAATATTCGAGAGGTGATGTAGAATTTAATAAGACAATAAAAAATACGAATACCCGTAAATCCATGTAACCACTTAAGTTACCACCGTTGACTCGTCTCACTTCACGATTCTAATTTTCATGCCATGCTGACTTACCACATTTCAGAATATGTATGATTTTTGTGGAAAAACTGAAATGATGATCCTGTTGAAAATATTACTATACCAGGTTGTTCAATAAGTTTTGTCGTTTGATAATAAAAACACAATTTTATGGTTCAATGTGCACTTTATTATTCAGTATAATCTCCCTGAACATTAATACACTTGCCCCAACGATCCTCCAATCTGTGGATCCCATCCCTGAAGTGAGAATCCGGAAGGTCTGCAAATTACGCTTCTAAAGCCGTTATGACCTCTTCATTTGATGAAAAGCGCTTGCCACGCATGTGTGTCAAAATGCTCTTGTGACACGGTGCATTTTTCTGATGAAAAATAATTTTTTATTTGGCAAACCGAGTCTTTTCTCATGATTTTTTTTCTTCAACTGGCCCAAAAGGTTACAACAATATTTAGAATTAATTATTATAGGAGTTTACAAGTAACCCGCAAACAAATTTGCCCTCGCAACCCAAGAAACTGATGCCATAACCTTTTTGGCCAATTTTCGAAAACGAACTCGTTTCGAAGCGGAACAACCAGGTTCACACCATTCTTTAGAGTTTGTCTTGATTCAGGATCATGGTGATAGACCCAAGTCTCATCTATAGTGATTAAAACGCTATAAATATTGCTGAGAAAGTCGCATTCGAATGTGTTTTTGATTCATTGTTAGTGAATCTAACACCCATTGTGCACACAGCTTTCTGGAACCCAAAATTTCACTTAAAATATGCTTAATGAGATGTGTAGAGCCTATACTAAATCTCTCTCAGTCAATCGACGATCTTCCAAAACCATATCCTGTATTTTGGCTATGATTTCTGGTGTAGATGCGCTTTTTGGACGTCCTTCAAGTGGATCGTCTTCAAGGCTTGTACGACCACGTTTAAATTCAGCAACCCATATTTCTACTGTTTTTATTCTAGGTGAACAATCGTTAAACAATTTTAACATTCGGTCGTGAATTTCTTTTGTTGCTACACCTTCCAAAAATAAGAATTTTATTGCTGCACCATATTAAATTTTTTCGACTGTAAAAAAATACTGTGACACGGTAACACTAAATGGCTTCTAAACAAAGAATGAAATGACGGACTGAAATGCAACTTCACTTACGTTCATATGTAGAGTGTACCAACAAAACCAAAAGAAAATTTGGGCTAGTAGTAACGCCTTCTCTTATTGAACAACCTGGTGTATAAAACATGCTTGGATTTCGGTCCTCAGGTCCAGTAGGTTAGAAAAGTATAAAATGTTCGGATGCACCCGAACTTAACCTTACTTGTTTTTTCATATTTTTGAAACAAGTGGCATCCCTCAATATAAAAATTTAGCTGTAGGCTTTATTAAATTTCTAACCTCAAACAAAATAAAAACGAGTAATAATTCAGTGTTATGCGAAGATAATGCACCGTCGCATACTGCGTTGATTCTTCGTGAGTTTTCGCCAAGTTTTCAACCAATTTCGTGCATCGTATTTGCCTGATTTAGCTCCGTGTGACTTCTGGCTATTCAGCAAACTCAAACGGCCGCTTCGGAGAAACCGTTTTGAGTCAATTGAAGACATTATACGTGAATCACTATGCGCATTGAAGGCTATTCCGGAAATTTTACTGTAACATTTGTTTTCGAGGATTGGAAAAACGTTGACATAAGGGTATTGTGTTCAAGAAGGATTAGTTTGAAGGATGAAATAGAATTTGAAGGATAAATTAAGAATTTTAAACTTATGAACAAAGGCTTATGAGTCGATATTCTAAGGAATTGTGCAGGTCGCGTCGTATAGCATCCATGTTGCCAACATACAAACTGACCAATCAGTATCAAGTTATTGTATGGAAACTATTGTTTTTCATTTGTGAAGGGTATTGCAGCTGCAGTTCAAGCGGAATTAACGTTTTTTTTTTGTTTTTTTAGTGCACAAAAATCTATGATTGAAAAAATGTCCTCTATGCGCAATCGAGTATTTATCTAGCACTTTTTTGCGGTTTCCATAATTAAAATGGTCAATTAATATTTCAATAAATTTTAAATACAAGCACAATCTAGTCTACACACACCAACACAGGCACAAAGGCGCACTTATAGCAATGTGTAGCAAATTAAATGCATAATTCATACGAATGTGAGTGTATATGTGTACGTGTTTGAGTTTCGAGAATTAACAGTTACATGAATTATGGAAATTATGTTATAAATTAATTGAGTTGAATTGCACGAATCGCTGTGTCACTAAACAATTGCAGGCCAGCAAACAAAACAACACATACACATGCCTGAGTGTGTATACATAAGTGCTATTACGAGTGTGTGTGAGCCATTTGCAAGTGGTCAAACTGATAGCCTAAATACGGACAACACTTACATAACCGTTAGCCATAGTGAATATTGCAATAGCTGGAAAAATCTATAGAAATACATATGTATGTATGTTTGCACCTACGTATGTATGTGTGTATATGCAAAGGCTTTGTTCGTAGTACATGTTTTGTGTGTCATTGAGCAATGCATTAATCGCACCACTTAAACACATGCAATTACCAAAATCCACACACATACACACTTGCCACTACACATACATACATATACGTTTATGTGCATATTGAAATTAATTGCCCCACTGGCGTCAACGGCAGCCCAGCGGCGCTGTAATTGAATTACATTATAATCTTTAATTAATTAAAAAGCGTTGAATACTATAAATCGCGTACACGCGCAGCTATCCACACACACACACACACTCAATTGTATACACTTGCATTAGGGTGTGTGCATAATTAATATTTATTTAGTGAAACCTCATTTATGGCAGCATATCCTCCAAACATATGGTACATACATATATAAACGCATGTTGCATGCAACAAAAAGGAAGTGCCGCTAAAATAACGCTCCAACATGACCACAGCAGTTGCAGCGTTGCACTGGCTACGGTCAACATCAAAGCGGCGGCTGCAGCTTCAATAGCCAGCGTTGCGAAATTGGCACCGAATGCGAGTCACTCATACGCCCTGTGCAACGCGACTGCTGAATGAGGAGCGCATATTGTAGCAGCGCGGATTCATTTCTCATTCGTTCCTGCTCAGTTTTTCTCACTACTGCTGAGTCACACTGCTCTTCTTAACTCTCTTACATGCTCTCTTTCGCTTTTAAACACACATTTAACATTGTTGCTCTCCGGAAGGAGTGCCTGTTGTGATTCAGCGCCCACAGAAATGGGTCAACATTCAACTCTAATAACAGTTTCATCATCATTCAGGGAAAGTCCTTTGTGGCATTTTCGATAGGCGCGCACATGTGCATATGTGTGTGTGAAAATATAGCAGCAGCGTATGGTTGTTATGTGCCAATTAGGGGTCAATATTCTGTTGTGTCATATTTTACATGCTGACGCTATATTTTCATTGCGCGCTAGTAAAGCGACTAAAAGTTGTTAATATTGCAATTTTGAAGATTTAAGCATAAGTATGTTTGTAATATAGAATATTCAATATTTTCATATGCGTCTAAAGGTTTAAAATTTTAACATTTATTGAGTTTTGCACTACTTGAACTCAATATTTAATATTGAGAAATATAAATTTGTATCTACCTTAGATTAATTATATTTCGTGTTACATTGAAATAAATTAATGTTATTGTAAAAATGAAAGAATGTAAAGAAATCAAATAAGATGAGACATGAACTAAGTTAAGATGCAGCCAAGCTAGGTGTTTGACATATTCTCATTGATTGTAAATTTTCTTTTAAAATAGTGCTTTGAATTAACCATTTTTACTTATTGTTCTGCTTATTTATTATCTCTACAACAGGGTGTTCCATTTCGAATTTCCCTTTTTTAAGGACAGAAATTTAAGGGGGAGCCTGCTTTAAAGGCTTCAAAAAATTGTTTTTTTTTTGAGGATTTATTCGGAAGGGAAAGGAATAAGTGATTAAAACGTAATATCTAGAGTTTGTAGTTATATATTTAAACATTACTCACAAATTTTTTGGCTGAACGCTCGCTCACTATTTCCCTTGAAGCTTCAAACTTATTTCGAATTCCCATCTATACATAACTTTGGGGACATATTCTTACATAATTTTTAAAAAGAATTAAGCAAAAAAAAAATCGATTTTTTGAAGCTTCGAAAGCAGGCTCCCCACTTAAGGGTAAATGTTTATAAACATTCGAAATAAAATTATTTGACATTTATTTTTTAAAGATTATCTCTTTCAAATGTTGACCGTGGCTACGTTTTAGATGGTCTATCTGTTGAGTCCAATTTTCAATAACTCATTCGAGCATTTCGACTAATTACTGGCGAATGACAGGCGTGAAGTTTTGCTCCATGACCATGGTGTGATATCACACGATTTTAGTGGCCAATCAACTGGCCTAAAATGATTCCACCGGCCCACAAACCACACCTCACACACGTTGAGCGAGGTGATTTCGCTTGGGAATGTTGAGCAGCTTCAGATCTTCCACAAGCTGTATTACATATGTACGCGGCGTAAGATGCGCAAAGTCGTTCTATACGTCAGTTGGAGTTGCTGCAAACGACCATTCATCCATTAACGAATGCTGGGTCTCTGGATGGGTGATGATGTTGCGAATAGTACGCTCGATTATGTTGACCCTATATTGAGCGAAACACGCGAAACACATTCTTTACTGAACGTTAATTTTCGTAATAACGAGAATTCAACGATTTGTAAAAGTTGTTCAGTCGTAGGTCAATCCTCAGATACATGCCCAAGCATACTTTTGAGATCCATTGCTATCTCACTGATGTCAACACGATGATTTTCAAGCACTGATTCTGAAATGAGGGGAATGGACTACTCACATAAGACAAGTTTTCGATAACTTCACGACCTTCATTGAATGCTTTGTGTCAGTGAAATATTTGCAAAAATAGTTTTAAGGCTTTAATACTATTTCAGATCTCACAAAACAACCACCTTAAAAACACGAGATTCCGCAGAGCGCTTTTAAAGCTCTATAAAATTTAAGAACATTACTTTTAGACTATTTAGCACTCAGATTTTGAATTTAAGCCTCAGTCAGTTGTATTTGCTGCTACAAATTTTAATCAAGTAACTTTAATAGAGCTGTCTGACACCAAGGACTCTCCTAAATCTGATTAATATTTCTATGTCGTCGCGGCGTTATTAAAGCCCTAGTTCGTTGCAATTCTTAAATGAATATTATCGCATATTACTTCATTACGCCGAGCTAATTTAATTGCTGTAAATGCTTATCTGAAATGAAATTGCGCCATCACCGGCCGGCGCACACATTACGCACACACACACATGAATTCACATTTGCCAGCAAATTTCCACTTAATTCGTGGTCTTGCGAAAGCCTAATTGATTCATTAATTTTTTGCTCACCTGCAGCTCTACGCGGCTTACACTGTTATTACTCGTACTTTAAATATAACAAACTTAAGTCAAGCACATAAATCCAACAACAAAAACCACAACGACAACTGACTTTTAGTGTAACGAATTCCGCTGTTAATGCCCAGCGGCGATAAATTCTTTTCAAACAAGTTGTTGTAATACAGGAAAACACACACACATGCATACTTATGTATGCGAACAGGAGTGAGTGAGCGCAACGCCGTCGTCGCTAATGCGCACGAGGCCAATCAGCGCGGAAGGCAACACGCAAAACGTGGTCAAAGTCAGGTGCGCGCGTACATCAACGCCGTGGAGACTGGCATGGGTCAGTAAATAGAACTTATTGTTTCATCAGTTTTCGTAGCATAAAAAGTTGGATTTCATAACGACGAGGCGCATAACGCTCACGACGACATTTTAATGGCTACGCCACGTAAAGCTTAGCAAACTCGCTGAGGGCCGGAGGCATTTTTTCCCGCACCCAACTCACGCAGAGCGCGACGGCGACGACGTTAATGCGACGTGTCATGGTCAGGGGCAACACGAATAGATGCGCGAATTAGGGAAGTGGTGGAAAGGGAAAGCAAATTCCTCCAGGTGAACAGCGCGCATACACCAAAAAACACATGCCTCCAAACCAATTCAGTATATTCGTGTACATGTGTCTGTTTATGTATTGGTTGTGTTGCTGCCACGTTGATGGCGCTTATAATGACAACAATTAAAAATAAATCACTGGTAATAACATCAACAACAATAACGGTAAGGAAATCGCACGTAAACATTATCGTTTACCACGTCCACCTGTCGTGCAACAGCGCCAAAGCCAACTGGCTTGTATTTGTTGCAGGAGCGGCATGAAGTTGTAGCGCGAATATCCGCAAGGCAAACACTGTCGCACCACTCTTACACGCACCTGTACTTATACTTTGTTTTTGAGATTATGTTGTTGTTGTTGCATATTTTAGCCATATAAAGGCAATGTCCGAAATATTTGTGACGCTTCTGCTATGTACGCGCTGACACCATCGGTGGTCAACACCAAACTAAACAAGTAAGGTAACAATAAGTGTGGATGGAATCAAAGTCTTCATACTTGTGGTGGTTATGTCAACAGCATTATTGAAATAACGTTAACTTCCCTTCTAAAATATGTTTCCATACAAGCACTTTATTTCGATTGGTCAAATTTCGTAGATTTCTCGCCAAATATAAAAATATTCTAAGCATGACCTTAGCGGCCATTTAATTCACAAGTCAGCAAACCTTGTACGTAATGTCGTCCATGTTTAGACGTGAATATGAGTCGATTCCGTCAAACATTTTCTCTGACGGTACGAATCAAATCTTTACGCCAAATCGGTTTATCGAAAATTGGCTTAAACGAGTGAAGATATGCAAACGGAGCCATGGTAAGCATTTGTCCGGCATTTCGTTCGAATCAAATATGGCATAGCATTATCTGCATAATAAAACCAACGTTTACAAATCGTTGGATTTTCGTTATTACGAAAATTAACGTTCAGTAAAGAATGTGTCTCAGGTGCTTCACTCAAGTTATGGTCAAAATAATCGGCTTACTGAGCATATTATTCGCAACACCACCACCCACTTTGAGACCGAGCATTCATTATTCGATAATATTCAACCAAATAGACCACGTCCAGCACGCACTGAAGAAAATATAGCAGCTGAGAGTGTTCACGAAAATTGTGGAGAGTGGATTCGGCGAAGTCCGCAGCAACTCGGACTCACGTATGTAACGACTTGACGCATTTTACGTCGAGATCTTAAATTGAAAGCGTACAAAATACAGCTTGTGGAAGAATTGAAGCCACTTGACCTTACCAAGCGACATCGCTCCGCTATTTGGGATCTTGAAAAGTTCCAAGACAATCTGAAGTTTTCGAGCCAAATTTTGTTCTGCAATGAGGTCCATTTCTAGCTCAATAGGTACATAAACAAGCAAAACTGCCGCATTTAAAACAAACAGAAACTTTAAGAGCTGTCATTTCATTCAGAAAAACAACGGTTTCGTGTGGTTTGTGAGCAGGAGAAATCATCGGTTTCAACAAGACGTCCGCACTTCCCACACATCGCATCAATCGATAGATTTACTCGTATTGAGAGAACACTTCGATGAGCAGATAATTTCACATTTTGGCGGTCGAATGGCTATCAAAATCGTGTGATATCATATTCTGTAGGAATATGTAAAGTCTAAAGTCTATGCGGACAATTCCGTTTCGATTCAGGCTTTGGACACCAGGCGTGTCATTCGCCAGTTACCAGTCGAAATGCTCGAATGAGTCATCGAAAATTGGACTCAACGGATGGACCGTCTGAGACGTAGTAGCACTCATCGTTTGATAGAGATAATCTTCAAAAAATAAATGCCAAAGAATGGTCTTTCGAATGATAATAAAGATTACTCATTAAATTTGAAGTTTCTGTGTTTTTTCTTCAAAAAGTAGGGAACATCGAAATGGATCACTTCAGTATAACAAAAAAGAACAGCAAGTGAGTGAGAGAGAAAACGTCAAGCATTTTAAACATCTATTTAAGTATACTGCGCACATGAAGAAAAATCTGCTAAGGACGCTATAATCAGTTCACGAATGGACATGCAAAACAAGAAGAACCAAGCTAAATTTACTTAGTGAAGTTATATAAGAATTGCATAACAATCTTCAAACTCACTCTTGAAGGACTCAAAACCTTCTTTAAAATATTTTAAACAAATTATGCGCATATTTAAAAATGTTTTTTGTTCTTTCACCCAAAACAAGAATTATAATACCTTGTGTAGCATTCTACCACCGGGTTGAAAAAGAAGCGATAAAGCTCCCACCTATATTTTCAGTAAGTGTGTGCGACAAAGTTCATGTGCTAACACCCCCGGGATGTATTTTGAATTTGCATGCTGGTAATTATGTGGACCCCATGCGGTTATTATCAAAGCAGCCAGCATTTGAGCAGATTTGAATGGATGGCCGGAGGCGGGTGAGCCACTCAACAGCGCAGCTGTCTGTGCAACAAAAACCAGCGACCACATAAATTGACCGAAGACACAGCTAAATTACAATTACAACAATTAATAAATTAAATTATGAGTCTGTGGTTTTGAAAGCAGCTGAACTTGTTACGCTGTCGCCCGACAGCCGCACACAGCACAGCATGCGCCGCAGCAATTGTTGTTGTAAAGAAGCGTCAATGTGTAGATTTTCTTATTTCTTGTGGCATCCACATTTTTCTAAGCAATTTTTTTTTGCCTTCCGTTGGCTTTCTTATTTAATTAAAAAGGATGTGTGTCTACGCGGAGCGCACTCTGCTCCATAGCAACTCTCTAGGGTCCAATGAATTTGAAAAATTCCAGAACCGGATAAAAAATAAATAATAAATAACTTTAAAGCAATCGAGAGCTGAAGGCAGTTAGTTGAAGTTTCATCACGGTAAAGGCGAAATTTCACTCCCACTTACCAGCTCTCACGAGCATTGCTTACTTCATCACGTCACTGACCAGCCGGAGCACCCGGACCACCCGGCCCGCTGACCTCAGACCGCAGACGTGAAAATGTAAATGGCATGTTTTCAATTTTTCGCAAACTGTACTCACTGCACAATGCTAACGGTACCTATTATGCGCATTTGATTAGTAGACACACATACACACACGCACATGCTCGTGCTATTACGCATGTTCACGCCTAGCTGCGCACAACAACCGCAACTAAAATTCAAATTTCATTATTAACAACAATGCCGTCAACATTTTGAAATTGTTGCAATTTTACGAAATTTCTATACAATTATCGTCTCATTGGAAATTTTCACATTGGCCTTCAATACAATCAAACGGCTGTCGCTGAATTCGTTTCGCCAACGTTTGTGTTTGTTATGTTGCACGCACGCGGTGCAATTTAATTTCATTTTATTCATTCATATGTGAACCTTCGAAGCAGAAAATTACCGCAGTTTGAAAATTTGCAGCCTTAAAAACCGTATTTTTTTTTTGGAGCTTTGCATACTTAGAGAGTTTGAACGAAAAAAAATATATTTTTTGTGATTGAGCATTTTTTTACAAAGGTAATTTCAATTTTGATTGAGGTTTTGTGCATTTTTTATATCTGTTTAATTTGTATTTTTTACAAAAATTATTATTTTTTATTTTTTTGTCAAAGCATAGGCTTGCTAAATTTGTTGGTAAAATTCTGATTTATTAAAATTTCAAAGTTACGGATTATGATTTTTTGTTAGTAAAATTTAACAACTTTTTTAATGGAAAAACTCAAAGGCAAAATATTATTGCAGAAGACCCTTTACGATGTTTTTTTGACCGACCAAATTTCATCAATATGAATATTGGATCATTTACGTTCTATTCTCAGCTCTTGGACAACCCTAATAGTTGCTTGTAACATCTGAAACTATTTGAAGAAGATATAGGGGTTTAGATATTATATTAGTTATGAATTACAGATAACTGTCATGCCTTCTTGATTTGAATAAAAATCTGCTACCTCCCCTCACCTCGTAAAGTTATCAACTTGTCCAGAACTACGGTATGTGAAATGGGACTATTGTCACACCCTTAAAACGCCATTAAAGGTTTCAAGTTGGTGAAATATCATACATATCTTACAAGATATTTACCGATTTGTACTAAATTCGACTATTTCTTCTTCTAAATCGGCGTAGACACTGCTTACGCGTTTCGTCTCGTCTTCAAGCGGATGTTTTTTAGCTACACAGAGGATACTTGGTCTAAGATCTGACCATTCCTAGGTGAATGCCGGTCAGAGATCTTTCCTCACTTGCGTGAGCTACTGCATATGATCCATTGTTTTTGGCACAAAATTAACAATATTTTCGTATTAATACATTTTGAAACCCATACAATTAGACTAAGTAATATAGAAAGACCAAAATGATCTCAAGCTTTACGTAATCGAATACTCTAAGAATTTTTTTTTTCGTTTTGTAAAATCATAATTCTCGATATTATAAGGGGAATTAAAGACTTGATTGATAATGAAAATGTCGAACAAGTCAAAAAGTTTGCGAATATCTCACAACATTTTTCCGCAATACTCGCTGAGGAATTTCATTTGCATTGTCGAATACTGCTCAATATCTCTGCCTGTTAAATAAAATAGTTACTCGGAAGAACCAATAAAATTCTGCACCGAATTCCGTCTTTACAATTTACTAGAAATCAAAGTAGTAGTAGTAGCAGCAAATAACTGTAAGTATATATATGTATATATACAGCATTAAATAAATTGAATTCCTCGAAGTTATGTAATAATATTGTCTGTCTGGCTGGGCAAGATATTTATCAAAGGAAATCGCTTAATAAAAACCACAAAGCATCACTTGACTTCATCAACTAAAACTGGAGAACACAATATTTAATGTTAAACAAGCGGTGTGAATGGTTATGCATAAAGTGGAAGAAGGGCATTGGAATGAGAAGATGAAGAAGTGGTATATGTAGGTGGTAGTATGAGATATTAAAGGAGCCATGAAATGTAGAAGAAGTCTTCGCTTCATTTCTCCTAGCAAGTTGAGAACATTAAATTTGCTAATATTACCAAACCACAGGCATGACCAGCAAAAACAAATATATGCAAATATGTTCGTATAATAAAGTTCTTCAATCATTCGGAGACAAGATTCAAATCAAAGATTCTAAATTTTAGTTTAAGAAAAAACATTAGAACTGTCAAATGTCAAAAGTTAGGGTTTCTTAACTTAAAATTAGCCGCAACTTAAATTCACTTAACTTAACTTAGCTTATCTCAGCTTAACTTAACTTAACTTAACTTAACTTAACTTAACTTAACTTAACTTAACTTAACTTAACTTAGCTTAACTTAACTTAACTTAACTTAACTTAACTTAACTTAACTTAGCTTAGCTTAACTTAACTTAACTTAACTTAACTTAACTTAACTTAACTTAACTTAACTTAACTTAACTTAACTTAACTTAACTTAACTTAACTTAACTTAACTTAACTTAACTTAACTTAATTTAACTTAACGTAACTTAACTTGACTTATATTTACTTATTCTATCTTATCTTCTATTTTTTCTTCTTTTCTCTTATTTTATTTCCTTCCAACTGAGCACCAACTCACACAGCAGATTTAACCACTGAAATCCATAAATACCAACCCACTCCGACTCATGAACCCTGTATATCGCATAAATATTGTATACATATGTATTTGCATGCATACATACATACATATTTACATATATACAAAGAAATACAAACATTTCAAATTTATTTAATAAACAAAACTCAAAGGCAGATGAAGCACGAAGAAAATTTAATTCGTTGAGCATTTTTCCAATTCATTGACGAAAATCAAAATATGTTGCCGAGCACTACAGTCACCGCAAATAGCAAATGCGCATAAAAGCTGACACATACACATACATACATGAATAGAATAATGAACATAACCTTTAAATATAAACAACAATAAATTCGAGTAGAACTCGATTTATAAATAATTTTTTTCCTGTGCCAAGGACTTGCGAATTTCTCTGCCACTTCTGTCATGTTAAATCACAATGCCAAAGCACGCGCACACACACACGCAAGTCATGGTAGAAACTTATCTCGCTCACCCATTGGAGCACGCGCGTCTCACCTCATGTGATTCGCTGCCAGCTGTGTTGGTAAACTGCTGTCACTGTTGCCGCTGCCCACCCCGCCAATATTACTTCGACTTGCACACACACCGCGCCACAGTTAAGGAGCTCGCTTAACCGACAACCTCAACGACAAAGTTTTCAAGTCGTATTTTTGCCTTTTTCACATTTCATTAAATTTGATTAGGAAAATTTTGGCAATAAACTTTCGAGAAGCAGGAGAAGCTTTCGCTGTCGCCACGGCTACCAGTCACTTGGGCACTCGCTTACAAGCAGCGTATACATGAGAGATGACAGACGTAACGCGGCGAGGCAAAATTAAAGATTTCTGCTAATTCGCCATAGCAGTCACTTGTAAAGGCATGTGAACGGACGCACCGGTATTTCACACACCCATTCACACACACATATACACAAATATGTAATACTCAAACTTTAAATCATCCACAAACAAAACTTGACTATAAATATTCGCTTCCGCATAGTAGCACACATATGTAGGCACATATGTAGGAGCATATGTATGAGAATGTGGATTTCTTTTGTGCTAATCACCGTAAGAGCACGCACACACCGACATCATTTGCTGACTTTCGCTTTTCTTGTCACCTGCTTGTTCGTTGATCCTGTCGCAGCGGCAGTAACGCTAAATGACTTTTCATATTTGCAGTTGAAACTTTCCGTCGCTCGCGGAGAAAAACCCACGGGCTCTTGCGGCCCTGAAGTTTCAAATTTTCTTTATGACAAAACTCCATTAAAGCAGAAATAAATTTTACTTGACGCAAGCAATCGCTCGCTGACTTTGAGGAAATTTGAGCGGCATTGCATTAAGGAAACGAAGCTTTGCCACCACAGAAATCAAATTTAAGGAACTCAAGTTTAATCTTAAAGTCCTAGTGCAATATTAAAGCGTCAAAGACTGTTAAAAATTATGGAAAGCTTAGCATGGCATTTATTTGGCAAATTTTGAAAGGGAAACGATTATAATGTGGTTGAAGTTTTTTCATGCCTTAACCAGGAACTTTAGGACAGTCTTCCCAATGTGTAAATATATTTTATACTTAGCGAGATTGTTATTATTTTCATTAAGATGCTTCAATATACGACAAGCTAAGGATTTTTCCTTCATTCTTTTAAAGAAGATGTACAATCATTCTAATCAATAAGAAAATTCATCTATAGCGAGGTTGATTTAAAAAATACCACTTTGATTGGAACATAAAATTAAACGTCCGTTTGTATAAAAGTAATAGGACTGAGTCGATTTAAAAAAGTGAAGCGAAGATGCCAGCGCTGCCAGCACGATTTCCAAGCATTCAATGCATCACGGAAGGCATTCTCAGGAATAGCCTTGAGAGCCAAGTGCTGCTTAGATCCCTTTTGTCGTTCCAAATTGCTTGTCTTGACTCGGGATCATACTCAAAGATGAGTCATGGAGTCACCTGTGATTACGTTATTCAAAAATTAGGGATACATGTTCAAATTTTCTTGGCACACTTACGAAAATGTACGATAGCCTAAAAAAAAACAATATTTTTAAAGTTGTTTTAAAGACAATCCGCAGAAAAGTGTTGGTTTAAAAGCCGTGCAAAAGTTAAAAATTATCTACTCACTAATGGTTACAGGAAGGTGCTTCTGAACTTTGCCAAAAAAATACAAAACCTGCAATTCAACTAACTGGAGGAAGTTCGTGTGGTCGAACGAGATCAAAATTAATGATTTGGAGTCGTATGTACGCGAATGGATCGGGAGAAGAAAAGATGTGAAATTAAATACACATCATGTTACGCCATGTTCGGTGAAACTCTATCATGGTGAGAGAATATATGACGTCCAATGGCTTTGGTACGTTGGCAAAAATCGTAATAATTTTGGCATTCATTTGCTTGGCACTGTAAGAGATTTGAAAATGGGCTGGATATTGTTTTCCAACAGGACAATGTTCCGGAATACACAGTAAGGGCAACTCAAAAATGGCTCCAGAATAATAATATTAGTACGCTCGATTAATCTCTATAATTTTTTTAGTATTTAATGTTTAGTAGGTGTGAAAAAAAGTACCCGGAAATTGTAAATAAAACGTAAAATATTATTATCAATCTTCAAATTAATCCGCATATAATTAATACACTTAGTGAGTGTGAGATAGCTTCAAGCTGCTTCGAGAAATTTTGTTTTATCTCTTCGATTGACTGAAAACGTTTTCGTCGAAGCGGCAAGTTGAGTTTGGGGAACCAGAATCACACGGAACCAAGTCAGGAAAATATAGTGATTGATCGTTGATATTCATTGTATTTTTGGCTTTAAATTTGTTAACAATCTAGGCTCGATGCGAAAAGAATTCAGGTTTATGGGACAAGTCGAGCAAGAACGCGTTTCATATCCAAAATATCTCGCGAGAGATGTCGAGTTATTTTGCCCTCTCTCTAACACTTGTCTGAAGATTTTAAAGCACCATATCTTTCACTTTTTTAATATTTTCATCAGTTGAAGAGGTCGAAGGTCGTCCAGAACGAGGCATATCTTCAACGATCTCTCGACCGTCTTTGATGGCTTTGTACCGCTCGTAGGCTTGTGTTTTTGATAAAACTGAATCATTTACCTGGGGAATTTAGTTACAATTCCCGGATGCTTTTTTGTCACACTTTATGTTTCTGTGTTTGGTTTTATTACTCGTCGATTTGACATTAAGCCTTTCCATGAACATTTCATTTCTCCGAATGTCTCTCATTTAGACGATCAGTGCGCATTTTCAAGGTCAATTAACAAATATGCAAATCGATGTAACGCCATGACAGTCGAAAATTCTGTGGAATTCATACAGAAACAGAAACTTTTATTTATTAGCAACATCTTTGAATATTTACAAAGAATATTATTATTATTTGCTTTTTGAGTAACAAATGAGAATTTGCTATTTCAGCCGTAAACTCATCTTTTAGAAATGATTTATTATATACATTCAAGTACACATATGAGTGGATTACAGCAAATAGGTATGTTACTTTGTGAACGAGGAATAGCATTTTATTGCAGTTCAAAAGGCAAATATTTACTAAATTGACTTTAAAGTAAAGCAACAGTCTGTGTCTGTGCAATCTCTAATAGTAGATAAAACTGCAATAGATTACGGAAAATATTGAATATTATGAATGTATGTGTGCATGCACGCCTTGCCGCAATTTTTCACATTTGCTGCCAGCAAAACGACAGCAAAGTGAAATCTACATAAATAATAAATGTGATAGCCATTGTAAATCATAGAACAAATGTGGATATAAATATGAATGCTATGATAAAATAGTGCTCCACACACATGTACAGGTGCCTGTATGTGCTTGCACGTAAGTCTGTGTGTGTATGTGTGTGGAAACAAACATGTAAATGTGATGTGCAGTGGCTGTAAGTGAACTGTAACCGAGCAAATTGCAAGCGACGTGTTGAAAGTGTTATAATCGCCGCAATTGCACGAAGCTCGTGGACACACAGTAACCAAAAACTACCAAAAAAAGAACGAAAATGAAGTCCAAAAAAAAAAACACAAAAAAAGAATTGTGCAGAAAAATAAAACGGATGTCGAGTGGCAAAACGGCAAAGGAAATGGCATTACGTTTGCATTTTAAATTCTCACACGCCATCTGCCGTAAATAACCGCCGGCCAAGGCTGCCGCACCGACAGCACCACCACCACTCCAACCAGCCGTTCACTAAACACTTCACACGAAAGGTGGGCAAGGGTGCGGTGGCGCTGGTGGCAAAACGGCTCTCTAGACTAAGCAAGTGACGGCAGTTCCTTGAAGCTGCCACCTTGAGTTTGCGCCCCCGCGCTCACAACGCCAGCCCAGTGCGTTGAGGCAGGTTGAAAAGTTTCAACATAATATTTTGTTGTTGTTGTTGCAGTCGAAAAATATTCAGCATAACGCCGTTTGGAAGCTGAAAAGCTGCCTTGAAGGTGCAGAAAATCGCACTTAAGCAACCTTTCCTTTGCTTGATTTATGCGTCAGGTCACAAAGGCAAATCGGCAGTCCAACTCAGAATCCGAAGAAGTGTCTGCAAGTGAGTTACTTATTTTCTCGCACTGTTTCGGTCGTCTCGGTTGCACACAGCAAGGACATGTGCGCGTACTACGTACTTCAGTTGGTTCAGTTGGGCGCTGCGTCCAATTGTGTTGGACGTGTGTGCGTGTGCGTGTGCATGGATGTGTGTGTGTGTGTTGGAGTCGAATTGCTTGACTGCTTTCACTTCTAATATCTTGTTAAACAGTGCTTTTTGTTATTTTCGCTGTCCATTTGGCTGCAAAACTTGCACGCGTGCTACCAAAGGCCTGTTATGTGTGTGTGTGTGTGTCTTCGAAAATGCCAAGCGCCCCGACGGCGCACTGTTCTCATACAGTTCACCGCTCAGCTTGCAGTAAAATTCAGTGCTTCATACTTTCTTCCAAGTCATACGTTTAGCAATGTGCAGTGAGTGTGTGTGCCTATGTATGTGTAATTGTGTTAGTTGCCGCGCGTCCGTTTATGAAAAAGGCGTAAATTTTCTTAATGGACTGAAAATTGGGCAATTTTATAGCCTCATGAATAAAACATTTTTATTTTGCAACAATTACAAACACACGCACGCACGCAATTCGACGGACAGTCAGTGCAAATGGCTGCCACAAATATTACTAGCTGGCGGCCAAGGACAAAAAATATATGTGTGGCAAGGTTGTACATAAAAAAGATCTATTGTGGCACAAGAATACACTCGCACCAAGTGAAATGCAGCGCAACAGCAATGGCATAACTAATTTCCTCGTCAAGACATAAGTATAATGGAATCTTTATCTCTGGAAATAAACATATGCATGTGTATGTGTGTACAACCCGTACCCCCCACACTTCGTAAATCACATAAAAATATGCCAGTCACACGCTGTGTTGTGTATCGAATTTATTTGTGCTCCATTATGGAAGGCACTCGTGTCTATCTGTAAGCATCGCGATTCTCAATTATAGCACGTGGACACAATTGTTTTATCAAACTTCCAAATTTCGCGCTGAAAAACATGGAAGGTGCTCTCACTAAAAAACTTAAATTTCGACAGTACTACATTTCAAGACGTTTCTAATTTCCTCTAATTTTTCCTCGAAAATTTCAATTAAAAAATCCTAATCTTCTTCCTTGCCGGCGTAGAAACCGCTTACGCGGTTATAGCCTAGTTAACAGCGCGCCAGTCGTTTCTCCTTTTCGCAATGTGGCACCAATTGGAGATTCCAAGTATAGTCAGGTCTTTCTCCATCTGGTCTTTCCAATAAAGTTGACGTCTTCCTCTTCCTATACATCCCTCAGGGGGTATTGCATCGAAGAGCTATTCTGCGTTGCTTTTCGAGGATGACGTTGTTATTGGTGATAATGCTGGTTTCATGATAGATGAAATTATCTACGACTTCGATGTTAGGACTGTCGTGGGTGCCTAGCCGTGTGTACGACGACTGTTTGTTTGATGACAGGAGATATATTCGTCTTGCCCTCGTTCACCATCAAACTTATTTTGCTTCCTTATCCATTTTGGTGAAAGCAGATGTAACGGCGTACGCCAGTAGTACACTCTTATAGAAGATGGTACCTATTTATTTCTGCAGCTCGAATTATTTTCTCCAAGGGTAGATTGAAGAAGTCACACGAAAGGGAATCACCTCGTTTGGTATCAAACGGCTCGGTGAAGTCCTTCTCGATCCTGACGGAGCTTTTGGCATTTCTCAACGTCAATTTAAACAACCATATTAATTTTGGGGGAAACCAAATTCAGACATCGCGCTATAAATTTGGCAGCTTTCAAATCCACGAAGAGATGGTGCGTTTCGATTTCATGGAGTTTTTCCAAGATTTGGCGCATGGTGATTATCTGGTCAGTCAGACTGTGCATTTTACCCGCAGAATTTGTAATCAGCCACAAAAGTACACACAGAACAGTACAACTTCGTGAAAGCCCGGTCTAGAGATATTTTTATTCGATACATGTGCAACATACTTTAGACCAAATCGGTTTCACCATCCATCAGGGGCGCTCAAAGCTTCAAAATCTTTCTACGCGAAAGCGATCCGGTAATGACTTAGTCTCACCAGATAGCTTAACTATCGCAAGATAAATTTTTCCATTGTTTACTACTTCCGAATCGGACTAATAGTTTTGTTTTGACTGGCCGAAGAAGTTTATGCGTGATTTCGGGGCCGTCCACGAAGTATGGACCCACGAGTATACCTTTCTGTCCAAGAAACGCTCCAAATATTGGACTTCACAAGCTAATCCGTCTCGAAGAATGAGAAGTTTGTCTTATCGGCTAATTAAGGGATGGTCAGCGTTTTATCGGATTCAAAATGGCTGACTTACATCAAAAATCTAGAGGAAGGGATTGAGACTACATACTCTACCGAATTATTAAACTAATTCTACGTCAAATTGCAGAAAAAACCATCCCATCTGAGAAGCGGGAAGTATTCTTCAATCATGGCAATATGTCGATTCACATTCCAAGCTTCGCCACGTCGAACTGCTTAAACTAGAGCACGAACTGCTGCAGATTCACCGATTTCAGATTTGATTTCGTACGATTACTATTTGTTACGCGCTGGGTGGACATTTTGAGTCGAATGAGGAGGATATCCCCCCCGGAAGCTTACTTTGAAGACCTTCAAAGAACATATTTTTCCGACGGGTTAAAAAGTTGGAGTATCACTGGATATATATCCCCACTTAATCGCAGTTCTGGTATATAGTGGTTTTCCTGCAATTGTGTTGCCACCTATTTATTTACTAAATAATCAAAAATGTATCCAATAAATATTTCCCCAAGGCAACAACAGGTCACATGAGAACGCTTGTCCTCACTATCTCCTATCACTCGCACAATATTACTCAATGTGGCAACATTGCTTAGCCATAATTGAAGCAGCCATGCATTATGGCAGCTCATATATATATAATCTCTAACATATATTTCCCTCAACTGTGCGTAATCTTATTGACTTATGTTGCAAGTAGATATATAGTGCGCACGTGATGCTCTGCTGTCTGACTTCTGCTGTGCCATGTCATGTTCGTACATGTGTTCGTGCAAACATTTATTATGCCGCTGCATTGATACAATAAATTGTTGATTAATTCAAGAGCATATCGCATGCATTCGCCGCCCACTTGCCACACAAAGCCTTCGAAGTCACCCACAAATACAGAGGCATTGTTGTCTCTGTCGCCGCTGCTGATCCATTTAACTAACCGTAAAGGTGTTATGGTTGTTATTATTATTGTCCTTATGGCCAAAGTCAAATGCCGGAAACGGAAATACCAAACACTCGCCGTATAAGTGTCGCACGGTCGGAAATAAATTTTCGCAGACCATAACACATATAGTACATACACAGCTACACTCATATGAGCTAACACTCTTCCATATGTGTATATGTATACGTATATATCACATACAGCCTCGCACGCTGAATTGCAAGTGAAGTCACATATCCATGTATATGTGAGCATATATATTTAAATGTATGTATATGTGCTTGTGTGCAGACTGTTGGATATTTTATTGATAAAGTTTGAACCCCGTCGTGTTTGTGATTCGAGACTCAGTGTTGATTGCAAGTTTCCACTCAACACAATGGCAGCGCCACATCATAAGTTCGCTTGTGTGTGTGTGTGTGTCCGCTTTTCTTGCACGTCCGTCTGACAATCGAAACCAATCGTATATTGGCCGTTCGAGCTGCTATTTCAGCTCGTTGCCAGCAAAACTTCGATAATTTATGCCAATTAAGGCGAATGAGCGAATTTATAACTTAAATTGTTTGCCGCTCCCAGAGCCCATAGTGTCCGTAGAGCCCGCCGAGCCTTAGTCATTGTGCCACAAGTAGGCAAATAGTTGTTATTGCGCAATATTTCTTTTCAATAGCAAAGCAATCGCTCAAGTTGCACTCCGTTCTACTTGTTGTTTGCTTTCATTGTACTATTGTTGTTGTTGTGTCTGCGCTACAAACTTTTTGTGAATTTATTTATTGGCCTCCCAGGGGATCACTTCAACAAAGGCAACAGCAGCGGCAATATGTTGAACAACAAAAGTGAAAACAGCAACAACTGCTGAAGTGTGTCTGTGTATGTTTGTACCGAACTTCCGTTAGGTGTAAGGCGCGCTTAGCTTAGTTTTAGTCAAAGTTCAATGTTTTCTAGTTTATGCGACTTTTCAACCTTGACATTAGCATTTCGCTGGTGTGTTGGTGAGTGACAAGCCTATGGACGTCCTTGATGTATATATGTATGTTTGTATTTATGTTTAAAATGTACCCTTAATTAACAATTCTAGTGACTCCGTATTTTCTTTATTCAAATATTTAAACATTAACATAAATAAGGAATTTTTCCTTCTTCCTTTTTTTTCTTATTTGTCACCCTGAGCAGGGTATATTAAGTTTGGCATCAAGTTTGTAACAACCAGAAGAAAACGTCGGAGCATATAAAGGGTGATTTTTTAAGAGCTTGATAACTTTTTTTAAAAAAAAACGCATAAAATTTGCAAAATCTCATCGGTTCTTTATTTGAAACGTTAGATTGGTTCATGACATTTACTTTTTGAAGATAATTTCATTTAAATGTTGACCGCGGCTGCGTCTTAGGTGGTCCATTCGGAAAGTCCAATTTTGGGCAACTTTTTCGAGCATTTCGGCCGGAATAGCCCGAATTTCTTCGGAAATGTTGTCTTCCAAAGCTGGAATAGTTGCTGGCTTATTTCTGTAGACTTTAGACCTGACGTAGCCCCACAAAAAATAGTCTAAAGGCGTTAAATCGCATGATCTTGGTGGCCAACTTACGGGTCCATTTCTTGAGATGAATTGTTGTCCGAAGTTTTCCCTCAAAATGGCCATAGAATCGCGAGCTGTGTGGCATGTAGCGCCATCTTGTTGAAACCACATGTCAACCAAGTTCAGTTCTTCCATTTTTGGCAACAAAAAGTTTGTTAGCATCGAACGATAGCGATCGCCATTCACCGTAACGTTGCGTCCAACAGCATCTTTGAAAAAATACGGTCCAATGATTCCACCAGCGTACAAACCACACCAAACAGTGCATTTTTGGGATGCATGGGCAGTTCTTGAACGGCTTCTGGTTGCTCTTCACCCCAAATGCGGCAATTTTGCTTATTTACGTAGCCATTCAACCAGAAATGAGCCTCATCGCTGAACAAAAACACACGCGAAACACATTTCGAACCAAACACTGATTTTGGTAATAAAATTCAATGATTTGCAAGCGTTGCTCGTTAGTAAGTCTATTCATGATGAAATGTCAAAGCATACTGAGCATCTTTCTCTTTGACACCATGTCTGAAATCCCACGTGATCTGTCAAATACTAATGCATGAAAATCCTAACCTCAAAAAAATCACCCGTTATAAATGACGAAATGATTGATTATCATCGCTTAGTTTGTTTGTTAGCTCTCTTCTATAGTTGTCCGATAGGGTTATCTCAAAAACTGAGTGACTAATTCGCGTTTATAAGGACAGACAGACGGACCTGAATAAATCGGCTCAGCTCGAGAGAAATAGTTCGATCATCAACTTGAAAGTCCGAGCAGATATGGACTGGGCTTCACTTAATTATTGGATTTGGTGTAGGCTTCCAATGACGATGAGGATGGCACAGATAAAGATAAAGATAAAGATAAAGATAAAGATAAAGATAAAGATAAAGATAAAGATAAAGATAAAGATAAAGATAAAGATAAAGATAAAGATAAAGATAAAGATAAAGATAAAGATAAAGATAAAGATAAAGATAAAGATAAAGATAAAGATAAAGATAAAGATAAAGATAAAGATAAAGATAAAGATAAAGATAAAGATAAAGATAAAGATAAAGATAAAGATAAAGATAAAGATAAAGATAAAGATAAAGATAAAGATAAAGATAAAGATAAAGATAAAGATAAAGATAAAGATAAAGATAACGATAAAGATAAAGCTAAAGATAAAGATAAAGGTAAAGGTAAATATAAAGACCTTTCTTACCATAAAGGCAGAATCTTAAATCTGATACAAATAACACTAACGCTCAAATAAAACTAAAACAAGAAAAAAACGTTAACTCCGGTTGCACCGAAGCTAAATACCCTTCACAGGTGCATTTCTGTTAGTAACTATGTGTTCAGTTTGTATGAAAGCTATATGCTATAGCAATCCGATCTGAACAATTTCTTCGGAGATTACATTGTTGACTTAAAAAAAAATCTATACCAAATTTCGCGAATATATCTCGTCAAATGTGAAAGTTTTTTATACAAGAACTTTATTCCGATCGTTCAGTTTGTATGACAGCTATATGCTATAGTAATCCGATCGGAACAATTTCTTCGGAGATTACATTGTTGCCTCAAAAAATAATCTGTACCAAATTTCGTGAATTTATCTCGTCAAATGTGAAAGTTTTCCATACAAGAACTTGATTCCGATCGTTCAGTTTGTATGGCAGCTATATGCTATAGTAATCCGATCGGAACAATTTCTTCGGAGATTACATTGTTGCCTTAAAAAATAATCTATACCAAATTTCGTGAATATATCTGGTCAAATGTGAAAGTTTTCCATACAAGAACTTGATTCCGATCGTTCAGTTTGTATGGCAGCTATATGTTATAGTGGTCCGATATCGGCAGTTCCGACAAATGAGCAGCTTCTTGAAGAGAAAATGACGTTTGCAAAATTTCAAAACGATATCTTAAAAACTGAGGGACTAGTTTGTATATATACAGACAGACAGACGGACATGGCTAAATCGACTCAGCTCGACATACTGATCATTTATATATACTTCATAGAGTCTCCGTCCCTTCCTTCTGGGTGTTACAAACTTCGTAACAAACTTAGTAGGAATTAAGGAAGGGATAAGTTCGGATGTAGCCGGACGTTTCATCTTCTTGCAACTTGCTAGAATCAAAGCCAATGAAATACCTTAACGGGCAAAACGTCAACCAGAGGATGACACATACTAAAAACATCCCTGGGTTTCATTAAAGTACCTTAATACAATCACCAATCATATGGGGTAAAATCAGCCTGTTGTACGAAGATCTTGACATTAGTTATATGGGGGCTAGGCCAAGTTTTCGCCTAATTTTATTTATTTTAAGCACAAGGATATGCTGATATTAGTAAAACACGCTCTGTAATCTTGTAATGTGTATCTTTTATTAAGATAATTCAAATACTGGCCGAAAGTTCGTTATATTAATTACTTCTTGATTTGTACACTGGTAGATGAAAGAATTAAATGGAAATTGTGTTATATGGGAAGTTGGCGTGGTTGCAGTCCAATTTTCGCACTATTACATAAGAATGTGAGAAAAATGTGATACACCGAATTTGGTTGAAATCGGTCGAGAGGGTTCTAAAATATGTCATTTCACCTAGAAGTTTAAGAAATGTAATCAATGTACTGACAATTGCTTTTTATACATTTTTGCCAACATCCTGAACCGATTTTGCTTTGTGGTCAGGTGCATTGTTGTCGAAAATTGCTTTGCCATGTCTTCTGTTCCATTCTAATATTTTTTCGATGAATGCAAGGTTCAAATTGCTTTATTTTTGCTTTATTTCTCACTTCAAAATCATTATCTCTTAATCATTGAAACCATTTTTTGCATGTTGCTTCTGATAGATCATTTTGAACATGCAATACGTTTTCTCAATCACTTGTGATTGGCGACTTGTATATATGAGACTCATTTCAACGCGAAGTGTTTTGAGTATGAAAATCTGGCGAAGTAATAAAAGTCCTCAGTTATAGTTTCTGAAACTGTCAAATAAATATTTACTTAAAGTTAGGTATAATTTATTTCTAAAGCTCACGAACCCGGAAGTTACTCACTTAACTATTTGTTGAGGTTATTTTCATTTATTTATTTTAGTTTTTTTTTTGTTTCTCTACACAACCGCAAACACTTTATGCCTTCATACATATGTAATTAAATTTCCGGCATAGCTATGAAAACGCATATGTTTGGTTGTGTGTGTGCGTAGGGTACTTGGTGTGCCTGTCAACTGCAGTGGCCGCAGAAAAATGTTACTCATACGCCACGTACGCCCGCACACTTCACCTGCTCTACGCCATCATACATACGCAGCACTTGAAGATAATTTGCGCTGCTGTTGGTTTTCAAATCCAGCTTGGCTTGGCTTGCTTGCTGGTGTGCCCGTCGAGTGTAAATAAATCGCGGCATAGCTAATGGCATTTGCCAACAGCGCCACAGCACATGCAAACACCAACAAACACATGGGCAACAACAAATACCACGCGCCGTATCTCTAGTTGTTGTTGTTTCGCGTGTGTGTCGGTATGAGTGTGTTTGTGTGTGTGTAAATATTGCTGCCACTTGCAGACCGCAGCCACTCAAGGACGCATAACTGCTGGGTTTTTATTAGATTTCCACAGTAACGCCTCGCAGACGTCAGCAGCGCAAAAAACAACACAGCAAACAACAACAAACGAGTTTTGTGGCTTGTGTGTGCGCACACATATAAGCTGGTCGTCATCAGATATGCGATTTCATTAGCATAATTTTATAGTCAAGACGACCATGCAATTGGAATGCACATATGTAAGCGCACACTCAACACACACACACACATACACACACCTATGCGTTGGTAGTCTTTTGTAGACGCCGCGCTGCATTTCTTGGTAAATCATATGGAATGCGCGTAAAGTAAAGAAGTGGAAAATGGCAAAGCAAAAACGTCGAGCAAAAGTAAAAGTCGCGTTCTTCACTTTGTGCGCCCACTGCTTCTTCCTTCTGCTCGCTGTGTCGCCGCCGCAAAGGCAATAGCAGCTAAATGCAATGACTGTCATGATTTCGCTATGCGAGCTGCGCTTTCGCTATTTTTATATTATTTATTGCGCAATTTGGCACATAAGAACCTCACAGCGAGTAATAAAGAAAACAAAAAAGCACAAGATGACATTCGTAGATAGGCGAACCCCACACGAAAACAAACCGGAAGCACCAGCGAGGTAGCAAAATGACAGCGAATCAAGAAAAAATATATAAAATATCAAAAGCAGCAAAGTGTTGGACAAACACAGACACAGGCAAGCAGTGGAGATCACAGCAGCATAAGGAGCAGTAAAGCGTTTGTTTAGACAAAGAATTTGGGGTGTGTGAAATGTAGCAAATGTGGCAAGTCAACAAAGTGGCTGGCAGATCAAAGTGCCCAGAAAATGGCGAAGGCGCAGCCGTAATTGCTGGGGTGGTGACAAATCAAACACACACATACTGGTATGTGAACATTTGTCTGGCAGTAGAAATCGAAAAAGAGTGGCGGCAAGCGGCGTGTGACGAATTGGTAATCAGACCGCAAATATGCACATTGAACACAAGTAGGGATGGACTAAATACAACCGCAGACGGGTGGAATGTGGGGAGTCTGTGACTTCTGTGGTAGACAACCTATTCAGGAGAGTAGACACAATATCCGGTTTCGAAAATTTCTATGGTAAAAAGTGAAATGAGGAAACATCACCAAACGTGTTGTGGCTGATCGACTTCACCGAGGCCCGAAATATGATTATCTATAATACTAGATTCCAGCGTTGGAAAATTCACCAAACTACCGGGATGTCTCTGGATCGAAAAGCCAGCAACCAGATTGATTATTTTGTGATCGTTCCCACGACAGTCGGGTCTACGTGCCGGAATGGACTCGGATTTTTATCCGACCAAGGACTGTCAACTCGGCATAATTATTTCACTAGAACAACAACAAAAATCATGTTGTGATATAAGGAAGACACGTCTGCAGTGTTTTAGACGTGCGTACGCTCCAAAGTTCTAACATCGATTCATACTACTATCTTGTTGCAACCAAGATTCGCACCCGGCTCTATAAAGCAAAAAACGCACGTCATCAAACACAAGAAAGGTTCGACGTCGAGAAGCTGCAATCACAACTACTACTCGACTTGCACTCCTGCTTTCTAAGAGCACTCGTCAAGAACTCGGTATAATGGAACTGTGGGACGGTATTTCAAGCTCCTTACGTACAGCTGCAAAAAGCTATTGGTTTTCGGAAAATGCAAAAGAACAGCTGGTACGATGAGGAGTGCTGTGTCGCAGTGGAGACAAAACAGACTGCCTAAGTCGCACGTTACGATCGACCACAGCAAATGCGGAATGGAATAGATACCAAGAGTTGAAGATGGAAGCGAGAGGCATTTGTAGACAAAAAAGAGAGAAACCGTAATGAGTACGAAGAACATGACAAGCTGCCCGACAAAGGTGATGGAAAATTCTACGAAAAGAAGCGACGACTAACACAAGGTTTCTAGACTGAAGCATACTCTTTGTAACGTGGCTTTTGCCACCTTCCAATAAGTTACGTCAACTTCGCCCCACAGTACACCATGTACCCGCACCATACGCACACAACGATGCTGAACCCCGCTAGAGCTTTCCACCATACGTCCTAATGCACCATACGCATACTCACCTCGCTACCGCGACGAAAGCTGCGCTGTGCTTGCTATATAAGCAAGCACTTCGCACTGAGTGCGCTCATTTGCTCCAGTTCGCCGAATCGGACGGTCACCGGGAACAGCAGTAGGCAGCGGTAAGTCACATAACAGTAGGTAGTAGTAGTAGTAGGGTAGAACATCGCGTAGAAAAGGCATCATGCCAGTGCTCGCGATGACTGCCCTATACAATAGAAGGGGGAAAGCGCAGGCCTCGCGCAGAAAAGGCATCACCGCTGGGTGATGCCAGTGCTCGCGATGGCCCTGCCCAGTAGTTAGGGAAGAAAGCGCAGGCCTCGCGCAGAAAAGGCATCACCGCTGGGTGATGCCAGTGCTCGCGATGGCCCTGCCCGGTAGTTGGGGGAAAACGCAGGCCTCGCGCAGAAAAGGCATCACCGCTGGGTGATGCCAGTGCTCGCGATGGCACTGCCGTAGCCGCGTCGAAAATGCTTGGCATAAGTACCGCTGCCTACACCGTTAAGCGCCGTTAGGAAAACGCCAACGCGATAATGAGGAGGGTGGCAAAGTTGAGTTGTAAGCGAGAAGTCAACGCGTGCAGTAAGTGCTCCTGCCATTGGACAATTTTTAATCACTTCTCCCCCGTAGGGAAGTCAACGCTGGCTCATCGATCCCGTTCGTTTTCATCACCGTGCCAGCTTCAATAAGCGTCAACGCCGGCTCATCAATCCCGTTCGTTTTCATCACCGTGCCAGCTTCACTAAGCGTCAACGCCGGCTCATCAATTCCGTTCGTTTTCATCACCGTGCCAGCTTCAATAAGCGTCAACGCCGGCTCATCAATCCCGTTCGTTTTCATCACCGTGCCAGCTTCACTAAGCGTTAACGCTGGCTCATCAATCCCGTTCGTTTTCATCACCGTGCCAGCTTCACTAAGCGTTAACGCTGGCTCATCAATCCCGTTCGTTTTCATCACCGTGCCAGCTTCACTAAGCGTCAACGCCGGCTCATCAATTCCGTTCGTTTTCATCACCGTGCCAGCTTCAATAAGCGTCAACGCCGGCTCATCAATCCCGTTCGTTTTCATCACCGTGCCAGCTTCACTAAGCGTCAACGCCGGCTCATCAATCCTGTTCGTTTTCATCACGCTGGTCTGGCTGTCCACTGAAAGGGGGGCGTGGACAATTCGTTTATTAAAATCAAATCTTTTATTTGCTAAGGGTTCATGGGTCCCAAGGCTGACCCTGGAGCGGCTGAGCTTACCTCAGCTATGAACGAGACCCCATTACAAATGGCGCCCGAGCAGGGACTTGATTTTGTGAGTGACAGTGAAAAACATGAAACGGTCACCAACGCTCATGAATCAGGTTCGCCGCGCCCCCCACACAATCGTAAGCATCGCAGTACTCCAGCGAACAAGGCTCTAACGCTTGAGACAGACACGACCAGTTGGATTTACTGGCTGAAGAAGGAGCGATTAATCACTGAATGCAGACGACACCACATCGCTGTCGAAGGGCGCACCGTAGCAGATCTCCGTAGCGAGCTGAGCGCCTGCATCCGGGCAAAGCGCCACAATAAATCCACGGAGGATCTGGTAAAAGCTTTGGAGAGGGAAATGAAGGAGGAAGATAACGCCACCATACTCGTTCCAACCACCACAGTGAGAATCCCCAGCAAAGCGGCAGCAACACGTGGCGACATAACCTCAGCTGCGAGAGTGCCGGATTTGGAGGTTATAAACTCCGTGCGGCGATGGAACATACGCTACAGCGGTCGCGAAAATTTACACGACTTTCTGGAGCGATGCGAAGAGCTAGCAGAATGCTACTCAATAGCAAACAACCAGCTTCTTGCTACTATGCCGGAAATTTTGCAGGACAAAGCGCTGCAATGGTTTCGTATAAAACGCAATGTCATCAACACGTGGGACGACTTTCGTTACGAGGCTCAACGGTTCTTTTTACCGAAACGTCACCTCGCATATCTGGAGGAAACCATCCATCAGCGCAAGCAATTACCCAGAGAGAAAGCAAAGGATTATGTGCTGGCCATCCAAACGCTCATCCGCCAGCACCCGAAACTACGCGATGAAGATCACACCGAGCGTATATATGACGGTCTAAGGGTGGAATATCGCTTATATGTCCGTCGGAGCGATTTCAACAGCGTGGACGAACTACTCGAATTAACGGAAGAATTCGAATTGTTGAAAGGCGAGGAGACCAGGCAAGCGAGAAACACCAATCACTGTTTGACGGCGGTAAGCAATAAGTATTGCAGCGAGAACGTTTGTTGGCGATGTAAGCAGCCGGGACACCGAAGACACCAATGTCGCAACCAGCAGCGAATATTTTGCTCTCGCTGTGGACGCGACGGAATCATGTCGCGGGACTGCAATTGTCCTACACATACGACAGTGCGAGCTTTTCCGTTCAAACCCAGTACAACAGCACTCAAAGCAACGATTCCGTACCCAGAAGGGAAACCAGATGGCCGTTATTATTTGCCCATTACTGTCGCAGGCATGCAGATAGAAGCTCTGGTGGACACCGGAGCCACGCTCACATATATCGGCAAAGAACTTCAACGTCATCTAGATAAACACCAAATTAAAGCCAGACGCCAGACCAGTCGCATTCAGCTAGCTAACCAGACGTATATACCTAGCACGAAAATGTATCCTGTTACTATAGAGCTGGGAAACACGTCTACGCACCTACTTGTATCAGCTCTACCGACGCTTTCGGAACATGTCATCTTAGGCATGGATTTCTTAAGGAAGCGAGACCTGACTATCACCATCGATGGTCAGCCCCTAACCGCAACACGCCTAAGCACACAGGCACCTACCGATCACCTTGCTACGCTAACCGAAAGGCAACATCTTACGGAACAGGAGAATCACCAATTGAATACTCTCCTCACTGAAAACGCAGCAGTATTCTCGACGATCACCGGCCCCAGCACAGCCACCGAACACATAATTCGTCTTAAACACGACCGTCCACTAAAGCAGAGATATTCTCCACGCAACCCAGTGATGCAGGAAGTAATCAATCCAACCGAGCACACAAACAGAATCGTGAAAGCCATGATTGCACGACGAGCAAAGGCCGATCATCAAACCTGGGACCACCAACTAGCCGAAATAGCTTCCGCAATAGATACATCACCACACGACTCGACAAAAACATCAGCAGCTGAGATAAACTTCGGGTACACACCGGCTGCACCGAAACAAATCCGTAAAGATAGGAATGTGCCTGACGAAGAAGCCACCATCGTGCCGACACTCACCGAGCTTTGGCAAGGAATTTCTCGCAACTTGTTTATTGCAGCAAAACGCCAGAAGAAATACTACGATTTGCGCAGACGACCATGGAAGCCACTCATCGGCGAGAAAGTACTCAAAAGAGCTCATCCGCTCTCTTCCGCAGTAAACAGATTTGCACAGAAGCTTGCTCCGAAATATTCTGGCCCATATATCGTCAGAAAATTCAAGTCGACCAATACAGTCGAGCATGTGCATCTGCAAGATTTAAAGCAGCTGCCAACTGAATACTCTAGCTCCGAGCCACTTAGCACTAATGTAATGCAACAATAGACGTTGCCAACGCTAATCGAAGCGTCCGTTTGCTCATCTCTTTCCAGATAATCAAAATGACAAGAAAGATATTAAAATTAATTTAAAAATTGGTAATACTAGTTTATAAGACACCTTGTACAATAGGTTAATTTAAAAATTTGTAATACTAGTTTATAAGACGCCTTGGTACTATAGGCTAAGAAACTACTATTAAATAAAGATTTCACACCCGCTCCCCGTTCACGGCTCACGCCAACTAAGACAGCCAGCCAGCCTCCAGCCGAACCATCGTGGGAGATCTCCTCCCACCTGCCGCCAGCGAAGGATCATTGTCCGAAGTGAGGGGGGGACTGTAACGTGGCTTTTGCCACCTTCCAATAAGTTACGTCAACTTCGCCCCACAGTACACCATGTACCCGCACCATACGCACACAACGATGCTGAACCCCGCTAGAGCTTTCCACCATACGTCCTAATGCACCATACGCATACTCACCTCGCTACCGCGACGAAAGCTGCGCTGTGCTTGCTATATAAGCAAGCACTTCGCACTGAGTGCGCTCATTTGCTCCAGTTCGCCGAATCGGACGGTCACCGGGAACAGCAGTAGGCAGCGGTAAGTCACATAACAGTAGGTAGTAGTAGTAGTAGGGTAGAACATCGCGTAGAAAAGGCATCATGCCAGTGCTCGCGATGACTGCCCTATACAATAGAAGGGGGAAAGCGCAGGCCTCGCGCAGAAAAGGCATCACCGCTGGGTGATGCCAGTGCTCGCGATGGCCCTGCCCAGTAGTTAGGGAAGAAAGCGCAGGCCTCGCGCAGAAAAGGCATCACCGCTGGGTGATGCCAGTGCTCGCGATGGCCCTGCCCGGTAGTTGGGGGAAAACGCAGGCCTCGCGCAGAAAAGGCATCACCGCTGGGTGATGCCAATGCTCGCGATGGCACTGCCGTAGCCGCGTCAAAAATGCTTGGCATAAGTACCGCTGCCTACACCGTTAAGCGCCGTTAGGAAAACGCCAACGCGATAATGAGGAGGGTTGCAAAAATGAGTTGAAAGTGAGAAGTCAACGCGTGCAGTAGTGCTCCTGCCATTGGACAATTTTTAATCACTTCTCCCCCGTAGGGAAGTCAACGCCGGCTCATCAATTCCGTTCGTTTTCATCACCGTGCCAGCTTCAATAAGCGTCAACGCCGGCTCATCAATCCCGTTCGTTTTCATCACCGTGCCAGCTTCACTAAGCGTCAACGCCGGCTCATCAATTCCGTTCGTTTTCATCACCGTGCCAGCTTCAATAAGCGTCAACGCCGGCTCATCAATCCCGTTCGTTTTCATCACCGTGCCAGCTTCACTAAGCGTCGTGCCAGCTTCACTAAGCGTTAACGCTGGCTCATCAATCCCGTTCGTTTTCATCATCGTGCCAGCTTCACTAAGCGTTAACGCTGGCTCATCAATTCCGTTCGTTTTCATCACCGTGCCAGCTTCACTAAGCGTCAACGCCGGCTCATCAATTCCGTTCGTTTTCATCACCGTGCCAGCTTCAATAAGCGTCAACGCCGGCTCATCAATCCCGTTCGTTTTCATCACCGTGCCAGCTTCACTAAGCGTCAACGCCGGCTCATCAATCCTGCTCGTTTTCATCACGCTGGTCTGGCTGTCCACTGAAAGGGGGGGCGTGGACAATTCGTTTATTAAAATCAAATCTTTTATTTGCTAAGGGTTCATGGGTCCCAAGGCTGACCCTGGAGCGGCTGAGCTTACCTCAGCTATGAACGAGACCCCATTACATCTTGTAGAACTCCCAGAGGTGATCTACTAACTAATGTCCAGAGTATACTAAAACTATGGAGGGAACACTTCTTCAGCCTGCGGAATGGCAGACATTTCATGGCCCGACCATGAAGAAGTTCGAATAGTAATTACCTACATGTCTGAGGAAAAACGGCAAGGTCGCTGGATTGCCTGCCAAGCTATTCAAATACTTCTTTATACAATATGATCGGACGAAAGCATACTCGACGATTGGAATTTAAGTGAGAATAACATTACACTAAAAGCTTGACTTTCAAGAACTGCTTTAAAATCCATAAAACTTTTTCCAACACCAAAAATAAATTCTATTCATTTCTTTTTTTAACTTTTATTATCAATCAATTAAGTTGTTACTTCGGTTTTTATTGATTTATATGAATTAATTAATAATAGTTAATACATTCTTCTTACATTTCAAAACGATATTTTCTCTGAGTTTTGAAAAGTACACAACAGAAGAGCAGAAAACATATCCAATATACATATAACACATATGTAATTAGTAACTAGTCTTAATGTAACTAGTTATATTGAGAATATCTAGTAGCTATCAGGCTATCTATAGTATTATATGTTTGTGGTTTTCTGGTATATATATACCGGTATGTATCCCTATTCGAATATGCATGCATTTATGTCATAGGTAAACGTAGTGGGGTTTGGGTGGGTGGGATTAACTGTATTTGTGCATACACCAACAAAAAACTCCAACGAAATATTTTGTATTATCTTTCTCTCTTTCCATTTCACAAGTCGCTGCAGTTTATGTCTCGGGATAGCGGCAATAAGATGTGCTCTCTACCAATTCGCGCGGTATCCAGTCCTCATATAGGGGCAAACGATTCTTCAGCGTCTCCACTTCACGCAAAATACGCACCACATTACCACCAATTAATTTCTTTATGGCTGCATTACCCCAAACGCGATCGCGTGCCAGTTCAGCAAGTAGAAAAGCATAGCTTTTGGGCGCGCCACCAAGTCCAATGTGATCCACACCTGCCACTTTGCGTACATAATTGATGGCATTGATAGCTTCACGCACCGAGAAGCGACGCTCATCGCAACGTTCCAAGTTCAGCATTATAACGCCGCCATTGTCCGAGAGCAAGCTAACAAGAAGAAGTATAATCATACGTTTATAATGGAAGTAAAAGAAGAAGAAATGGAGCTTACCTCAAAACGCGATCGGGTATGGATGCAACGCTGGAGCTGTTGCAGAGCGAAATCGGTACAGCGTTCAAAAGTAAAACGGGCGCTTTGGCGGTATGCAAAGCAGTTACCATGGCTGCCTCGGAAAGCTGCGAAATCTCAATAAGCATTCCCAAACGGTTCATCTCGTAAAGCACTGTCTGCAAGGATTATGTATAAAACTAGTTAGAATCTTGACCATCTAAGCGACTACTCACCTTCCCGAACTCGTTAATCGAGTGCGTGGCATTTTCTTCAAATAGATAATCGTGGCTGCGTATGCAAGCGGCGGCCCACGGTGTAGTGCATTCCAAACTAGTGATCGATACAAAGCGCGCACCTAACAGATACATCGAACGCAGCACCGCCAGACTAGCGCCCAATGTATGGCCGCCACCGAGACCCAACATAACAGCTACCTCACCACGTATATGCGTTTGTTCCATTTCGTCGGCGGATAGCACGATATGCAATGCATCCGTATTGGCGGTGATGCGTCGCGCCTCATCGATACCCTCCAACGCCAGCTGCACTGCATCCAAATACTGTGCACCGCAAGGCACTGAGATTGGCCAGAACACCGCACCGACATGATTGCGACGCACCTCATTCAACAGGCCGCCGCTGGAGCGATTCACAACATCACGCGTTGGCGGCTGCCAGGAGGAGCCCTCAATAAGTGGTGATTCGGTCAACAAACGACGTATGAAAGCCAAACGCGCCTCTAGCAGTGAGGAAGAACGCAACTGTAGAGCCAATGGTATGCCGCCAGCCATTGCTATGCACACCAACATTATGCCGAGCACCACTATCAGGCGACGATTGCGCGAAGAGCGACTTGGCTCACTGCCACTATCGCTGCACGCGCTCATTTTGTAGGCGGCAGCGGCGATTGCGCCATTCTTTAGCTTCTCACCGCCAAGCTTTGTGATCTCAGGCGGTAGCTCAATATCCGCGATTTCTGTGAAAACAAAACACTGTTGCTTGCAATGTGGCTGATGTTCGTGTGGTGGCGCCTTCAATTCGTGCGGGTGTGGGAGTTGTACGGGCGGTGGTGGTGGTGGCGGTGCGTTGCTTAATAAAGTATTGAGTGCGACTGCTTGATGTTGCTGATGGTGCTGATGATGTTGATGCTGATGCTGAGGGTAAGGATGCTGCTGATGGTGATGTATGGCGGCAGCGCACACCTCGATATATTCGCGATTTGGCACTGGATTCATGCTGCTGCCATTAGTTGGTTGATATAAGCAAGGCGTTTGGTTTTCCAAATGAGCTGTAAGCTGTAACGCTCCGAAATGGAACTCTCAATTTTTTTTATGGGTGCTTCGATTTTAGTTATCTAATTAAATTTGATTGATTATTTACCAACAAGTGAAATAAGTCCTTTAGCATATACACTGCTTGATGTGAGGAAAAAAGCTTTATCGATTTTTCATTTGACATTTGTCCTGCTCCTGCGCAATGCTACGCGTCACAGATTTGCAACAGGACGCACAAGGTTTTAGTCAGCTGATATTGCCTTAGCGATGTTTGCCTACCTCAAAATAATAGCATCACACCTCCTTGGCACTGGCCAGGCTAATAAATTTGTATGATTACTTGTAATGTCTTAAAACCTTAAAAAACATTACTTTTTTTTATAAGCAAAAATTTTTACCATCTAAAATGTAGTTTGAGTAAGAAAAAACATCTTAAAAAGTATAAAAAGATTGACTTTTTAACGACAAAAATCCATTGTTCCGTTCCAATTCCATTTCATGCCGCAATCCAAATTTGACAAAGTAAACTTAAAGCGTTATTGTGAATGAGCCATTGTCAAAGCAAAAACATTGGCGGTCAGCTGTTGTAAACAAATTATTGCACGTGCATTATAAATATATCGTGAAGATTATACATTAATTTATTTAACGAATTAGCAAAATGCCAGAAATAGAGGGATACAAAGGTAACAAAAATTAAATTAATACAGAAAATTTAATTTTCAAGTAAACAATATTTTTAGTGGTACCTTTACGCCTCACTGCGGACCGTCCTCTGGAGCTCTGTCATCATATTTATATGCGGGAGCATTTTATACGATTGGAGGATGCAGACAAACCTAAAGGTCGCACACTCTTCTTACTGAACGTGCCACCATATGTGACAGAGCAAAGTTTGGGCACTTTTTTCCGCGCCAAAGTAGATGTTCCAAACACAGTCAGCTTTGCTGAACGTCCAGGTCGAAATGAAAGTGAAAAATGGCAACAAAATTGCGTACCGTTTAGCGCGTCAACAACGCCATTTAAATTTAAAGTGGCTTATGTAGTTTTTCACAAAAATGTGGGGGTAAAACGAGCGTTACAATTGGATAGCATAGATTTGTTCAATACCGATGGCAATTGTTTGTTGGATTCGGGTATGCAGCTATTACATAGCCAATATGAGAAACGTATTTTGGATGAAAAAGAATTGCAAGCACGCATTGATAAGTACATTGAACTTTATGATAAACGCGAAAAGGAGGCGATTGAAGCGGCGAAGAACTCCGAAGCAGATGCCGACGGTTGGGTGACTGTTGGCAAACAAGGACGTAACGCTGGTTTTGAACAGAAAGAATCGGTTGTTGGACGTTTAGAAGAGAAAATAGTGCGAGGCAAGAAGAAGAAGGAATTAGAGAATTTCTACACTTTCCAGATACGTGAATCGAAAATGAAGAACATAATCGAATTGCGCAAAAAATTCGAAGAAGACAAGCAGAAAATTGAGGCACTAAAGAAGACGCGTCGATTTAGACCATTCTAAAGGGTGATTTTTTAAGAGCTTGATAACTTTTTTTAAAAAAAAACGCATAAAATTTGCAAAATCTCATCGGTTCTTTATTTGAAACGTTAGATTGGTTCATGACATTTACTTTTTGAAGATAATTTCATTTAAATGTTGACCGCGGCTGCGTCTTAGGTGGTCCATTCGGAAAGTCCAATTTTGGGCAACTTTTTCGAGCATTTCGGCCGGAATAGCCCGAATTTCTTCGGAAATGTTGTCTTCCAAAGCTGGAATAGTTGCTGGCTTATTTCTGTAGACTTTAGACTTGACGTAGCCCCACAAAAAATAGTCTAAAGGCGTTAAATCGCATGATCTTGGTGGCCAACTTACGGGTCCATTTCTTGAGATGAATTGTTGTCCGAAGTTTTCCCTCAAAATGGCCATAGAATCGCGAGCTGTGTGGCATGTAGCGCCATCTTGTTGAAACCACATGTCAACCAAGTTCAGTTCTTCCATTTTTGGCAACAAAAAGTTTGTTAGCATCGAACGATAGCGATCGCCATTCACCGTAACGTTGCGTCCAACAGCATCTTTGAAAAAATACGGTCCAATGATTCCACCAGCGTACAAACCACACCAAACAGTGCATTTTTCGGGATGCATGGGCAGTTCTTGAACGGCTTCTGGTTGCTCTTCACCCCAAATGCGGCAATTTTGCTTATTTACGTAGCCATTCAACCAGAAATGAGCCTCATCGCTGAACAAAATTTGTCGATAAAACACATTTCGAACCGAACACTGATTTTGGTAATAAAATTCAATGATTTGCAAGCGTTGCTCGTTAGTAAGTCTATTCATGATGAAATGTCAAAGCATACTGAGCATCTTTCTCTTTGACACCATGTCTGAAATCCCACGTGATCTGTCAAATACTAATGCATGAAAATCCTAACCTCAAAAAAATCACCCGTTAGTTATATATGTACTAATAATATAAGCTATATACCCTATAGATAAGTGTACATTTTTTATTTGTTAAAATATAATTTACATTAGTATAGCTTAAACTTAATTCAATTTTTCCTGTTTGCTTTTATAACCATTGTCATAAGTGGATGAGGCGGAAGTGTTTCCAAGAGACACAATAACTGTGTTATATTTCCATACATGCACTTTACAGATATTGCTAACTGTACTGCTTGTGCTAATCGCTCTACGCTCTTCTGATATGCCGCATCTTTGGTGGGTTCGATCTTATCAGCAACCAAGCGTGCTACATATGTTTGCAGCGGACCCACATTTTGTGCCACATGTTGTGCGTTTAACGCTGTTGGCGGACCAGAATTGTCTATTTGTAGCATAGTTTGTAAAAGCCACAAGTGTAAATTGCTATATGAAGGACGATTAGAGAACATAGGCGACAAGACTGCCCAACGAATAAGACCTGCTAAAGGTGTGACAACGGGCATTGCTATGGCACCACTCGGTAACGCTAAAGGCTGTTGGGATGCTAAGCATAAGTCATGATTTTCACTTATCCATTCGGTGAAAACATCTAGTAAAGCATCAGGTGGTGGTGTTAGTACGCCATTCTGCTCTTTCATATATAAATCTGCCACAGTCGTCATAAGATTAGCTGCAAAGTGTGGTGCGACCATTGGTAATTGCTTGAATTGCTCCGAAGTTTTTCGTGAAAATGTTATAAAGTCACTAACCAAACTTTGTGCCACTTCCAGGCTTGGTGGATTCATGCAACCCACTTGTTGCATCCATGTACCAGCAGATGATAGCAGTGGTGCTACAGAACCCGATACAGCAGTGCTCACTAAGCGGCATAGTATTTTGGAACGTTGCGGTGTAAGATTGCTACCAAAGAGAGATAGAAATACCACATTGCGTGTAGCGTCCGGTCCAGGTTGAGAGAAATATTCAATAAGAACTATTATCAATTGGAACTCTTGAAACGAATTCAATTGTGTGCCGGTAAAAGTTTGTCCTTTACGAATATCAACAGGATCTTTAGGACGTTCCATAAACACAAATTCGGAGATTAGTTGAATTGCAAAATTTTGTTTGCTGCGACTTACGACTATGCTCTCTAAAAGTAAACGGAATATAAGTCTTGTAAATGTAAATAAAAACTTGCAATTTTACCTATCCGTGGCAGTGCCTCCTTGACACAAGCAGGAAAATCCAGCTTTCGTAAAGTCTGCTTAAAATCAGCTTGCGACATTTTTGTAGAAATAAGCACGTATAAACTCAATGAAATGTAAACAAACCGAAAATAACAAAGTACTACAGAAGAAACCGGTGTGATGGACGAAACAAAATAATCGACCCTTTCAAAATATACATGAGAAATCGGCTATCGATAAATCATACGGCTGGTGCAAGAGTGCCTTACTTGTGATATCTATTGATGGTTTGTTGTGTATCATAAAGGGGAATATCGACAGACAATGGATGTTGACTCGACAACTATATTGTGTACATGTAATCAATGTTTGTATATATCACATAATAAATTTTTTAATATATCGGATTTCAATTAGTTACAATTTTCCTGAACAAAATGTTGGAGAGAGTAAATTATCGATATTTTAATATTACATCGATTGCGTATTTCGAACAGAAAACCGAGATTAAGTATTGTATTGATACATTTTATTTGATTGTTAGAAATAGTTATCCGTAAAAATATTATGATATGGCATCCAACATGTAAACGATTTTATAGAGTTGCTGTTTGTAAGTTACATAAAGCTGAATATTCAATATAGTTATATTTCAGAATGTTATAAGTTATTTTTTGAATTTTACTTACTTTAGTTGCCCTAATCAGTTTACCAATAGTTTTTGTCGTTTATTACCACTGTGCTTCGAAAATTCCATAGCGTTCCAGTTTTGAAGCAACATTGCAAATAAATCCGGCAGTTTTGAGTGAGAATATATTTTTCTGCGCGAAAAAGCTATTTTTTTTATTAAATTTAACGATCGAATAAACTTAAAAATGGCAAATACGGCCGTAGCTCAACATCGGCCGCTAGGATTTATCGGCCTACATACAGAATTCACAGTAAATTTAATAAAACATATAAACATTTATTTTGTACTTACAAATAACAAATTCTCTTCTTCCCTCAGAAAGCGCTAAACGAAGCGTTCCAGAAACAAGATGCACAAATTCTCCGCGCATCCTATGAGTCCTTCGGCGCCAATACCGATCATGATAAAAAGTCACCAATGGATCAAGCCTTTCGTGAAATGCTACTCTTCCGACTAAGTGATAACGTGGAACAGGTGGGCGCACTTGTACGTTTATCCGTTGAAGCAGTACGTGCAGAAATAGTTTCAGTAACCATACCCGTTGTGTTGTTGGGTGACATTTTCGATGCGGTCACGTTAGATAAATGTGAGCAAATATTTAGTTTTGTCGAAGAAATGGTTGAGGTATGGAAGGAAGACATTTTTTTCTCATCGTGCAAAAATAACATCTTGCGAATGTGCAACGACCTTTTACGTCGTTTATCGCGAGCACAGAACACCGTATTCTGCGGGCGCATTTTGCTGTTTCTATCCAAATTCTTTCCATTCTCTGAGCGTTCGGGATTGAACATAGTATCGGAATTCAATTTAGATAATGTCACCGAATATGGTGTTGACGGTAAAGATCTGGACGACTGTTTGGAAGATACCGTGGAAGATATTCCCATTAAAATCGATTACAATCTGTATTGTAAATTTTGGTCATTACAAGACTTTTTCCGCAATCCAAACCAGTGCTATAGCAAAGCACAATGGAAAATGTTTCAAGCTGTAAGTAAATACAATTTTCCTCTTCTATTTAAATTGTTTAAAGGTTATATTTTTTCATTCAGCATGCAGGTACCGTACTGGAGGCTTTTGATAGTTTTAAGTTGGAGGAACCACGCCTCAGTAGTGCAGCAGAAAAAAGTGAAAGTGCTCTTACAGCTGCCGATTACCTGGAAAATATGAAAATGGAGCTGGCTGCTGATATGACAGCTGAAGCAGATGATCAAAAATCGAGCCAAACAGACCACATAGTTCGCCAGTCCGATCACTTTTTCGCAAAGTTTCTAACAAATCCGAAGTTACTTACTTTACAATTATCCGACTCTAATTTTCGCCGATCGGTGCTGGTGCAGTTCCTGATACTTTTCCAATATCTGCAGTTAACCGTTAAGTTTAAGACGTAAGTGGCAAACGTGATTTAAAAACTTAGTTGAAAATTAATCTTTACTTTGAATTTTTTCCCAGTGAATCGAACACACTTACCACTGCACAAACGGATTTTATTAAAGAAACCGAAGGAAAAGTATACAAATTACTGGAGGAGACCCCACCAAATGGCAAACGTTTTGCGCGCACTGTGCAACATATGTTGACGAGAGAAGAAATGTGGAACAACTGGAAGAATGATGGTTGTAAAGAGTTCCGCAAACCCGATGACACCGAACCGGAAAGTAGCACAAACAAAGATGCGGCAAATGCCGATGCTAAACCTCCAGCTCCGAAACGTGCCAAACGCACGCTGGGCGACAGTTTGCGCGATGCGCATCGTAGTGGAAAATTTTTCTTGGGCAAGTGAGTATATCGCATCGTAAAATAATAAAGTAAATCCATTTTTTAATAATTATTACTCTCTAGTGATGTGCTAACACGCCTTTGGAATTATTCGCCTGATAATCTGCAGGCCTGCAAGAGCGAAGAGCGCAATTTTCTGCCACAAGTTGAAACATTCCTGGAGAATCCGCACGAAAAGAACGATCCGTCATTTGAATGGCGCGCCTTACGTTTACTCGCGCGACAGTCGCCACACTTTTTCACATTCTTAAACTCACCATCATACAAAATAGCAGACTATCTGGAGGGCGTACGCCGCCGCTTAGCTAAAGACCGTATAGATAATGCCAAAGCAGCTATGAATGCAAACAGCACATCGTTAATAGGTGCCAATTCGTCAACTGAATCTCCTAATGCAACCGAAAACAATAGTGATCAAGGATCTAACAATCAAGAAACCGAGGGTGAACCAGATGCGGATGGCGTTGGCGAAGGCGAAAATGACGGAGACGGCGATGGAGACGGAGATGCCATGCTCACCGAAGAAGATGTACAAGGTGACTTGGACAAAGCCGATGATGACCGTAATGCGCACACCAAACCGATGACGGCAACCGCGGAACAAATAGAGGAAATCGCACCGCTCATTGGTGATGACTGGAAGAAGTTAGGCAAAAAGTTGGGCTACACCACCGACGAGCTACTCTACTTTGAGACTGAGCATCCTGATCGCGATGGTGGCTGCATTGCTATGCTAAGTAATTGGTTTGCAGATGACGATGATGCCAGTCTCGATAACTGGGCCTACATGCTTGAGGGTTTGGAAATAAATGCGGCTGCCAAAGCAGTAAAGGCGCTTATTGACCGTCTTACGGCCAAAGAGGACAAAGTGGAGTTACTATCAGATTAAGTGTGGAGTATTGAGGTTAACTTCATAACTCGGTTTTGATTTAGTTTATATTTTAATAATTTTCCAAAAGTCAAGTTTACAATAATAATTTATCACATGTACAGGGTGTGTATGCATACCGCTGTTTACATTAACATTAAGTCGTCATCTAAACTCTTGGCGGTCCACGCAGACAATTGGCCTCTAGTCTTGATAGCACCCGGAGGCAATTGATCAACTTTCCAGTCGGCGTTGTTAGTTCATATGAGATTAAATGTGTGTGTGTGGGGGTGTATTTGTCTCTACATAAGGCTGTTTTTTAATTATGATTGATTTGGCGCACACCATACAAAATCTATCTTTTTCGCGGCGCCTGACCCGGTTTGGGCTTATTATGTAGCATCGTGGCGCAGCGCGGAATGTGTCGCTCAGCCGCAGATTCATTGAAACGACGCATGCAATGGGGACACTGTATGTAATCAGGATTCTCTGAAGGTGGAGGTGGTGGCAAATCACTCAGCTTGCCGCCGCGTGCCAAATGCGCTTGCACCTGCTTGGCTGCGCGTATAGCTTGTATAAATTCTTCGTGTTTCTTGCGCCAATTATTCTTCTTCAAACCAGCCGTCATGCCGCTAGCAGCAGCAGCACTGGAGTATGCGGATTTGGTGCTACTTCGAGTTTGTGCTTTCTTGAGATACTTTTCGGCGTCAGTGCCGCGTAAACGATGTCGCGCCGCATCGAAAATTTTGCGCTTAGTATGTGCCATTTTCTCGCATACAATCTCGTGCTTGGCAATTCTGTCCGTATTGAAATGACGATTACAGTAGCGGCAGACGCCCATATTTCCTGAGTCCACATCAGCGTTGGGCGGCATTCTGTTGGTCTGTAAAAGAGAAAAATACATGCTCAGTTGGCAAATTGAAAGCATGAAGAAATTTAACTGCAAAACTTACATTCGAAGCCATATTTCCCGATGTTCTTCGTGGCGGTGTCTAAAAGTCAGTTAAGAAAAATATATTTATAACGGAGAATTTTTTGAAAATAATTAATGAAATATCGATAAATGTCATTTGAAAATTCAAAGCGGATGCATTAGCAGCTTCAAAAATACAAAAATAAATGTTGCCTACCTTCAACGAAACTACTGCTGTACGTTTGATAGTTTTGGTCGCGGAGCTGGTCCTAGGCGCTGGTGTGACACGTGTCGCAGCCGTAGGTGTAGTATTTGCTGGACGCTTAGCAACTTGTGTCGGCGTCACTGGCGATGGTGTTTTCTTGGTCACAACGGGATTTAGTTTGAGACTGTTCGACGATTTCGCGCGTCCCAATACATCGTTGTTGTTGTTGCGGTCATCGGGCGAGTGCAAGCCCAAACTAAGCGATGACATTTCCTTAGTCAGCGTATCGGTATTGCCGTTCTGTAGCCGTTTCGGTGGATTTCGAATGTGCGTTGAACCAGTGGATGCATTAGACGTACCACGCATGCGAACCGACGTTGTATTGCCATTTTTCGTTAGGTGTAGATTGTGTACAGCGCCACCGGTTTGACGCAAAACAGGCGACGTGCCTTTTGCCGTTGAGGTGATTGGCTTAAGTGGATTCGCGCGATCAATCCCAGCGCCGCGACGTCGCTCATCGAACATTTGACGCACCTACGACGGGCACAGCAAATAAGTGAGCAACACCGAACGAATATATTTTCAGGTACATGTCAGATCGTTATGTTTGCTTACCTTGCCATTCGTGATGCGTTTGGTGTCCACAACCTCCTCCAAGTTGCTGGCGCCCTCACCATCAGTCATCTCCAGCCGTCGTTGTTCACGCTCCTGTTGCTGTTTCTGTTGAAAACGCATCTGCAAAAATATAAAGTCAAAACAAAATTGACAATTTTCCAATTAAACAAAAATATATTGTAATTGTTCAACAACTTCTGCCGGGTGCCTATAAGCGTAATTTGGTTTTTCACATTAAACGGCATTGAAATTGTGTAGAGAGAGCACCCTAATCGATTTTGGCGAAACTCACATCGAACGTTGAGTTCAAATCGGCAGGTGGCAAATGGCTAAGCGCCTCAACTAATCTACGTCCCGCCCATGATTCGCTAACTTGACTGGTGGTATAATTTGATCGTGTAACAGCTCATTATTTGGACTCATCATAGTCATATTGTGGTTGTTGCAACAGACAATCCTCCAGGTTTAGAGCAACTAAAATAAATGATTAGAGCACCAAGTCTTCGCCAACACTCTACTTCTATATAATATACTAGAGCTGTGCGCGTTTGAATGGAACTGCCGCTTTGTATGAGTAACATGTCCTTCCGCTGATGGACAAAACAACACTAAAACATGTGGACAACGGAGTAAATTACTGTCTCTCACTGCCAAATGAAAAAGCGAAAACATTTACGCCACTAAACTCATTACTCACACGTTATTTGGTCAGCAACAAGCCATTTGGCTCCCCACCCACCCTCAGTGGCGGTCATCCTTCGTAGAAATATATAGTAATTAACAACAACAAATTGTGTAAAAATAACAAGCAAAGCAAAAAAAAGCAAATCAGGCAATGCATACATTAAACGTGTCAAACAAACGCGCACACACATGCTGGCATGCACGACTAAGTACTTACATTACCGCCGAACTTGCGTTCCTTGAGCGCGCAAAGGAAACGCATAAGCGAAATTGTCAAGCTCTGCGGTTCCGTTTTGCCGACACCAACACCACTCACTCAGGCCACACCAAAATATGCAGCAATACAATAACAACAACAATGACAACAGCACTTGAGTATGTGTAAGACAATTAACGGTAAGCGAATCAAGCTTTTATTTTTTGTATTTTTTTTATTTTCCTCTTTGTAAATAATTTTTCTTCATTTGCTGGAGCACAAAATTATCCATACGAGTGCTTCTCAAAACAGTTGTGGCCTTCAAGGAATCGAACATTAGCCCGCCGCAATCAATTGATGTACATTCTTATGAGCACTTAAGTGTGTGTGTGCATGCATGCGCGTGTATGTGCACGTAGTACCTCGACCTTCTGCCAATCGATAAAAGGCTTTGTGACGCTTTGAAGAAAGCTATTTAGCGTATGAAAATTGGAAATCTAAACACAAAAGCACTACACTTATCCCTACATATGCACCTACTTAAGCGAATGTATTGTGCTTGTGCATACTTAACGTGTACTTGTTCCGGCCAGCGATGTCAATTGAAAATACACACATATGTATGTGTGTATATGCAATAATATTTATGGTAGATATGTACGTTGTCATGGTTGGGCGTTGTATATGGCCCACTCTAATGAGTCCCACGTTGTCAGTGGCGCGCTTAGCACACACACATACTTAAATACATACATATGTACATATCTATCAACTGCATTCAAACGTGCTGTGTAGAATGAACGACATTTCGTTGTTTGATTCTTTTTCTATTAAATCCCAAAATAGAAACTTAATTTAATTAAAAAATTCAATTTTTCCAAATCGATTGTGGAGTAAGTTTTAAATTCTTTAAGTGAGTAAAAATTTTTTTTAGGGTATAAGGTTTTTGAAAGCCTTGTGGAAATAGTTTGTTAAGAAAAATTGTCAAAATGTATGCTGAAACTATGGATTGTGGAGAAAAACATTTTATTTTACAATAGCTGTATTGAGGTTATGGTTGAAACACTAGTAAAAATTTTAATTTTTGAAAAAAAAATGCAATTTTCCAAAAAAGTAATTTTTTGTGAAAAAATGTACACTTAAGATTGGCCTATAATCGAAATTGTTTATTATCAACATGTAAGGAAGACCCAAGTTCGGGTATAATCGAACATTTCATGCTTTTGCAACTTGCAAGAATTGGGGTCTAGGCGAGTTTTCGCCGGATTTTGTTCATTCTAAGCAGAAATACGCACCGTAACAAGAAAAGCGCGTTCTCTCAATTTTATTAAGATAACTTACATATCGGCCGATGGTCACCCGGAAGTTCGAAAATCTTTATATTAGGTGAGAGCTAAGGGAAGTCCTGACCAGATTCAAACCGTTTAAAAAAAAGATACTATTATCAAGGACTCTTTTTCTCACACGTTGACCGATATTTTCGGTAAAAGGTCAACTATAGGCTCTAGGGTCCACATACTCGGTACCCACGGGTTTCAACAGGTTTTGCTGGATTTGGACAATTTTTGTCCATAAGGTGACATACTCTAAAGGCATTATCCGTGCAAAGTTTTATCACATTATATTAATTTCTTCATGGAATTTAAAATTGAGTTATATGGGAAGTAGGTGTGGCTGTAGTCCGATTTCGCATTGTAATATAAAAATGTCAGGAATATCACGTACTAAATTTAGTCGAAATCGGTCGGTCGGGTTCCGAGATATGTGATTTCACAAAAAGTGTCTGGTGCCACGCCCACCGTCCAATTTTCACACCGGCTCCCATAAAGGCTTCTCATACCCTCTTTTCCGAAGAAATTGTTCAGATCGAGTCACTGTGTCGATCATATAGCTGCTATACAAACTGACCGATCAACGTTCTGGTAAGGTATTTTTTGTGGCACAACTTTTCTTAATTATTTGTATTTTTACAACAAAAAACGTCAGTTTTCAACAGAAAACATTTTGATTAATTATTCTATGTTCCAATTATTTTTTTATTTTCGAATCATAATTAAACAGTCTGTATTCATTTGTTCGTACCACATTTTCCATAATCCCCCATAATTTTCTTTATTATTTCATTCAAAGTTTAAAACCTCTTCGGCTAATCAAAACACTGTCTTACAACCGTCAAATGTGAAACAAAAAACTGTAAAAAGATAATTTTTTTCCTTTGCCTTGATCCCATTTCGGTGCAAATAGTTTCCTACAGGACCAGTCATAACCGTAATTATTTGTGACGCTGCGCTTAATTGGACTCTTGTTTGACCAAATACTCGTCTATGCACACAAGTTCATAACGGGGTTGCTTTTCCCATGTGAAAGCAAGGGACATTTTATTTTTGGACGTTTTTTTTGTTCTTTTTATACTCTCGCAACAAAGTTGCTAAAGAGAGTATTATAGTTTTGTTCACATAACGGTTGTTTGTAAGTCCTAAAACTAAAAGAGTCAGATATAGGGTTATATATACCAAAGTGATCAGGATGACGAGTAGAGTTGAAATCCGGATGTCTGTCTGTCCGTCCGTCCGTCTGTCCGTCCGTCTGTCCGTCCGTCCGTGCAAGCTGTAACTTGAGTAAAAATTGAGATATCGTGATGAAACTTGGTACACGTATTTCTTAGCTCCATAAGAAGGTTAAGTTCGAAGATGGGCAAAATCGGCCCACTGCCACGCCCACAAAATGGCGGAAACCGAAAACCTATAAAGTGTCATAACTAAGCCATAAATAAAGATATTAAAGTGAAATTTGGCACAAAGGATCGCATTAGGGAGGGGCATATTTGGACGTAATTTTTTTGTAAAAGTGGGCGTGGCCCCGCCCCCTACTAAGTTTTTTGTATATATCTCGGAAACTACTATAGCTATGTCAACCAAACTCTACAGAATCGTTTTTTTTAAGTATTTCCATATACAGTTCAAAAATGGAAGAAATCGGAAAATAACCACGCCCACCTCCCATACAAAGGTTATGTTGAAAATCACTAAAAGTGCATTAACCGACTAAAAAAAAACGTCAGAAACACAAAATTTTACGGAAGAATTGGCAGAAGGAAGCTGCACCCAGGCTTTTTTTTTTAAATTGAAAATGGGCGTGGCGTCGCCCACTTATGGACCAAAAACCATATCTCAGGAACTACTCGACCGATTTCAATGAAATTCGGTACATAATATTTTCTTAGCACCCTGATGATATATACGAAATATGGGTGCAATCGGTTCACAACCACGCCTTCTTCCAATATAACGCTATTTTGAATTCCATCTGATGTCTTCTCTGTATAATATATACATTAGGAACCAATGATGATAGCGGAATAAAACTTTACACAAATACGGTATTTGAGCTGAGGTATCACGTTTAAAAAAATATGTAAATGACGGATAATGAAATCTCGATTATCACTTTATTATGCGAGAGTATAAAATGTTCGGTGACACCCGAACTTAGCCCTTCCTTACTTGTTTAGTAATGACATTGGCATTCACAACTTGTATCAATTATATTGAATTTGTATGTCTGACACTGATGCGTAGAGATATTTATAACGTCAATAAGCCATACATTTTTAATAAGAACTTGACCTTGAATATAGCTATTTAATAAGCCTAATATACGAGTGTGATGCCATTATATTGTTAACAGTACTAGAACATGTTTTTTTGTAAGTAATTGACATTTTAGTTAACACGCTGGTTAATTGTAGTAGCGTTTTATTTACCAATGAATTGATAATGTGTCTTTAAGTACATTCAATGTTTAATTTATCGAATACGGCGGCCTTTTGGTTATGCTCAAAGTAAATAATCTGATCTTCGATAAAGATGGCTTGCCCGTGCATTAATGAGAGATTTAAGGTTTAGTAAAAATAAATGCATTATTTTTCCATTAAATTAAAAGCTTTATTTAGCGATATTTGCATCGTTCTGATCCCAAATTCTTGCCATTTTGAAGTTAATTTAATAATACCACTCTCATAGACAGACTGCGTCTCATTGGAAAAAAACCTAGGACTGTTGATTTTGTTTCCCTGAGCTTCTGGAAAGTCATTGGAAATATGTGTGACCACATGGCAAAACCTTCCCAACTGTCAATCCTGGCTTGGCCAACGTTTGCTTACCGCGATTCGACCACAACAATATACGCTTTACGTCATCGGAAGGGATCCAGGACTTAAAAAAAAAAACAGAAAAAATGTTTTTCGGCAAAATCTATTTATTTTATTCAAAATAGAGTCATTCTGCTTCAATACAGCTTTTTGCAAGATCCAAATGTATGTCGAACGAGTGTTTTAGCTCGTTGGCAGGTATGGCCACCAGTATGCCGGTGCAAGCCTTTTGAATGGCCTCTACGTCTGCATAACGCTTTGCTTTCATGGGCAAATGTATTTTTCCGAAAAGGAAGAAGTCGCACGGTGCCATATCGGGTGAATACGGGGAGTGGTTAATGGTTAAAATGTGATTTTTGGTCAAATAATCGGTCACAAGCGTCGATTTTTGTGGTCGTCAGTCAATTTGTGTGGAACAAACCGTGCGCACACCTTTCGTAAGCCCAAATGTTCGGATGCAATAAATGGATGTTTTGGAGATGTTTCCATTCCATTTTCATGAATTTCAATGATGATTTTGGCTGACTTTTAATGAATTCACGCACAGTTTCGATGGAATTTTCTGGTGATCACGGATTTTGATTGGCCCACATGTTGATCGTCATTTATGTTCTGACGACCACTTTGAAAACGTTGAAACCACTCGTGCACTCTGCTACAGGATAGACAATTATCGCGATTAACTTGTTTCATCAATTGAATTTCAGTAAAAGTTGTAACAATTTTAAAATAAAATTGTTGGCTTTTTGTTCAAAGCTCATTTTCGCACCGATAACACAAACATACTGACACTTAGAACGCAATAACTGCACTTCCAATAGATGAAATGTCACTGTCTCACTGGACAATCGATAAAGATAGCAGATTCTAACGCACCAGACATATAGATGTCGCCACCGGGCGGCGCTAGGTTCAAAAGGTCCTGTTTGCTTTGGAAAACACCTTGTATTACCATGTTGCAACAAGTCCCTGCGTGACATTAACCACCTCTTTGCATGCCCAGCTAACCCTACACGTCTGACACCCCTCTCCATATGATTCGACACCGCCTTACCATCCTAACGGGGGCTAGATAACCGTTGTTACAACATCAACAACAACTTTAATTTGGCAGCTCATTTGGGGCATTGTTTACTCACAGATCTCCGTCAATTTTTGCCTGTGTGTTCTGCAAAGTTTGTCATTTCATTATTTTCGTTTCACTCTAGTACAAGGCTTACGAGTAGAAGATTATTAAGCAAATCAAATACAAAATCACGTTCATCCAAAAATCACTTCCTTAGTTGAGGTCCATTTAGTGGCTTGGTCAAAAAACAGAATTGTCGGTATGCGGTCGAGTCAAAATATTTGTGTCGCTCAAGAAGCGCAATTGGATTACCAAACTTTGACCGTTTGGTGCGTATTGTGGCATGACGGCATCATCGGGCCTTATGTCGTTCGAAATGAGACAGGAAATGCCGTTTTCACCAATAGCGAGCGTTATAAGACGAAGTTGACCTACTTTTTTGCCCGAAATTTGAACAAATTGACGCGCACCTTCTCTATTTCTGACATGACGGTGCACTTCCTCAAGTTTCACGTCCAAATATAGACACATTGTGTGCAAATGTTCGGCGACTCGTTAGTTTCAAGAAATGGTCCAGTGAAATGACCACCAAGATCATACGATTTAACGCTTTTACATTATTATCTCTGGGTTATGTTAATCAGAGATTTACGCCATTCACCCAGTAACGATTTGCTCGAAGACAGCATTCAGCGCACTATAGCCGAAATTCCAGTCAAAATGCTGCAGCGGGTCATCAAGAATTGGCGTAAAAGGGTAGAGATACGTATGTTAAGAGAGCGGTGGTGGACATTTATCCAACATTTTGTTCAAATCATAAATTGTATAAAAATATATGTATGACAGGGAAAAACAGAACCGATTTTGACCGCATTTTAATGTTTAATTTTATATTAACAACAAGTCGTTCTAATTGGTAGACCCTACTAACGCGAGATATTAGTTTTCTATCTATTCGAAAAATAATGCATTTCTTTTTGCTATACTTTATATGTAATCAGCAAAGCTTTAATAATTCACAAAATTTACGAATTAATCATATGAGAGAAACTGTTTAAAAAATATATCCGTTTTAGAATCTCCAACTTCGAAATGCATTTTGGGAAGTATCTTTAATTATATGAAAAAACATATTTAAGAACATGATACCTTATATTATGATTCAAAGTTGAGATAGCCGAAATTAAGTAAAAGATGGGCCAAAGGATTTTAATACTTAAATATTCCAGGGCAGCTATTTACAATCAGATCTCCAGCATGCATGACTTCTGAAACAAAGATGGCTGGAAAATGCTTGGTTCAAGTTTAGCTCACCTGTGACTATGAGCTCTCGATGAGAGAACAAATAGCTCTATTAAATGTGGATTAACATCACTAAGTTCTCTCTCAAAACTTTTCAATTTCCTCATCGGGTAAAATCATTTTAATTTAGTATAAGCAATTGTTAATAAAAGTTTGTCATAATCACAATACTAATTGGGTTAAAAATTTCATACACAGAAACCAAACTCCGACTCAATACGTGTATTTTACCCTCAACTTTTATTTGAGTTGCGCAACTCATAAATAAGCGGCACTGTTGCACACCTACAAGTGTTTTGCGACCGTGCAAGGTTGTCTGTGCCTCATATCCGCAAATACATACATATGTACATACATGTGACGGTTATAACTTAATCCGCTACAGTTAAACATATTTATGTATGTAGGCATACAAGCTACCTTTGCCCATTTAAGGGAAGCCTCACAGACAGCCTGTTATCTTACCATTAGCAGCACTGTCTAGTTAAATACATAAGTATGTATGTATGTATGTACGTATATCTTGTCATCAGCTGTTGCAAATCTGTGTAGGTCTACCGAGATTTTCCGAAAAAGGCATAAAATTAATTAAATGCGAGCGTGATTCATCGCCACAATGAACTCATAAACTGAGCAACTAGACAACAACAACAACGATTCAGAGCTTAACGGCTTTAAGTTGAAATTTTGAATAGCGCAAATAGTGCTCCTATAAACATATATATGTACATGTATGTATATATGTGTAGAAGTGCAAGTAAATAGACAAGTGTGCGCCGCCCAACTCAGATGCTGGAAATTGCAAAACAAATCAAATTAGGTAATAACTCTAAAGATAGCTTAATAATTGTCAAAGCAAACAAAGTGGCAAATGCATAAATCTAAGCAAATGCTAAAAACCCCATTTAGTCAATATATACAGAATCTATTTATGTAGATAGACACCGCTTCTATCGGACACCCACTGAAGAAACTGCGCTTTACAGTATTTCATTCAGTTGAATCAGCGAAAAAAAAGCGATTATTTAACGAGAAAACTCGATTCTCGAGTAGTATCGGAATCGAGTTTACCATCCCTACTGGCGGCCAGCGTGCACATTAAAATCTCCGCACAATAACCACCACAAAAAAAAATGATTTTTTTTCCATGTAATTTATATGGGAAATCGAAAATGTCGATGAGGCACCTCTTAATATTAATAAAAAGAGCTCAGATTTTACCAGGACTTGTTTTTAGTCATGTTGAATGAGATATTCATGGTAACTACGAAAAATAAAATATAAACTAATGTTCATCCTCAGTCACGTTTTCTTGTGGCGAAGTGTTGAAGTTCGTCACAGGAAGTGTGAAGAATATGCGAAGAAAACTATTAATTATGGAGTGTAGGCCTACATCGTAGTTCTTCAACGTTTCCAATGCTGTGGTAGGTAACTTGTTGTATGTATTTTGACTTTTGCTTCTCCCTTTCTGAAGAATCGCGCTGAGTGAATGAGTTAGAGATAGAATATCACATAGGTAAAAAATCCCAATTATAAATTCATTTAATCGGCTGCGATGAGTATCGTTGCTTTTCTAGTTACTTTATAAATTTTCAGAGTAGTAAAATTATTAACAAACCACTTAGCCCTTGGAATGGGATATTTTCCCCCTCTGAATCCACCACTGGCATTACTAAGGACTAATAGGTCTATGTATGGCGTGACAGCCGCACAGTATAATCTAATCCTGTTCCGAAAATATGAGATTAAGAAATGACGAAGCGAAACGAAAATTTTAGAGTAACCACTGACAAATTAGTTCCGCATGCTAATGTAAGATTTAAATTGACCTTCATTTGGATTACATTTCATCTGATAGATCGAGAGCTAACTGCCTTAAATATGTGGTCAGTTTGAATATTATGTAAGGGTTCAAAGATTGAGAAGACCCTTGTATAACTAAATGTTCATTAATGTGTCTTTGTAAAGCCCGGAGACCCTGTCTGTCCATCTATTTGTAAATATCCTAAGTTTTTGAGATTTTTCCCTAAGTAGCTGCTTATGTATCAGAACCTCCGCTATCCATTATAGGATGTAACTGTCATACAAACTGTTCGATCAAAACCAGGATATTGTGTGGAAACGTTTTTTATTTGAAATAGCATCTACACAATGTTGTTCAAGGCAGGTTGATCTCTGGTTAGTTAGGGAGTTCGGGTTATAATGGAACCAGAAACACGTAAGACCTCGGTAAATAGTTATATTAAGAAACAAAGTAGAATATATTTCGGCAGTGATTTAACTCTAATTAGACGAGTATTTACTCTACTACTTTTCTGTCCTTCCTCATTTTAACTCAATTAAAATTTTTATTTTTCGTATCTTTCCTCATTATAACTCAATTAAAATTTTGAATGGCGTTTTGTATTTTGGTGATGTTAAATACCATGTAGTGATTAGGTACACTGATGACTACCTTGTGATCTTGAAATTTACATAAAAAGTGGTCTTCTGAAGCTAAGTATAGAACAATACACTATTGTAGCCGGAGCTATGTACTTATAGAAAAGATTCCAGAGGAAAGGACTTCAAAATAGACACCAAAAATCTTGTTTAAATGTTGTTTTTGTCTTTTTATACGAATAATGTATTTAATTTTATAATATGTATTTGCAGCAACAATATTAATACTGCGATTAGTTTTCATCCACCGAATTCCACCGCTGTGAAAAATATTGCGCAAACGGTCGGTTTATTTGAAATTAATACCCTTAATAAATATGTACATATATGCATATGAACCTTATTAATTTCCCACATTGTTCGCGAGCCGCTTCGCGCCTTGTGTGACTTACATAAGCGTTTTCACGAACCTGCCACTTTCGTCGCTCATTTAAATGCGTTTATGTCAACAAAAGCGATTTTACATAATTTTCAGAGCTTATAAGTACATTAGCAGCCAGATTAATATATACTAATTTATGCAAATGCATGCATGTAAGTGTGTATGTGTGCGTGCTAAGACAGCAATGAGAACAGCGAACACTCACCTGCATCTGAGCCAGCCTTGAGTTGGCTGCTGCGACACCTTGTGACGCCATCGCCAAATATGATTTGCTCCGGCCAACAAAAAAAAACACAAAAAAGCGGTTACGAAGACGAAAACGAAGCTACTGCGCGACGGCAACGGCGACGGCGACGGCGACAAACCAAAACAATGAGGCGATGCTAATTTGTTATTGCCGACGGTGCTGCTGTCAATTTAATACTTGTTTTCTATTATTTAAATTTTTGTTTTTGCTTTATTTTGTTGATTATTAGACGTTGTTGTTAATTATTAGACGTTGTTGTTGCGGTGCGCGCGTGCGGAAGGCAGCACCAACTGTTGCCAGCGCGTCGGCAGCGCTTTAAAGGAAGCGTGTGGGCTAGCTAAGTTCGCAGCAGCCGCGTCTATCGCCTCGTTTGCTGGCAGCGGCGTGTGTAACTTGTTTGCCGCGAGCGCAAGCGTCCCACAGCTGTTTGACTGCTGATGATTTAAACACAAGCGCAATCAATTGTTGGCGGCAGACGGTGGCAGGCGCGCTGGTGACGTGTCGTCGAGTGATTCACGCGTCTTAACAGACACGCTGATTGGAGCAAAGCGCTTGTTGTTGTTATTATTGTTTCAAAACTATTATGGTTCTTTGCACTGCTGTCAAACGATCTGCGTGCGATTATGAAGCGTTTATTTGCCGCCAGTCGCTTACTAAATTTGTTGCTGAGGCTTTCGGGTGTTGCAATGCTTCTTCCAATTCACAGTCACTGTCGCTGGTAATAACTGTTATTAAGTTGTTTCGTTTTTTGATATTTCGCGTGAAAGAGGTACTCTTCGAGAAGGCGGTAATATAATAGCTTAAACTCGAGGTTATTTTGGCTTCGCACAGTTCAATTTTTTTTTATCAATATCTTTCATAAGGCAATTTTCTTCAGCGTTGTTAGTCGCAATAATGTTTGGGTTTATGTCATCTAATCGCTTTGCTTAGAACTGTTTTCAAGTCGATCTGTTGGTCATCAAATTCTATAAGAAAATTAGAAAAAAAAAACAATTAGATTAAATTAAATTGCATTGACAAAATTAATTGTCGCCAAAAAGGGCGAGGAAACAACGAGAAGCTCCGGTTAAGGCAGCTTATGGCACAATTTCCGAATTAGTCATTAAGTTGTTAATTGTTGTTGTTGTAGTTACGTGTACGACGCCTACGCACAAGACACTCAAAATTGTGTACAATTTCAACTGAGGTGCTACATACGTACATATGTATGTATGTACGTAGAGTTGTAATTCAATTTATAATTCACGGCCACTTGCCCAAAATTGGGTGAAGCTACAACAACAGCAAACACATAGTAATGCACAAAAGCCGCTCGTAAGCCCCTGAGTTATTACATATTCTTCCGTTCTCCAACTTACGCGCTTGAATATGCTCATTATGTCCACTTTTAATATTATACTTACATCTGTTTACTCACAAGAAAATTTTTATAATTTTTCCTGTTTTGCAAATATATTTTTATTTATTTTTTTTTTGAATAATAAACACGTCAAAACGTCGTAGTAAAACTTAAATATAAATTGATGGAGTAAAAAGTAATAACAATTAATCGAAAACGTATGATAAATCTTTTATTGCCAGTTTTCGGCTTGTAGTGTTGCTCACATAAAAAATTATGCTGATAAAAATGTGGTAAGTTTTTTTTATTAAGTGAATACATTAATGTCTTCAAATACTTATGATATTTATAAGTGCGCACAGTGGACTTGAGCACGTTTCGTAAAAGTCAAAAGAGTTGAGTTTTCCCATTGCTTTCCAAAATAATAGAGGTTGCTTTGAAAAGAAAGGTTATGTTATGATTTTTTTTGAGATTGTTCCTTGACGCTGTTGTCTGTTGTTGAGTCTGGAAGCTTTATAAAATATTAAGATGATGCCTTGGAAAGTAAGGTTATGTTATGAAATTTTTGATGTTGAGTCTGGAATATTAAGATGATGCTGGTATGACCTTGACAATGGCGTCACACATGGCTAATTTAGGAAGCAGGCGATTTATAAAAACTGAAATAGTGTAATCATCAACTTGGATGCTTCGGTACATTTCTGATTTATGTTAATTACAATAGCTAGGTACAAGACGATTTAATACATATCAAGAGATTTGCATTGGAGAAAGCAAATTGAGAGAACAACTGAAGTCAAAACGAAAGATGATCAAGAATATGTACTGAAAAAGTCGAGAAAAAGACGCAGACCTAAACTTTTTAGTTCGAAATCAAGGAAACCGTTACATATTGGTATTGGTAATCTAAAATGATTATGCTAAACTTAGATTCTAGATGAAAACAATAATTTATAGCTTACAAAACATCAAGAAAAGGCACTCGGTTTCAAGACATATACTCTCCGTTGAAAACTAATTAATCGAGATTTGGCGTAAAAACAAAAGTCTAGAATATTTATGTTCTGGAAAAGTTTCTAAGCGAAAGTTTTATGAAGGGTTTCTGATAAAAGATCGTGTTGGTTCGTGCCATTTTAAGTTAGATGTTAAACATGTTATGAGTTTTATCTGTGAAACTCGTCTCCACTACTTATCGCAATTGTTTTATTTGGCGAAGTTTCATATCCAAAAAACACTAAAATACCGTTAAAATAACTAGTGGTACTCCTCATAGCTTGGAACACAATCAATACGGGGCATCCTACAGAAGTATTGATGGTAGTGGTGATATTAAGATTATCTACTTTTCGGTAAGAGGAAAATTTGTAGGACTCATCACGTGGCATCTACCCCTAATATCCCACTTTAAAACATAAGCTAAACGGAACATTCCACAAGAGTACTTTAAGATAGTATTGATGGTGGAGATATCAAGATTTTCTACTTTTCGGTAGGCAGAAACATTGTAGTGCTCATCACAGGGCATCAAACTCTAATCTTCCACCTTCATAAACTTGGTAAATTAGTATCGGAAGGATGGATGTCTTTGTGAATGTCCAGCTTTCAGCGGATTAAGATGCTATTTGGAGATCAGAAGTGAACAATTTTTCTGAACTTCTTTTAGTAAATTTCACGGAATTATGGGTGAGGTGCGAAAAATATTAGATAGCTATGTTTAGTGCATTATTTGTAGATCTGAGATTTAGTGAAAAAAGTGCGAAATTGCGAAATTGCGGTTCACTGATTTATTCTGATAAAATTTTATAGAAATATCTAGTGTGATCCCATGACAATAACTTGAATACGATTATTTTGAAGCTTGCGTCTATATATGAAAACTTTTTTCTTGCACAGAAAAGGGTTACCAGGTGATAATCTTGAAACATCAATTTACTAACTATTATATAATCTTGAGGGTTATTGAAACAAGTAAACACAAACAATTCCTGACAAAATGATTTGATAAGTATTCTCTATTCTATATTTCGTTTTGTCAGCCTTTCACCGCACACTGTTGCTTTGTTTCTTCCTTTTCCACATTGACTCGACAGTGTTGACGTAATTGCAGAAAAATGCTTTGCTGCCGCTGGTATTCCCTGCAGGCTTCGGATTGTAATATTTTATGCGGATTATTGCTGTTTCTTTTCCTGCTCATTTGCACACACACACACACATACATAGACAAACGTGCTTGCGTGTCCTGTAAGGTGTGGTTTGAGGCTCGTCACCTAGTGGTCAAAGTCTTACATTTGTATTGTTTTCATTTGGCGACGCATGGCGGAAGACCTCGACAGCACCTTTAGCGGCCACAGCGTTCCCACAACTATCGCATATACACTGTACACTGAGGTGCGGTTTTATAACTACTTAGATGAGTTTATTGACTTGAACGCACGCTTAGGGACGCTGACATACAAACATATTCAAGTATTTTGTATTGGAATTTATTTATGTAAATGCAACGCTTGCCGGCATTACACACAGGACGTGACCGCATTCGTGGGGATTGCCTGTGTGCGCCTATTTTGTTTTCACAACACTGATAGCTTCGCGGTTTTATTGCTTTGTTGTGACGCTGCCGACAGCGAAGCACTAAACACAATACTAATTTGCAACTAAAAAAGTGAAAAAAACGCGAGCAAAACATGCTCCTTCGCCACCACATGCTGCCCACGTACGAAGACACTTAATGTTTGTATGAATGTGTGAATCTACTTGTATATGTGTGTGCGCGTTGAAAGCGGTTACGTGTCCTCCAGCCAAGTAGCCGGTATTCGAAGGTGTTTGAGGAGGTGTGATGGCATTCCAACAACTTTCGAAAGCAGTTAGTGGACAAGCATAGTTATATGAACGTATGTGTATGCATACACTTCTTATAGACAGTTCGTTTATACATATGTACTTTGCAACTCGAAAACCACAACAACAACAATAATCAAGGCAAAAATTATAACAATTGCAGATGATTTCAACAAACAAGCGAGGCAAACGCGCGACTTAGCGTGAACGCAAGCATTCCGAAAATTATATTAATCTCGCGCAACAACAACAATAAAGTAAATATTGCGAATTTTGAAAAAAAACATAACATAACTCACCATATGTATGACTGTTGTTGTCTGTTGTCTGGTGTCTTCTTTGTGCCTTTCAAATATTTCGCCGTGCCTTTGCCGCTCTTCAATATTTTTTTATTTTTTTTAAATTATTTCTTATTTATTGTCTGAGTATTATTAAGTAGTTATTTTGTTGCTTTGAATCTAGCCACATTTATCATTCATTTATTTATTTTATTTGTGTTTTATTGCTGTTGTTTGTTGTTATTCGTTATGTTGTAGCTGACCAGCGCAGCGCGACGCGTCTCATACACGTTACCAAATTATGAAATTCCAACTGTGAAACTGCAGCAAAACACTCTACTGTTTGCTTAGAAGTTTGTACGAAGACTGTCGAGAGCAATGCTTGCGAAAAGTTTTCTAACCGATTTTACACAGCTCGAACGCTCCACAACAGAGCCGGCGGCCACGAGCAGCTCCCGCTCCGCACTCATACACACAGACACACACACAAATACTTCTGTACATAAGTGAAGCGGCAGCGTCACTGCACCGGTCGCCAAAGCTAGCCGCGCCAACTGCCAGCTGAACTGGCTTCAAGCAAACACTTAGCAACTTTGCTTGCTCACAGACTCGACGTTCGACTCACATCGCGTGAGTGTGGGCTTACCCCACAGCGCTGGGATGGATGGACGATACGTCTACAATAAAAAAGGTGTATATTTTTTTGATTTAGTGAGTTGCGAACAAAGCATAAACAATGAAAACACACAAAGTTTCAAATAAGTTAAAGGGAACGAGAAAAGCAGAGATACGGAGAAGCGAGTAATATTGTGCATAATTGTGTATGACGTTTGAGACAAGCGAATGCCTTAATTCACCACAAATTCCATAGCGGCAATTCACCGCCGCACACACTGACGCTAGCGCACACAAATAGGCGCTGATGTAGTTTAGGCAGGCGCGGCCCTTGGCGCTGGAGCTTTTTGTGCATTTCGCTTGGCTGTTTCAAGAGTTTCATTGTGCTATTGGTTGTAGGGCATCATCCATTAGGCAACTTGTAGCTTCTGCATGGCAAAATCACTTGACTTCAATTAGTTGAGGCATTGCAAGTGTCGGTGAGCATGCGCGGCATCAACAAATGTGCCGGAACAATCATTATTGCAAATCAATTTGTCAAAGTTAATTTATATACAAGTTCTCTGCTCAATTAAACGGTTATTGAGAGTGCCAGCAGTATGAACTGGGCTGAGTTTTGATACTCGGAAAGTGTTCAATTATTTCAGTCGTTATCTTGTAAACAGTAATGTCAAATTCAATTAAATTTTCGGTATAAAAGATCTAGTAACTATACTTACAATTTAGTTTGTCGATCTTCACATTTTTGCAAGACCTATCTTGTTATTTTTTATTCAGTAAATAAAAAAATTACGTTCACAGCATTTCTTCTTCTTCTTTAATAACGGTAGACACCGTTCGTTTCTTCTTATAGCAATATGGCGTCAATTCGAGATACCAAGTGTGGATCTTCCTCTTCCTCTGCTGGGTACTGCGTCGAATACTTTTTGAGACTGACCTAGCCAGCCTAGCCGCCGCCTCTTAATTCGCTAATCTATGTCAATGTCGTCGTATAATTCGTAATGCTCATCGTTCCATCGAATGTGATATTCGCCATTACTATTGCGCAAACGACCATAAATCTTCCGCAGGAGCTTTCTCTCGAAAACTCGTAACGCCGACTCATCAGGTGTTACCATCGCCCATGCCTCTACAAAAGGACTGGGATGATGAGTAACTTATAAAGTTTGCTCTTACCGTCAACACTTGGTTTTCTAACTTGAATAAGTAGACTAGAAAGATCAAGCGAGACGAGGCGGTTATATAGACTCTTAAACGAAAGCTATAATTCTAAATTTCCATCTACTACTAACATTAGAATCTAATATGATTAAAAGGGCACGAATCGCACTTCAAAAATTATGGTTATCAAATTGGCAAAATTTATTTCGGTTTCCCAAAATACATCTGTTCGTCTCTAAAATTCTTATGTAATTAGCAAATCACATTTATGGTTATCATTTGAAGTAGCAATCGGATAACTATAAAAGTAGGCAATTGACTTTCTCTTAAGTTCCATTCAATCGCACTTAACATTACCAGATGCATTATGCTACCCTGAAGATTACATGCAAATGCCCACATGGACTTAAGCATTTGTAGATATGAGTATATTCAGATAGCTATCAAGACATTCACTTTATATAAAAACGACTATGAAGCTTACTACTCAAGAGTGGCGAAGAACTCCACAAGTGCAGCCAAATGGAAAATTACAACCGCATTTAATTGTTGCAATGAAGACGCAGCTGGTTTCCAGCGACTAAGTCAGCAATTTTGTATTATAAAACAGACTAAAGAACAATTGTAATGACCAGTGAAGAGAGAGATACCAAAGTTCTGCGATCAGTAAACGAAACGATACGAGGGATAGTTTTTGAAGTTAGTGGATTGCGCGTAATTCCTTTGTCAATATGTTTACCAATATTCCTCCCAAAAACAAATACCTGAAATTATTAATTTTTATACCTTAAACAGGGTTTATTAAGTGCACCACGAAATTTGTAACACCCAGAAAGAAACGGCGGATACTCTATATAATATATTTTTAATTGATCAGAAGGACAAAGCTACATATGTTGATTTAGCCATATCCGTCTGTCCATACGTCTCCCTGGTCACCAGTCCAGAGCAGTATAGAAGCTCAACTGGTAGTAGTTACGGCTACGAGGTCTGACCGGGACTTAATTCGGGTACCATGGGAAATAGGAGCCTTGGAGTTCGCTCCAAATGCGGGCAGAACTGACATTTTTTCAGTTAAGTGTGGAGTTGCATTGCAACCGGGTGCCGAACCCAAATTACGGTAGAGGTTTTAGAAGGGTCTCGAACCCCACCAAAGTGGTTAGTGTGTCCATTCCATACTGCCATTTTGTTCTGAGGTACTTACGTTGAACACAGCGGGCATTTTCCATCCGCCTGTCAATTTATACGCAAACAAGTCTAAGTTTTTGAGATAGCGATCTGAAATTTTGCACACTTTCTTTTCTCCGCAATAATCTACTCATTTGTTAGAACCGCCAATATCGGACTACTATAACAATTTGCTGGAAAACCTTTTTTGACGAGATATCTTCACGAAGGTACGAATTACTGTTTAAAGCAGGGTCATTGACGAAACCGCTCAGATCATATTACTACAGCATAAAGCTGAAGATCTTTAAAATTTTTTTTTTCATTTTTTAGTAACAGATTATGTTACTATTATGCTTGCGAACCAGGTTTAACATTCTGCAAACTTCGTGACGCACCCTCGTAAATTGAAAAGGAAGTAAACTGCATTAAAATATTCATGTGGTTGTCTTTTTATTGGTCTGTCTTCCTCTTACTTTTTATTATTTTCAATTTTGATTTTTTTAGTTCTTATTGTTATTCCTTCTTGTTGCCCACTTTTGCCATAATCTTCAGCAGTGTTTCGCATGAGCTTTTATGAGCGATTAGGGAGACGTAACCCATTGTAGCAGCAACACATGAACATTCGGCATATACATACTCGTACACAAATATAGCTATATAAATATGAAACTGCATACTCATGTACATATGTATGTAGAATATCTGGCAAATTGGTTGGTTTATACGTTTTGCAGGAATGTGAATGCATAAAGCAAGAAAAATCAACAAAGCTGAAGGGGAAAAGTTGCCGCAAGTAAAGTTTATCACTATGTACATTTATTTAAGCTCGAAAGTTGGCGAATTAATAGTTGCTGCAAAATACTTGTAGTTTTTCTTCCCAAAGGCTGTATAAAAGCAGTATATATCTGCACCTATGTTAAGTATATTGTTGCAGATACATGTGTACATACATAGTACATATGTATGTATATATTTCTAGTGCAAAAGTAGGAACTGAACTTGATTTTTGCGCCTGCGCACAGCTTTGTTCCAGTAGGCCACGCTCGTATACCTATGTATGTACAAATACATATGTACATATGTGTGTTCGTATAATAATAATACTGTGTGTAGGCGTTCATGATTGAATTACTGTTGCTCTTAATTGCAAAAAAAACTGTTGCAAATGGGTTTCATGTGTTCTGTATTGGCCGTAGTCCATAATATTATTTCTTTTTAACGTCTTAGGACCTGCCAGGTAACTATTTTAATTAATAGTATTATCAAATTTTTTTTATTCCTTTCATCATAAGGTTCCTTACCTTTGTCACTTCCTTATTCACCCTTTTGAGTAAATACATAGGTTATGTTAGGCCGTATGGTTGATCCAAAAACGATGAGTCTCACTTGGTTCGCCAAAGGTGTGCCTCCCGAGATATTTCAATCTCAGTCTGACAAAATCCGGGCAATAGAGAAGGGCACCTCGCTTTCTTCCATATAAATAGCTTTGACAAAAAGCGTCCGACAGAATATTTAGGCACATCGCATGTGAACCTATTAGACCGTAGTCCGGAGGACCTCTTACGGTGTTGTCCGCCCATTTCTGAGTTCACTGGATGTCCAAGAAACGAAGGCTATGACGCAAGACATCGCTTTCAATCGGATGAAATTGGGGAAAGGGTCCTTTCCTTAACAAGGCTCAGCAGTTTCCGGTGATTCCGCTGAGACCGAATACCCATACAAGTTTAATACCTAGTTTTGCACAGTCAGCGAGCTTAAAGCCACCATAGCCGATCGGAGTGAATGCAGACCTTTCTGAAGGAAGCTATACTTCGGAGCAATACCAACTGCAGCCACCACCGTTTGAAAGACGCTACAATGGTTCGGTAGTCTAAAACTAGAGTTGATGGGGAGCTCCCTAGAAGGCTTTACCTTCTACTCTCCTTCTTAACTTGGATCCATCCGAGATAAAACTCACTGCACTCTTTCTCCAAAGCCTTAGCCCCGCCCACAAATCCTTCGCAGGTGCGTGAGCTGAGAAGGGAACCTCCAGGAGAAGGTTCTGCGATACAGTGATCTAGATCGAAGCTTTCGCCGCCGACCACCTCCTTGTTAGGTAAGCAGACGTTTAAATAGCAAATAGTGCTATTTTTGGAGTTGTCCTTAGTGCACCACAGATGCCGATGAGGATTGCTCTTTGAACACGCTCCAGCTGCTTATCTAGTGTGGTTTTTCCGAACGCTCTCCTCCAGACAACGAATCCATAAAATGTGGAAAATAACAAGTAACGAAGAGCTAAGTACGGGTATAACCCAACATTTAATACTCTTGCAACTTGCAAGGATTGAAGCCCGGGAAGTACCTTTAGATACATAAGAGTTGTTAGATGAGGTATAAGGCAAGCAAAAATGCACGGCTGTAAGAAAAACACGCTCTCTCAGTTTTGTTAAGACAACTCACATATTGACGATATAAAGTCACGCAGAAGCTCGAAAATCTTAGGTGTATGGGGTCTAAGGGAAGTATTAACCCGATTCAACCCATTTTTTACACACCGATATACTATTATCAGGAAAGAATTCTAGAATTTCAACTATATTATCTCCCACGTTAACCGATATTTTCGGTAAAAAATCAACTATAAGCATTGGGTCCACATATTCAGTGCCTGGGGACTTGAACCGTTTTGGTTCGATTTATGCAAATTTTAGTAATAAGGTGGCAAACCTCAAATGCCCTATTCGTGCAAAGTTTTGTCCTGATATAGTAATACATTCGTGATTTGTATACTATGTAGAAAGTGAAAGTTTCAAAAGGAATTTAAAATTGTGTTGTACGGGAAGTAGGCGTGGATGAAGTCCGATTTCCCCCAATTTCACACTGTAACGTAAGAATATCAGGTGAATACAACGTGTCAAATTTGATTGAAATCGGTCGCTTTTAAGATATGAGACTTTCCTTAAAAGTGGGCGGTGCAACGGCCATCGTCCAATTTTGATCCCGCCTCCATTAAAGCCCTTGCATACCATTTCGGAGGTAGAATTTAATATCTCTGGCGTATTTAGTTATTGATTTATACCGCTCTTAGTAGTTTATAACAGTATCGTTATATGGGAAGTGAGCGGGGTTGTCATACGAGTTTATCCAATTTCATACTGTCGGTAATTCTTAGAATATTTGCTCTAGGTTTGGTTGTTGTAACTTTAGTGGTTTAGGAGATACACATGTACATTAAACTTATTAGTGGGTAGCCACACCCACTTTTTCAAAATCTCATGTGCCAAATAAGCGTTTTTTATCTTTATTTAGTGTTAGTTATAGTACGTTTTGGATTAATGGCGTTTTGTGGGCGTGGTAGTGGGCCAATTAAGCCTATTTACGAACTCGTGCTTTTGTTTGCCCGGATTTCAACTCGTCTCGTCATCTTGATCATTTATATATATGTATATAACCCTATATCTATATCGATTGGTTTTAAGTGATGCCACAAAAATATTAACCCTGTAGCAGCATGTTGCAAGAGTATAAAAAGTAAAAACACATTTCTTTTTCTCTTTTCTGCGGGGTGTGTACATTTATTATTATTTTTCTCCATTTATTTATTTCAGTTTTATTTTTCTTAATCAGGCTACATGTACTTTTCATTTATGTTAGTACGTTGTGTTATGAAACATAACGCAACACTACATTACATTACATGACATTACAACAATAACATACAATAAGACATCGACGCAATTACAATACAAATTACAATATTTCTAGATGTGCCTAGAACAGCGCATTTTGCAAACGCGAAACACATTGTTTTTGTTGCTGTTTTTTTTATTATTATAACTTTTTTTTATTCAATTTGCCTACATACTACACGCTTTCGCTATTACATACAAACATACACAGTACATGCAATAAATATGCTACATATGATGGTGTGTATTATAACACGTCTTATATGGTTTACTCTTCTTCTTCCTCTTCTGCTGCTTTTTTTCTTTATCTTAGGCTCATTTGCTGCTTGTTGGGTTCGAAATGCCGAGCGTTTATTTTGCTAATCGGCTGCAGATGCGTTCGCTCGAAGACTTTCAGGGAACACGTGAAATTTATAAATACCGTCAGACATGAGTACCTGTGTCTGCGTGCCTGTGTGTGTGTGCATTGCATTTAAAAATATGAAATAGCAGTTTTTATTTCGTAATTTCGCTTAAAATACTAGAAACCTATTTTTCAATCAATTACGAAAATACATATTTAAAATTTCGAAAATTTTTAGTCTTCGCGTCAGTTAATTTTTATTAGCCGTTATTTTCGAAAAATTCTTAACTCGCTTCTTGTTTTTTGTTAATTATCATTAATTTTTTTTTATTTCTTCTCTTTAACATGTACATATGTATGTATACTTTTCTGTTGTCATGCTTTTACATATACATACATACATATGTATGTCGTATGTACTTTTGTGTGTGTGTGTATATATGATTTTCGCGTTTTTAACGATTTCATGGACTTCATTGTGTTAGCGCTTTTTTCATTTGCATTAATTTTATTTAGTTTGACTACATAAATCTAATTGTGCTTATGTATTGTACATTCTATGCATCTAACTACGTTATGTTACACAATTACATGTGTGTATGTAAATGTTATCGAAGACTTCATTAATGAATATGAAATTTAAAGGATATAAATTAGAAAATATAAGAAATTAATTTTTTTGATAAAAAAAATAAAAACTTTATAACCTGCAAAAAGTTCAAATTAATTTTATTTCATTAAAAATTTAATAAAAGTTGTCGTATTGAATATTAACTTTAAATAGAAACAATTTATTCACGGGAACCCTGTTAGAAAGATGAAAGGTTTCGGAATTCAGAACTTCCAAAACTCTTCAAAATTATTTAAATTCAGTTAAATTAAAATTTATTTGAATTCAGTTATAGTTATAGAAGGCGAGATAATCGCCTTATGGTGGATAAGGTTATTAAGGTAAAAAATACATTTTCTTAAATATGGATTGAGTACTTTTGTTTGAACCTATTTTATATTTTATAGAGCATAATTTTGACAATCGAGGGTAATTTTTTCATGCACAAGTATTACAGCATAAGCCGGTAACAGAGCTTCTCCCAGAACGTCTTGAGAAAAAAACACTTTGCGTTGTTCATCATATATCAATATAAAACACCAAGAGAAATTAGTCAAATCTTCCCCCCATCGTTCTTTGATAATTTTTTTTCGTTAAAAGTTTTTGCCGGCCATTTAAAAAGTAGTTTTGAGAAAAACGCGTCTTAAATTTGTATGCTAAAAACTATTTTGTGAAAAGTGTGCTCAATAATGTAGAAAAGGTCCGAATAAAATTACTCAATTCATATTTAAGAAATAAATTCGCAAAAAGTCATTTTTTTTACCATGAAAACCTTACCCACCCCTTAAAGGCGTCACAGACAGTCAATTAATTTAGTCAATTAGCAGTGTGGAAAATTTTTCCGAAACCGTGAAATTGATCGACTAGAAATTTTTACACAATATTCCTAAACATATTTATACATATGTAATGATTGAAGGATTAAGATTTTTGATATTAATTTTGAAAAATAAATTTTATCACAAAAAAATACTTTTTTTGGGGATGCCAAAAATCTAAAATATTGATTAGCACGCCCTTCGATCAATGCCGGTATTCATCTATAATAATTATTATTAAAATTAAACAGAAAAATCTTTCTCAACGCCTGGCACCTGTTTTTGAAGGCCCTTCAGAAAATCAGTTACGGGGTCAAGGGAATCAAAAACTTTTCAAAATAAATCGCCCATTCTTAAAATACATTAAAGTCGGTAAATAAAATTGTGTTATTTATATATCTATTAAATTAAATGACTCTTTTAAAACCAAAAACAAAGAAAAAACAATTCTAAGTGAACGTAACCACTTAAATTTAATGGAATATTTATAGGCAGTATTGTTAATTGACTCAATCAACGGTCTGTTTGAAACGTCTTTTATTTCATTCATTTCATTTATTTTCAGATACGTGACTTCGTTGAATCCAAATACCGTTTTCGATAAGTCGATCAATATTTATTTTAAATTTCAAGTCTTTTGTCAGAATGGTCTTCACTGCCTGAAAATATCGCTGACTACTAAGAGTTCATGCCCAAAATTACTTAAGCGTAAAAAAATTGTGGGATTTCAGAGCACTTTTCGTCAATCAGAGTCACGCCCGCTGTGTAAGAGAGTTTCGGATTCGAATTATGTCAGTGGAAAATCAAACAATAAAAGCCTCAATAAATTCTTCTTAATTTCACTGAAACTTCTATAATATTTGTATTAGGCGAAATAAGCTTGCGAATATTTAAAATTACAACAAAAAAATATAAACAAAATTCAATCATTATTGAAATAAAAGTAGTTTCCGAATACGATGAGATATCATATGATGATTGTCGGAGGTCAATTGAGTTTTCGAAATTACATTTTACGTTTACGTCAGTTGTAAATGTGGTTAAAACGTCACGTCAGCGCCTTTTTCAATTGAGTTACAAATTGCCGTTAATAATTTTTATACTTTTCCATAAATGCCACTTTTGCAGTTATGTCCGAAAACAACTTTTTATCTAATATATATTTTTGAAAATTGATTTATACTTTTTGAATTTTTGGATTTCTGGCGCCGACATGCAACGACTGTGTGTGCTCTTCGAGTGTGCAGTTTTAATTTTTTTTACACAGTAATTGTTTAATCACTTTACTTTTTATGTTTTTTTCACTTAAATTTTAAAATTTACACGTACATACATACATTTCCAAATTATAGTGGCAAACTTTGCATTTTCTAAGACACATTTTACATTGAAAAATTAAAATACCAACACCCTTTTCGACAAATACATATATTCAAAGCGTTTCTTGTTTTTGTTTTTTTTTTTGCTTCATTAACATTGCATTTTGCTGCTTCTTGGCATTGCTATTCATTATTTTTGCATTATTGTTCGATTATATTTTCATCATTATAATTTTTGTTTTTAACCTTTTTTCTTTTATCATTTCATATACGAGTATATATTTGTATGTATGCAATACATATAAAGCCAAACAATGCGTACTTCATACATAAACATACTATACATAATATTTTAATGTCGCTGCGACAATTGCTTAAGTCTTGTAGTCTACCAATGTAAATACGAGTACATGCGTACATACATACTGTGGGATCAAAAGTTAGTCCAGGAACGGGCCGTGCTATGAATACAAGTACATGCTTACAAAGTTTTCATATGTGTAAAAGGGGCTTTCACTTTATTCTCCTGCCTTCCTGCATTCCTCTTTTAGTCATCACTTCAATGTGAGAAAATTAATTCAAAATTTATTTTCACTTATAAGTCTCGGTATACCGGAAAAAATATTGAACTATCGTCGAACTAAACTCAGATTTTGTAATTATGTATTCACTCTGTTATTTGGTGTTATGTTTCCCTTTAACCAGCACTGAATATGCATTTTTACACCTCCAACTGTAACTAAGATCTATTGCATTGGCTTCTGGTTTGCTGAGGACGACCGCTTTTAAATCAAAATTTCACTTAGATCGTGTTTTGAACTTATTAACCATTTTCATACAGGAAATTTACTCAAGTTTATGACTATACCGAAATTGTACAGTCAATTTATTTAAAGGAACCTGATCGGAATCATTCGGCATTCATTAAAATGTTATATTGTATATATATTAAATATCTGAATTTTCAGTTCAATTCAATTGAATTTTGTCAACTCTATAAATATTTGAAATCAACCACGTAAAAATTCGTATGTCAAACTAGAAAACGTCTGTTGATGCTGTGACAAGTATCCCGTAGAGGTAGAGTTTTGTCCGATTCTTATTATGTAAAATTCAATGACGAAAAAATCAGTTAGACCACAAACCCTTTTATTCCAATAATAGGTTTTATCTCTCTTGAAAAGTTCCAAGAAGACACGACGTTTTTGAGCCAAATTTTGTTCAGCGCTGAGGCTTATTTCTAGCTCAATGGGTATGTAAACAAGCAAAATTGCCGCATTTGGAATAAAGAGCAACCTGAAGAGACTCAAAACCTGCCATTTAAACCAGAAGAAACAACGGTTTCGTGTGGTGTGTGGGACGGTGGAATCATCCATCCATACATATTTCTTCAAAAGCTATACTGGTGAGAACGTAACAACGGTAACCGTTATCGCGCCATGATAACCAGTCGGTTATTCGATGCTTGAAATTAAAGCTCGTGATCTCGGCGACATTTGGTTTCAACTAGATGGCGCCACTTCCCAATTACCGCAACAGTCAATGGATTTATTGAGAGCACACTTCAGTTAGCAGATGAGCAGATAATTTCATGTTTTGAGCCGGTCGAATATGTAAAGCCTATGGCCAATGCGGTCAATCACGCCTCGATTCAGGTCTTGAAGTCGAAATGTTCGAATGAGTCATCAAAAATTAGACTCAAAGGATAGATCATCTGAGACGTAGCCGCAGCCTAAATTTGAAAGAGATAATTTTCAAAAAATATATGGCAAACAATGTTCTTTCGAATGATAGTAAACATTCCCCATTAAATTTGATGTTCCTGTGCTTTTCCTTTAAAAAAAAGTAGGGAATCTCGAAATGTCTCACCCTTTATATTTTGAAATCTATAGAATAAAAAAATTACAAGAAATTGTCTTTCATTGTAGTTATAATTTTTACAGATTTTTCAAATATTTACATATTCGATATATACTTTTTATTTATTACATGAGTTTTTTTCAAGGCTTAATTGACAAATGGTAACGAATTGAATTACAACATGAATTTTCAATTAACTGCCATAAAACAAATATGCGCACGGAAAGGGCAATAAAAGTTCATGTCAATCGGTTTCCACGAATGTACATATGCACAAACATACTTGTATGTATGTATGTAGGGCAGGAAAGCACGAAAGCTCACGTACTCATACGTACATACCTTTTATAGTTCGTAGTTAAAGTAATATCCCTAGTAAGTGTGTGTTTACAGTGGTTCAGCATAAAATGCGGATATTTGTCACACCACTTTTTAATGGTTTCAGTGACTCTTTTGTTGTCAAATTTTTAAATGGAAATATATTTCACATCGAAAATTCGTAACATTGTAGCGAAGGAATTGGGAAGGTTTATTTAAAAGCTGCTGGAAATCGTGTGATGAGTTAGTAAGATATTGAACCAGCAGGCATGTGAATAAATGGCCTACAAGTGGTACAAAGCCTTCAAAGAGAGTCGAGAGATCGTTCTGGATGACCTTCGATCTCTTCATTTGATGAAAATATTAAAAAAGTGAAGAATATTGTGGTTGAAATCATCAGGCAAGTGTTAGAGAGATGGCCAAAAAGCTCGATATCTTGTGAGTCTGTTCGTATGATTTTGGGGGGATATTTTGGGTATGAAACGCGTTCTTGCTCGACTCATCCCATTAAAGCTGAACTGTAATTGACGATTGTGACCGAATCTAAAGCCAAAAATGCAATGAATACCATCGATCAACCACCGTATTCGCCAGATTTGGCTCTGGTAATTTTTTCTTGTTCCCCAAACTTCAAATAAATATTAATGAATAGTATTTAATATTTATAATATTTCCGGGCACTTTTTTGTCGCAATGTATATTATTTCTTTCTATTAGAAAAAGCTAATATATCATTCAATTTAATTTGAAATTATTTTCGGAAAATTATAAACGCATCATTAAAAACAACTCTTTTTTAACAATAATTCAGCCGTCACTTTCTTGGAATAATAAAAATTAAAGTGAGAAAAGTAAGTAAGTTTTTCTCTATTTATATTAATCTCCTCAATTAACACAAATTTGAATTTTTTAAAGATTTATTAGAACTGTTTTCTGTGGGAAACCCATACATTTCACTTAGACCTCTTCTAGTTTAGCTTTAAAGGATCACCGTGTCCAATCTATAATTATCTCTCTCTCTCTTTCTATACTTTTATGAAAGTCTTGTGATATTTTAGCGCATTATGAATTCTTGTTGTTGTTGGTGCTGTTGAGGTTTTTCGGTGTAGGAAGGAACACTAGTTGCGGGCGACCATCAGCTGCCAACCAATAATGAAACATCATTTACAATCTTTTGGCTTTCTTCGTTCTCTGTTAGTATTTAGTATACTCTTGTTCTGTAATTAATTGAAACTTTGGTTTATTGGCCGATCTCTAATTGTAACTAGAAAATATTCTTTTTCTATTTCGCGTGCAATGCAACACTGGTGTATGACTGAATTTTTATTTGTTTTGTGTTTCTTTTCTGTCCCGTTGTATTTTGCATAAAATGTTGTTGTAATTTGTTTCTTTGCTTTTTCTTCTTTAACCCCACAAAAAATATTGTTGACATTTATTTTTTTCGCTTTTCATGCCGTGCGCTTGAAATTTATAATAATCTATATTTTTTCTTTTTTTTTTTTTGCTACATACAAACATTTGTTAATTTTTGTTGTGATTTTTTTTATATTTTTACTTATTTTGCTCGACAAGTGTGTTTATCGCTATATACTATATAAATTTGACAATTGTTTTTGTAATTTAACGGAGAACATTGCCAGCATGTTGCTCGTGGTTTGCCTAGTTTTTTCGCTAAAATTACTTTTTTCTTACTAATTAATTATTTTGTGTTTTTTTTTGTAATAATTTTATCTCTCGTTACGTAAAAACAGTAAAAAATCGAAAAATCATTTAAAAAATCTATAATCAATTCGGCATTTCAAAAAACTTTGCATTGTCAATTAAATGTTGCTCGTGTTTCGCATTGTTGCTTGGTGGCGTTTCCTTGTGTACAACGATTCCTTGTTCTTGTTATTTTTTTGTTATCTTTTTAATGTTTTCTTTTATTTAATACATCTTTAATTTCAATACAATACCTACTTTAAATATCTTTCAAAACTATTTGGCAGATCAATGAGTACTTTGTGTCTGTGTATGTGATTTTGACTTCGTTTTTGTTGTTTTTGTTTTGTTTGCTGTTTTGGTAACCTACAAATATACCACGTAATATTTTTTAGCGTTTTTTTTGGTTTTAATTTTATGTTTTCAAAACTTGACTATGGTTTCTAAATTCTTTGCGTCCCCTATTATGTTGCTTCACACATACATACGTACATATACACATAAAAATAAACATTTTCTATCAGCTGAAAATGCTAAATCTCTTTTTTTCAATTTACGGCTACTTTTGGTTTTTTTTCTTCAAATTTTTACTTTATATTTTTTTGTTTTTGTTTTTGTTTCAGGTTTTAAATTTTTGTTTTTGCTTTTGTTTAATTTTTGTTTTAATATGCGCTATGATTGGTTAAATTTCAACTACAACTATTGACGACGTCGTGTGTAAACATCCCTACAATATACACATAAGTAATACTAATTCCCAGCTACCCGTCCCTTAGGTGCACCCGGCGCCTAAATGTGGGTCAGTGTTTTCCCTGCTGCGCTGTTTTTGTGGCGTCTTACAAAAATTTGGCATCTTTTGAAATCCATTGGAATACTCATATTTGTTGTTGTTGTTTTGCTTATTTGTTTGTTTTTATTTTTTCTTTGTTTTATTATTTCTTTGGCTAGTAATTTTCATCCATTCTGCCATTCCACTCACAGGTCGGTCGATTCGCTTAAACGAAGGCGTTTATAAAATGCAAAAACTCGAAATTGTCACGCAGTTGAGAACCCAACTGAAAATTCGTTCTCCTATTACCCGTAATATTAGTTAACATGTACATAATTCAATATTTCTATAGATCTTGTTTTTTGTTATTTTTTTACTTTTACTTTTAAATTTTATTTTAATTTTTTTGCAGTTCGGCTCGTTCTTCGTTCAAGACTCGGGTGCAGCGAAAATGTGAAAATTTATTCCAAAGTACTAGAAGGTGAGTCCATTATTTGGCTTTTCTTTCGAGCCCCTGCTAATTAAACTAGTTTTTGGCTTTATTTGTTTTCTTTTTTTGTTTTTGTTATTTAACTTATAAGCGTTCAAGTGCCTTTGCACTCGTTTCTAGGGTGGGGTGGTTATATTTTTTCAGTTAAAATGTTTTTTGTTGTTATTTTTTTGAAATTCTTATCCTCCTTTTCTTCTGCCTCTTTAATGCCGCGCATCCACTTCCTGTTCTATTGCTTTTTGTGGATTCACATTATCTTTTGCATAGCAGTGTTAACGCTTAAAATATGAAATCTCCACAATCCATGGCATAGTCGAAGTCCTCACCGCCAAGATCTTCCACGCCGGTCGAATGGAAATCGAAGCCGCCGATGTCGGTGTGATAGACGGCGCCGCTACATGACGTGTCTACAAGATTGGTGCAGTGCGTGGTGGGCAGTGCGTGTAGGGTAAAAGTGTCCTCACACTGCGACCAAGTGAGACCTGTTGAATGAAGAGTAAGAACGGCGGGAATTAGTGATTTTGGGTAATTTATAATAGCACTTGAAACAGTTATTTAGATTTCTTCAATGAGATTCAGATTTTCCTATTTATATCTTTATATTTATTATTTAAGTGTTTTCCTTTCATCTAAGATAAATTTTGCGGACTAAAAACTATCGTGAAGCCCAAGATCAGTTTCGTAACCCTTCAGGGTTTTCTTTTACTCATCACCTACACCCACAGAACTCACTCAATGAAATATTCTCGCTAGCTATCGAATATTTTGTCAGAATTAAGCCGTTGGGTGCCAGAATCTGTATTTAATTTCCATCTGGGCCTACTTTGATTTATTTATTGTTATTTTTTTTTTAGTTGGTATTATTTTTGGTATTAATTAGCTTCAGTCGTTCTTAATATGAAACAATTTGAACAACCACTTATTCGTTCCCTGGAAATTTATTTTACTTACCGCCACTCCACACACCATTCGGCAAAGTGGCCCAGCCCCAACCGTGTCCCCAGGGCAATGCGCAGGCCAAAGCCGGCTTCGAATCGGGTTTTTTACTCAATATAGCAACGGCGGCATCGCTCTTCACCAACGGATCCTGTACGTAGAACGTGCGGTGATGAGCCAAAGCCGGATGAGCGCTGCTGCTTCTATGCGCCGAAACTTTACGCTGTTTCACCTCCGACGTAGTGGCCGCTAGCATGAGATAAATTATATTTCCATATAATAATATGTTATATTCGATAAAGAGGTTGCAACTTACGGCGGATGCGCACCAGTGGCCGACGTAAGACATTCATAAGATGCGGCTTGTCAACTACGAGCTCAATTTGTGGTGGTGGCGGCAGCTATAAGTTATTGTAAAACAGTTTGAGTTAAACTTTGCCACTCAATGATTTCGTTTAAAATGAATTTATATGGATTAAGCCAATGACAATAAACTCACCGTCTTGGTAATGGCGTCAACCCAGTCGCTGTGTATTTCAAATGGAAATGTGTACAATTTAGAACTTATTAGGCTTATGAAAGAGGCTTGTTATTTTTTATTTACCTCACTTCCTGTTCCGATTTGGCCAACATCCAGTAGACTTTGGAGCGCTTTCTTCTCGAGCCCAATGCAATCAACTGTGACACACTACAGCCTTCGGGCAGTGGTGGACGGCGCGGTATTTGACCAGTCCAATGTGCAATGGCCAACATTTCGGGCGCTTCCTTGACTAGGATTTTACCAGCTGGCGATGACCGGCCGGGTTCCTATATGTAGAAATTTTGCTTCTAGTTATTCACTGATAATTCTCTTTCTAAATAAATAATAAAGTACTTGATTTTAAACAAATTGTTCCCTAGAGTAATGAGATAATATATCAAACAGGGACTGTCTTAACTAACTAAAATCAAAATTTCTTTTTTAATTATTTTCTTAATCGAAGAACAAACATCCCATCCTTTTTTTTTCATTCAACTTTAAGAATTTAAGTACAACTTTATTAACTTCAACAGCAAATCAAAACTCGGAAAACTGTTCACGTTATAGAGACAATTATATCTGTACTTAGTGTGGAAAAAGTCTGTGGTCTATGGTCCTGATGTTACATGTAATAGCCAATAATGTGTAATTGGAAATTTTGATATTGAAATTATCGATAAGATAATGGGAATCATCGAGTCCGACTTTTTACATTGCGCTGGAGCTAAATATTGCGCAAAAACCATTTGGAACCACTTAAACAAACCTGGGTACAAAAAGAAGCCCAATTTTTGGTTGTCATCTGCTTTGTTTTTGATAGGATCGGCAGGGAATTATCTACCTGCTCTTCTGCGCTAAACTCGGACCTGTACCGTCAAAGATTTGACCATTTCAACCATTTGAACCGTTTGAAGGAAACGATAGCCACTATGAGAGGAATGATTTTCTAAGAGAACAGCGCCCTTGTGTCTGCCACGGGAGCGTTGGTTAATAGTTCGCATCTGGCATCTAGTGATTGTCAGATGATCCTGTCTATAGGGAACGAATTTGCTATTCGAAAATCAGCCTCAAGAGAAACTTGTAAAAATCGACTATGTGAACTTTTGTCGAGAGCCGAGTGTTTGTATAGAATGACATTACGAAATAGCCTTCAAAATAGCAACAAGTTATCAAACAAAACGGTACTTATTTGACCTGAATCGGATCATTCTAATTATGCCAAATACAACCTTCAATTTATTGTAAAAAATAATATATTTATTTATACCGATGAGAGAGCTTTCCAGTGGTATATTTTATCCATTGAGTTCTATTTAGTATACCAAAAAACCTAAACCGTCATAAGGCGTATTCATTCAATTTCATGCTGGATTACTTTGATTGATTTATGTAATTTTTCACAACGGTTAATTGAACTTACCGTAAACCAAGCCATTGTTGAATCATCATACAGCACGACCCATTCCTCGGCCCAGCGATTCCAGAGTAATTGCTCTAAAACATAAAGATATTTACAGTAGGATAAAAAAGTATTAGAAAATGGACGCGAATTTCAGCAACTCTTGTCATTGACTCCCTAATGCTGAAGGTCAACCACTTTTGCTTACAAAAACAAATGCAAATGTAATTATTGTGACTACTCAAGTATGTGGCATGCTGGAGACATTTGCACATACATACATATTTGGAACAAATGTATGTGTGTATGTATGAAGTTAGTACGTATGTACGCATATATGCCAGCTGCCGTCCACAAGCACAGACGTCAACTTGCATTACCCAGCATTAGCATGTAGCTTAAGCTGCGGGGAGAGAGCGATTTGTAGGTAAAATTATGAAACCATACAAGTGGGCACTTCACACACATACACATGCAAATGGAAACGCATGTAAGCGTATGCTTATACATATACATATATACCTACTCAACATGTGCCACCGTATTTACATATGCCTGTGTGTGTTTTTGTATGTATGTTGCTTGGTATGTAAATTCGTTAGTGTATCAAACGCCTTTTTTGCGGCATTAAGATTCTTGAAAATTTAAATGCGCTTACAAATGTAATCTGCACCATCATCATCGCCATCAGCAACGGCACAAGCAACAGCAGTCGCAGCAGCAGCAGTGGCAGCAACAGCAAAAGCAATCATACCAATGCCATCATCATGAACGACAGGGACACCGACAACGACAAAAACAACAACACCAACGCCAACATCAGCGGCAGGCGGCCCTTAAAAGCCTTCACCAAAGCGCACAGCCTCCACACCAACCACATGTGTGTGGGGGGTGGTGGATGAGGAGCGGAGGCGCTTAAGCAGCGGTGTAACCGAATGCGGCATTGCGTCGCTTTACCCCATGGGGCTGCCACTTAGTGCGCGCTTTGGAAATTCAAGCCATTGTCTGTGCGCGTCGGAAGGAAGGAATTGCTGCGTCATGTCAATGTGTATTGCACTTATGCTGATTTAGCAAATTGTCGCAAAATCCTGCAAAATTGTATATGACACAGACAAAACCAAAAAAAGAATTCAGAAAAGAATAAAGTAGACACACATCTACATATGTATGTATGTACATATGTGCGATTGGTAATTTTAGTTTCGAGATGCTACGCTGTGGTATCAGTTGGCAAAGCAGTAAAGCCCTGGCACGCTGGCACTCATTTGCAATCTACATACATACTGTTATGTTTGCATGTGTGTGTGTGTTCGTAGTCATTTGTGTGGCATTAGGCCATGAATCGATTGATATGATAAAATGTTACAAGCAGTTCTTCTGCGCCTAATACTCGGTGCTACCCCAAGTGACTAAAGTGTTTTCCAATTTATTATTACTTCTCTCTTGTTGTTGTTATTTGTAACAGGAGCTTATTATTTTATCTAAAATGAAGTCTGCAATTTCTATTTAAGTCACTTTGAGCCACGTTAGCTTGATTTTCACACCTCTATACTATATAAATGAATTGCCTAGTGCTTTACTCTGGACTCCACCTTTGTTTACTCACTTTTGTAACGCAACAAGTATCCTCCTTTGATCTGTTTCCCAACTGTGCCTGTAAAGAGAGTGAAACAACTATAAGTACTACTTGGAATTGTAGCTCTGAAAAGTATAAAATTAAAAATGAGCAGTTTCGAAATATTTGTAAAGCGAGTTTTTTAGACGGAAAGAAATTTTATACCGAATATGCAATACAAAAATCGGCGAAATAGTATTTTATAGCTTCATTATCAGACATTTTATGACATTTGATTTTTTAGGATCATAACTACGTCTTATGGAGACAATGTGCTCGGTTCAATTTCGTATAACTTTTTTCAGTATAGCGAGCCATTACACATTATGACCTCCATCCATGCTACTCCTTTAAAAGATACAACTCGTACTAACAGAAAGTTTCAAAACCTGAGCATATTCTTGTGGAACCCCCAGAAGTGAACTGTTGACTGATGCTCAGAGCATACTGAAATTATGGAGTGAACACTTCTCCAGCCTGCTGATTGGCAGTAAAAACATAACACCCTGAGATGGTGATCCCGATTCCCCAATGACGATGGAACAGGCGTTCCATTGCCCGACCATGAATAGTAATTAACCGTCTGAAGAACAACAAGCGGTGGGGGCTGATGGATTACCGGTCGAACTATTCAAACACGGCGGTGACGAAAGCATAAGCATACCGGACGACTTGTATTTAAATGCGCTCTGCCCAATCCACAAAAAGGGATACCCACAATCTGCACCAACAACCGTGGGATAAGCGACCTTAACATCGTTTCCTCGTTCTTTAGAGCCTATTGTGTGAAAGATTGACGCCCACCGTCAACAAGTTGATTGGACTTTATCAGTGTGACTTCGGGCCTGTAAAATCAACAACTGACTAGATTTTCACGAAGCGCCAAATCTTGGAAAAGACCCGCGAAAGGAGGATCGGCACACACCACCCCTTCGTCGATTTTAAAGCTTCTTTTGACAGCACAAAAAGGAGGTGCCTTTTTGCCGCGATGTCTGAATTTCGTATCCCCGCAAAACTAATACGGCTGTGTAAAGTGATAAATCAGCGTTACGAGATTTCGATAGAAAAGTTCTGCTGAAGATTTATGGTGCTTTCCGCGTTGGCAACGGCGAATACCGCAGTCGATGGAACGAAGAGCTGTACGAGATATATATATAATTAAGAGACAAAGGCTACGCTAGCTAGGCCATGTCGTCCAAATAAATGAAAACATCCCACACCTCTGAGAGCATTCGAAGCAGCACCCGTCGGGGGAAGTAGAGAAAGAAGAAAACCTCCACAACGTTGGAATTACTATGTAGAGTAGACTCTGGCTACACTTTGAATCTCCAATTGGCGCCAAACAGCGAAGAGAAAGAACGACTGGGACGCTATTGTAAGCGATGTCTTCCCCAATAAAGAGAAAGAAGATTTGTAATTGTAATTTAATACTCTTATTGCTTGTTTAATTGCTCTGTAAAGTAACATCGACATGAGGAACCAAAGATGTGAATAATCTTCATTTTTCAAAAGTATAAACAAATTATACCAAACTAAGCTAAACTCTAAGGTTTCTTAATTTTATAGTCATTAAGGCAGACACGTTTTATTTTATATTTTTTTTTAATGAATAGGAATCATCGAAAGTGAAACTCATATCAATGTGGAACTTTAATGTTAGTTTATACTTGGCAAACTAATTATCAAATTTATGTCAAAAATATCTCTCCAACAAAAAGTAAACCGGATCGCAGTATCGTGAAGTTTCAGGGATTGTCTCAGTGTGGAATTTTCGAAAAATCGGTTTCTTTGTTGCATTATCGGATAGTATACACTGTAATAACATTCTCTCAAATTTTGAAATTGAAATACAAATTCGTACGGTCACTACAGCGTTTCTTGTAAAAAGAGAACAGAGTGGGGAACATAGCGACTCCAGATTTTCTTTTTCTTTCTTTTCATTTCTCAGAATGGTGTTTTTTTCAAAACGGTTTCCACTCTCAAAGGAAGAGTTTTCAAGATATCTAGTTCCAATTTGGAGAAAACATTTTTAACGTCATTAGCTGTCGCGCAGTGGATTTTTTTCTTTTGAAATTTTCCTATATTTTCTACGAAAAACAAAAGGATAAAATTGGATACTTTTTGTGCAAACCGCCGCCATTTTGTCAAATTTCAAAAAAAATAAAATAAAAATAAAAAAGAACTTTCACAGCGCGATAGCGCCTTTCCTAATCGTTTTGGAAATTTTTGTTTTAGATCGATATAGCGGCTGCAACTGTGGACGTCGTACAGAAGAACCTTTTTCTTAAGTGTAATTTCAACAATTTATTTAAATAATATACATCCAATGAATCAACTTAAAAAATCATGTGCATTCGTCATTAATATATTTATTTAGAAAAAACCGGACTGATAGTTCAAGTTTAAACACTAAAAAAAAATCGCGAAAATCAGTGATTTTTTGGAGGGTCGCATTGAAAACGATCCCTTAAGTATCCGCTTGGCAAAAGCTGTTTGCGTACATTGAGATTGATTCCTTACAGCATTCATAAAAACCTAGAAAGCTCACACATACTTAAGATTCGGACATAGAATTTTAGAGGGGCCGCAATAATCAATTGTTTCTTAAACTTCCGCACTTTCTACTGCAGCCTCGAAAATTAAAATCGAATCGAGTTCTTATTAATTTGTTCTTTCCGAAGCTAGCTTCCGTCTTCATTTACTCGAATTAGGTATATATTACGTTACTATACATATATATAACGAGATTTGTACATAGGCAAAGAAATTCGTATAGGAATGTCCTTAAAATAAAATTTCTTGTAAGCGTGATTCATCATTGCATTACCAATGTGTTCGGAGCTATTTGTAATACCAAGGGAGCTGAGATTACCCAAAATGCCTACTATTTATTTGAGAACAAGAGCTATTACATAATGGCATTGCTCTTTCAAGACGCATTCATCTCATATTATTACGATATCAAGTGACTCCGGTACCAGCAGGTAATATTTTCCTTACAGTTTCAAAAGGCTTTAGCGCTGGATTAAAATTGTTTAATCCATATAACTCACGGTATATTCTCAAATTAAATATAAAAAAAGTTCTACCTAGTTGGAATTAAGAATCGTATTTTTTTTGACAGTATAGCCAAAATTCGAATTAAATATTTATATCCTGAACAGGCTTAGCCAGGAAGTTCGTAACACCCAGAAAGAAGCGTCAGAGACCCTATAAAATTAATACATAAATGATCCCTGAAGAACTGAGTGCATTTCGCCATGTCCGTCTGTTCGTATAAACGCGAACTAGTCCCTCAGTTTTTAGATATCCGTCTGGAATGTTGCATAAATTTGCTCATATATCGTAACCGCCAATATCTGACTACTATAGTAAATAGCTGCCATACCAACCGAACACTTAGAGTACAGTGCTTGTATTGAAAAATATTTCGTTTGACGAGGAACCTTCTCAATATTACCTTATCGACATCTTTTGTAAAATCACTGAAAGAAATAAGGAAAACAGATTATACTTCAACCGGAAACAGGAAATAAAAAAAAACATTATTTATTTTTCGCGTTGAGTTCCTTTCTGCGTTCGGGGCCTTCGGCCGCGCTTCAAAAAATAACCCTGGTCAGACCAAGACCGGACGGTATTCAGTTCCTTCGCATACAACTCCTTTTTGCGTTGGCACTCAACGGTGATTATTGTCTAATGCAATGGTGTTCGAAAAATTGCTTCAAATCGAGTCACTATAGCATATAGTTGCCATACAAACTGACCGATTAAAATTAAGTTTTGGTAAGGCATATTTTGTATTTGTGAGGGGTATTATAACTTCGGTGCAATCGAAGTTAACGTTTTTTCTTGTTTAATTTCCTAAATACCTTTAAAATAATTGTGTAAAATATCTCAAATATTTGTAGTGTCACGTCGACATCCACGACATCAGTGTCGGAAATCTCATTTCACTGAATTATTGCCATGCAATTTAATTACTGTTGTTATTGTTGTACACACTGAAGCGGTACCAACCAATTTCGATTCAATTAATATGCGCCCACATAATAATCACATATCCTTGTAAATGTATCAATTTTGAAGGCAACGCTGGCGCTAACGAATTGCGGCTACGTTCCGATTCCTTTCAGCCGTTGCAATCAAGCGTGTCTGCCATTGCGCTCCGTCTGCTCTGGCCACAAGCACTCATCGCATCACTCAAGTGGTGAATATTCAGTGAAAGTTAAATTGCAACGCTGCTGCGCAAGTGTTAGTCACGAAGAAGAGACACACACACACACGCATCCATACATATATCTGCGCATATAATGACGTTGCGAACAACAACGGCGGCGCTTGACAGCGGAGCGGGATAAGAAGGACATATGAAAGACGTTGGCTTATCCTTCGCTGTTACGCTTCACTGGCGTCACCCAATATCATTTATGGTAAAATTTATCTACCAATAATTACATGCTCTTGATCCGCAATAGTTGCACAAACACTCACTCATATATCCGTACATACATTTGTATATTTGTATGCATGAGTTTAGTGTTGCATGGCATACACCTACGCGCCTGCACGTTTGTCCGTCCGACCAGTGTGGACCCTGCCATGCGTGCGTCTGTGCACGTGTGTCTGCCACTATGTCTGTATGTTTATATATATATACATATACATATATTTGTATGCATGTACGTACACTTGCATATGCATATCGCCGCAGTTGCACCGCCTTGGCGGAAGGCGTGCCGAGGGCGAAGCGTGTAACGGAAAAAACGAAAAAACATTTTCCACCAAACGTTTTGCGCATCACTGCACTCACTTTCCTCGATGTTCCTCCGTCCGTTTGCTCAATCGTCCAGCAGTCTTCCATTCAGCCAAGCTGCATTCCATTCCCCCAACACCTACATACTCCCGGCACAACCTTTGAATCCATTAGATTGTCTGGCATCATAAAAGCCACCCTGGGCTCCTACCAAAAGCGTTTTACGATTTCACATGACACACAAGACCCAACGCGACCCGACCCGACCCGACCCCCACCTCGCTGTTGCACTTGCTCCCAACGGTGAGCCATCAAACGCGCACAAATGCAAGTAAGCACCCACACATACACGTAGAGACACACACATTCGATGCCATCGCTCATATGGCGACGACGAGCTTGCACGAGAGCTTCGAATGGCAGGAATGTGAGACCGAGCGATTCAGCTGCAGACAGATTACAAGTGTCGCTGCAACGTTTGCTGAAGGACGCTGGGGAAATGCTGATGAAGAAAACTGCAACTGAAACATCTTCATTGCGAGTAAGTTTGAGTGTGTGTGTATGTGCTTAGCAAAACACATTCATAAAATCCTAGTACTCTTGTCGGTAAGTGAACTGCGGTACATAGATTCATACATAGCAGTTCATATACTTGTATGCATGGGAATGCACATTTGAGAAATGTACTTGCCAGTAGAGAATATCTGAAACACATATGAGAAGAGTTGAAAGAGTTTACGACAGGAAGAGTTTAAAATGAATTATTGAATTATTTTTTCCTCTTCATCGAAATGTTTGTGTAACATTTATGAAGCTCTCAGGTGTTTCAAGAGTTTGCCTTTAACTTAAAAAAGTTTTGTGGTGGCCTTCAAACAAGTTGGGAATGGTTGACTTGGAGATTTGAGTACATGGTCTCCATACCGACCTATACGGTTCAGTTACAAGCTCCAGCAAAATTTCTATTCGGAAATTGCGATGGAGAATGCTAGAACTATGAACATGTGGATTTATTTTTGGGGTAAAACTTACCTAACCAATGTAGGAATGCTAGCTCGGATGCCATCCACAGTTGTCACGAGAAGTTCAGCCAATCAAAACTGTTTAATAGAAAAAAAATGATAGACTTTCCCGTAAAGGAAAACTCACAGGCTTGAAGCCTGTAGAGACCCACGGTAATGGAATTTGCAAACATGGAAAGGACTTGGATCAAAGCCAACGCAATGTTTTTTATAACTGAATAGTAAAGGTTTTATGAAGATACAACAATCACAAAATCTAAGTCAGTGACTAAGGGAAGCTTGCAACATAGCTCACAAGTAACGGAGGACTGTGAAAGTGCATACATATACAGCCCATTTTAATTTTGCCTCTATGACGGAAACTTATTGAAACCTATTAGGCTTCTTTAATTAGTAGCTCTTTCAAGAAAGATCGGACGACCCGGTGTCATGAGAAATATACATGTTAAAAATTACAGCATTCAGTCTTCAGTAGTTTCGATCTCGGTCAACAGCTGGCAAATAATTGAATTAGACAACCAAATAATCGAAGTATTTGAATAGAATATGAATTAGTGATAGTAGATATGGTAAATTCGTAATTCCAACAGGGCCCATCAACGAGTCGACATACGAATTCGTATGAGGTTTTAAGCTTTCGTATGAATGACCAAAGGGGCCATGACGATTACGCTGAAGTGCCGTGTCTGTCTGCTGGCGTATACTTATAAAAGTAAAAAAAGGTGGCTAAATCCTCCGTGCTGCACAGCGGTGACCTCGAAATAATCAAGCTAAGACTGTGCAAATCAAATGTCAAAAACTTGAGGCATGCATGAAGCGTTCGCGATTAGAAGCACTCCAGAAGAGCTACTCAGAAATAATATTCACAAAGAATGTGGATTGCGCATCCTTTAATGCTGAATTATGTATTTATGTGAGCGATTTCATTAGAAACGGCTATGCATTCGCTACTGATTAGAAGTGCTAAGCTTTACAAACGCAAATGCTTAAAACATCTACATATGTAGAACTTTCTAAAGAAGACTTTCAAACTTTCAAAGAAATTTCATTAAATTTTGTGTGCGGCGTCAAATTTCTGGTACCAAAACGTTCAGAATGTTGGAAAAATCCCTGGTGATAATTGATCACAAGCAAGTGTTTCTGACTGGTTCAAGTTATTCAAATAGGGTCGAGAACACGTTGACGACGAACCTTGTCCAGGACGGCCATCAACGTCAACTGATGATCAACGCGTTAATGAACTATAGAAATTGAGGCTTGAGAATCGACGATCAATCAAAGATCTTATTCGCATCGTTGAAAAATCGGAAGGATCAGTGAAACCAATTTTAAAAGATCATTTTGGCTTAAGAAAAGTGAAAGCACGATTGGTTTTAAAATCACGCAATTTTTTCGAAAAACAGCGTCGCGTTAACTTCTATGAAACAATATTTTCCAACTACCAGGTTGTCATGAAACGTGTTATTACTGGCAATAAGTCTTGGATCTATGCTCACGGCCACGAGACAGACGATCAATCGACTGAATATCGTGGCAAAGGTGAGCAGAAGCCGAAAAAACGCCAAAGTAGATCGAAAATCAAGGTTATGTTGACAGGTTTCTTTGATTATCGAGTTGTGGGGAACTCCGAATTCCTTCCGACCAGTTAAACTGTCAACCAAAAATACTAGTTGAGTTTTTATGCTTAATTTTCGCGAAGCTTTTCGTATAAAGAGGCCGGAATTATGGTACGACAACTCTTCGTTTTTGCACCACGATTCTTCATGAGTTTTTCGCCAAATTTTAACCAATATCGTGCCGCAGTATTCGCCTGATTTAGCTCCGTGTGACTTCTGGCTATTTAGCAAACTCAAACGACCGTTACGGGGCAACCGTCAATTTGAAATGTGAATGGCTACTCGCGTTGAAGGCTAATTCGAAAGTTGATTTTAAAAACTGTTTCGAGGATAGGAAAAAACGTTGGCACAAGTAAATTTGGCCAAGAGGCAATGCTTCGGGGAGCGACATTGATTTTAGAGAATTAATTAAGAATTTTAAAATTATTAGTAGTACCATTTGAACTCCTTTTTCACCAACCGTTGCTCGTCGAATGGGTTTCCCATTCTTCTTCTTTCTTATACTACAATATTTGATTTTAGTAAGGGCTTTTAAATGCGAGGAAGGAAGGCAAATATCGCTCATGCAGCTCAAGTTTTTAAATATGGCCAGGTTCATTATCTAGAAATTGTTTTCTGAATTCTTCGCTGCTTTAATTTTCCTCTTTAAACATTTCTAAATGTTAAAAAAAAATACGACAGGGGTGCTTCGAAACATCGGTTTAGTAAGTCATCCAACGTAAAGTCCTAGCTTGGCGCCGAATGACCTTTTTATTCCCGAAACTAAAAGATCAACGATTTTTTATCATCTGAAGAGGCGTTTGATACGTTGAGAATGCGTTTTTTGGTTCTCTAATACCGAATTATTAAAGGCAAATAAAGCAGCCAGCTTTGGCCAAAAGGTGTATAATTGCATTCTAACAGGACAACACGATCGATAATGACTCGCCAGATGCTCCATCACGCTGCCTGGGCGATTTTTATGCAATCACCTTATAGTCCGAATCTGCAACTAAGTGTTCCTGTCTATGACAAATAGTGTCGCTGGTGAAAAATTTGCTTCAAGGATTGTTAAAAACGATTCTCCCATTTTATTTGCCAAAAAACTCCACGATTTCTATAAGAGTGTCATTCTGAAATTACCAAATTACCCTCAAACTGGCAATAAGTTATCGAGTAAAACTGTGCTTGTTTGATCCTTTAGAAGACCATACATACATTTCGTTTTATAACCCTTTCGTATTTTTTCTCTGTGTTTTATTTATACAATATAAAAATAAAAAATGCTATTAAACTTTTACAAACAAAATTTAAAAAATAAATTATGAAAATCTCTTACAAATACCCGCAATAGTAATTCCAAGTAATTTTAATTGTTTTCACACAAATATTTTGTGAAATCACTAACAGTTCCCCAAGCACGTTATTATACATACACACATAAGTATACGCCCGAGAATGAACCTTCTGCGAAATTAATCCGCAATAATTTGCAATTTAAGCTTCACATCTCTAGCAAATTGAATTGGTAACTTTACTGTTTAGTGGAGAATGCCATTTCGTTATTTGCTCAGCAATTTCACTGCAACTATTAACTGTCTTTATTTTAGACTTAAACGCTGCTGGGATGACTACCCGAGGGTGCTTGCACCCTAAGGGGTCATTACTTGTGCAAAGGAGCTAAGATATTCGGTCCATGTTGATTTGACTGTCAAAAGAAAACAACAACAACTACACCATTTTAATCCACAAGCTGCCGTACAATCACGAACGCAACACACGCTCCATCAGTGGCACAAGCTTTTCCCACGAATATTTGCAATGAACTTTCTATTATGTACATATGTATGTATGCATGCGCATAAAATGTTCATACTAGTGTTAGTGTGAGCACGCGTGTGTGTGTGTTGAACACTGCACTAACTACGCTGAACTTGCTGCACTTTAAATCGTGCTCGATAAATGCAGCAGATAAGAAAGGTTAGCTGGTCCAGAAACAACATCACAACGCATCAAGTGAAGCATTTAAAATGTTAGTAAGGACTCACATATACACACACACATACGAGCTTTCCAATCAGTTTATACACACTTAACCTTAACTTCACAGATATACTGCTTTTATGTACCCGCTGATATATAAATATGTTTGGACCTATGTATATACATGCATATATGTATGGCAACCCCGCACTCCAAAAAATCCAGCGCACACTCGTGAATGTATAATAAAATGTACGTGCGTGCTCGGTTGCATGTATTAGTGCTTCGCAGCAAAACACGACAAGTCGTTGAATTCATTGAGAAAAATAAAGTCTTGAATTGGTGGCATAGCAGAGAAGCTGTAGCAGCAGCAGCGCCACCTCCAACCCAGTCGGAGCATTTAACTCAGCACAATGCTTTCGCTTGTGTGTGTGTAGGTGCTTGTACGTGATGTGTTCACACAAGTACAGTAAAACATATAAAAGATGCACTGGCGAAAGCTCTAAAGTGAAGCTCGATTAAATTTATAACTTCGGTAAATAATCTAAAACTTATATACTATACTTTTTCCATAACTAACATATTATAATTATGAAATATTTTTTAAAAAGCAAATATTTCGACTTTTAAGACTAACTTCGAAAAAACGAAGAAATTTTTTTTTACTCGAAGAAATTCGAATTCGTATGTCCCAATATCCAAAAAATTCGATTTTTCGTTTAGAGTTATCGATTATAAATTCACATGTCATTACATAGTATTTTGTCTTGAAAATAATCAATATTGATATTTGAACTTTAATTAAGTATTTCTAATGTGTAATTTTCTGTTTTTGTTCAAAACATTTTGATTTTCAGCTTTTAAGCGAAAGCTGTAGAAAAATTAATTGAAACTTAAACTTTAAGACGTATTCTGAAAATTGTTTGTGAAAGCTCCTAAACTCCAACGTAAAGCTTCACACCGCTTATTATCTTGTCTTATTTTATTCGTACTTAGATTCAAAAACTAAGAATAAATAAAGAAGATATATGTACCTTAATTGTAAAATCATAATTTTTAAACTTTTATTAAAGATCCTTAAATCTAGTTCCAGAAAGATTAATATAAGCTTAAACTTTAACGCGTATTCCGAAAATTTACCATAGATACTATTAGAAAGATATGTCAAATCAAGACTTTTAAGCTTTTTGAAAGCTCCTTAAATAAAACATGAAACTTCTTATCAAATTTATATTCATAGTTGCGAAAGTTAAGTATAGATATTTTAAAAAATATATTCCTTATTAAAAAAAAAAAATAGTTTTTGAGCTTTTAGGAAAGCATCATCACTTTTATGCTTTTATGAAAGCTCCTTGGATCCAACATAAAACTTTCTAACAAATATATATTCGAAGTTCAGAAAGAAACTTAAAATTAAAATTTTTAAGCTTTTATGAAAGCTCCTAAGAACCAACTTAAAGATTTTTACCAAATTTCTATTCGTAGTAGATAGAACATAAAGTCTCTGTACAAAATTCTATTCGTAGTTTTGACTGATAAGCTTAGATAATTTTTAGAATGTATTCTTAATTTTTAAAAATAATTTTTAAGTTATTATAAAAGCTCTTAGACCCGATATTAAGCTTCTTATCAAATTTATGTTCGTAGTTCCGAAAACTAAGCATGAATCATTTTATAAAAATATTTCTTTATATCAAATCATCACTTTTATGCTTTAGTGAAAGCTCTTTAAAAAGCTATAGAACTCTTATTAAATTTTGATTTAATACTAGTTCGTTTTACTGATAACCCACTGTACAAATGTGCTTGTATATTCGTGCATCCCCCACGTCACGCCACCTCCTAGCCCAACCCAAAGCACTTTAGCCAAGGTCTCCTACACCAAAAACACTTTCACTTGTACTCACCCGTTGGTTGTTGTGTATTCACTGTTGAGTTTCGTGGCTTCACTTTCGAACACATGGAGAACATCTTTGGCAGCTTTAATGTCTACTTTCAGGCGTTTCGTTTATTGTTTGCTAGTCGCTCGTTTCTCGAAATCGAATGGAATTTTATCGACGCTCACTTAAAAATTTCCTCAGCTTAGAAAATGTTGCATTTTATTTTAACGCTGATAATTTATCGGATTATTTTACGTAAAATTTTTTAAAAAATAATTGTCGCTTTTCACTAATTTAGTTTTTTATTTTTGTATATGTGTATAATATTTTTGTGGTTGCAATTTTTGTAAAAATTATAGCTGCTTTCAGCGACGACAATGACGCTGATATCCGCTCGCGTGCGCTGCTGCCTTTTATATGAATTACGAAAAAAAAACTGTTTTTCTTTGCTGACTTCTCTGCGAACAACACTTTTGTTGGCAACTTCGTTTGCGGAAACACAACTACAAAGCTGCTGTGGAGGCTGTTAATGAAGACTGATAATGAAATGCTCGTTTATCACTGAAATGTCACTCAAAGAACGTGGCGCAGCGAAAGCAATAACACGAAAATAATGGAAACGCTTTAAGCGAAAACGCGCTTAATTATTAAACGGTACGTCAAGTGCGCGCTTCGTCTTCTTTTATTTTCACTTTATATTACTCGATGCCTTTAAGCTCACATTGGTGTCTGCGCTGAAGACAATCGCCTGCTAGTGCAGTGCCAATGTTTCCTTTGGTCCCGTATTCCTTAACCCACTGTGCACCTTTGCTGCGTGTTCTTGGCTGCGCGCTACTGCTCGCTGGTCGTTCGCTCTTATCAGTGGTCAAAATGGTAGTGGTCGACGCCAGTCTCGTCTTCTGCTGGTCAAGGTACTGGCTGCTACCACTGATAGCTCGTTGGCGCTGTTGTCTGCCGTTTTAGAATGATTTCTTGATAGCTAGCTCTTTGTTGCTGGCACTAACTGCCACGGCCAATGTTGCTACTACTGGATTCTACCACTGCGACGGATGCCTCTACTGCTTCTGGCTGCTGCTGCTGCTGCTTCGTTTTTTTTCTATTTTTCGGGGTTGCCTTGTGTTCTTGTCACTGCGGCTGCCTCGCACTGAGTGTGGCAAGCACGGTGACGCCTTTTCTGCAAACTGTGTTCGTACGCTCGTTCGTCCGCGCGGCTTGTTGTTGCTCGTCGTTGCTGCTGCTGCTGCTGCTCCAACCGCTGTTCGTCGTCAATTAAAGGCTTTGCCTCAACGCCGTCGTCGTAGACAGTAACGCTTCGTAACGATTATTACAGCGATTGCAATGTGGACTCAGAATGAATTGAAACGCTGTGGATGGCTGAAGCAGTTCTACCGTCTGTGTTGGCAGAATAGTTGGTAGTTGGAGTGTGACCACCACCAACAGACAATAATGTCCTGCTGCGGCGAAAGTGTTTAGTGGTCCTTTACTGGAATGAGTAGCACACAGTTTGGGCCAGTAGCGGTCGGTGCGGTGGCTAGTCGCAGAGGTGATGAAGTGTGAATTTGTAGAAAACTTTTTAATTTGAAATTCTCGGCTTCCATCCGTTTTTCTGCCACTTTTTTTTAGCTTCTCACTTTTTTGTTTGTTTTTGCGTGTTTTTTTATGATTTTTGCTGTTAGTTGTTATTGCCACTCTTATTATCGTTTATGGTTGTCGTTCTTCTCCGACAAACGAAGTTAGCGCAAGTGTGTTGTTAGAAATTTTCCACACACATACACACAACTTGACGTGTACACACACAGACACACACATTTAGGCACTCGCGCGCGATCTATAGCGTAGCGTTTTCCTTCGACACGACAGAGGCGAAAGGCAAAAAAGGCGAAAATCGACGTCAATAACGACAACAAGACTAGACATTCAGTGAGACAGGCAGGCGGCCAGACAGACAGACAAACAGACGCGCTTTTCAATTATCTTCGTATCGGTCGCAACGTTAGACGCACCTCTGTATACACGGACTGTCGAAACTCAACTGACAGTAGCAGCAGTAAGTCAGTGCCAAGCAGCCAGTTATCCAAGCAGGCGACGAAGTAAACCATTGTGCACTCTCGCCCTGCTCCTGACAGAGCCAAACCGAAGACACGAACAGCGCCGAACGCTGTGTCAAATCGACGACAGACAGCATCGTCTGTTAACAGCTTGTAGGTGTAGGCGACCGTACAATCAACCAACTGCCCAACCGCCCACCTCTTAATGTTTGACCTCTTGCGCTTGTCGCGCGCCCTTCTAGCATCTAACTGCCTTCTGCCTTGAAAGCCTGTGGCTAGATCCATACCTATACTTATGTATGTATGTGCGTATTATACACATACATGTGTATGTACGGTTAGTGAGTCAAACCGCTGTCACATAGCTTCGAAACTTTAGCTGTGGAAGCCCCATCACGCTCGTGTTAATCAAAACCCGCAACCACAAACAATTATTTTGGGCATAACACCCGCACTAGCCAACAGTTCAGCAGTTCAGCAGTCGAAACCAGTGCCACTGCACACACACCCATGTATATACCGTTATTTTATTAGTTTTTTGTACTGTTACGGTTGTTGGTTTTTGTTTTTGAACAATAAAAGTATATAACCGCGGTCTTCCTGTCAACTACAATGTCCGTTTATCTGTTTATCCCTTTTATCTGCTAAGCAATTCGTCAGTCAGTGCATATCCACTGAATTAGACAACACACAAACAACAACAGCATTTACATACATACATATAGTATATATATAAGTATGTAGGTATGCTTGCATAACGTCGGAGGACACAGACACTTTGGTCGCCTCTCAGCCGCCTGACTGCCCATTCATCCATCCGTTCCATCCGTTTGTCAGCACCGCCACCACACAGCCCCTACTCATGCGCAAGCACGCCAAGCTTTCCGTATATTTTCATAACGGCCGATGATGTGCTCGTCCTTCAATGTCCTCTCTGTTACGGCGGCAACGACCCGAAAACATCTGATGACAGCCACAACTCCTTACCCTTACCCCGGCCAGCAGCTGTGGCAGCATGTTATCAGCAGTGCTGAAGCTTTGCCGCAATTAAAGTATTTTTGTTGTTGTTGTCACTTAAAATTTTTTCACTGTAAGACGGACGTGTTTTCTACATGCCTTTCATGACGAGGATGTCCTTTCGTTGTTTAACAGCCGCACAACCCTTCCGCCCGCCACAACTCTATATAATTGCACATATACTCGTGTGTATGTATTTGTATGTATGTACACGCATACCTTGCTCAAGCATAGCGAAAAGCGCGCGCCTGTAGCATCGTACATTGTCCTGAGACACAACAAAACAGTTGGAACGCGCGAAAAGACCCGAAAGTGAATGAAATGGAACGGCATGAATGAGAACAGAGCAAAATAAAAGCTTCGTAATCGTCGGAGCTTTTCCGTTCACACACACACACATAATAAAAATGTTAATGTGGCGTATTCGCCCAGGCGGTTATTTGGCCGAGTTTCAGCTTCAATATCGCGACAAATTTTTTTGGACTTCTGTAAAAGGTTCTTTCATGTCGTCTCAAAACAAAAGTTTTTTTAGATCTTTCCTGCCGAAAAGCAAACGCTATCGAAACGTATTATAGCTTTGTATAAATTTTGGTCTTAGTTTGGTACCGAACACACGACCTGCCTCCTGAAGTCACACACCTTAAGCTTTTTGCCTTCAGCGCCTACTTTCATATACCGTTATGTGCTGGTAAAAATTAGTTTATATAGAAATGTGAGCGTGTAACTGATAGTCCAAGGTGATTTTGTGCTCAGACGCACACATACTTACTTACCTTTATATAGTACATATATGTATATGTGTGTTCGCATGGCTGTGTAAGTAGGTTATATACGCCCAGATGCTTGCAGACTTCTTGTCATTTTAATTGTTGTTATTGTTATTTACTGCCTTTATTCGCAAGTGTTATTGTTGTTTCGGATGTTATTTGTCTTTGCGCTTGTTTCTCCATTATTTCTTCGCTTTACTTTTGTTTTTGTGTTATGTTTCGTATTTGTTTGTTGTTATTTTTTGTATTTTTCTATGTTTTTGTTCCTCCTTTGCAGTGATTGTTATTGTTCCCTACCGACTTTGCTGTGTGCAACAGCACACACACATACGCATACGCCCTACTATCTAATGTATGTATAAACAGTTGAATGTGATAAAAGGGGTTTCCTCAAACGAACTGCTTGGCTAGCACAAGCATCCTGCTTGTCGCAATGGCCTACGCTGCGAAAAAAAGTGAGGTTTGGATCGCTTTGAACCGAACTGTAATTAAATATTTGATCAACGCTACGATGCATCTATAGCTTTATCAGTTATATTTTCTTATGTCTTATAAATTCTCAACTTATATTCGAAGTAGTACAAGGAAAATCATGAATTTTATACATATCTGTAGTTGCGTTCTTGCGCTTTCGAAACCCAACCCCTTTCTCCAAATTTTAAAAGCCTGGGTTTGTTTCAAAATGGGATTTCATCCCATAAGGATCAAGTGGGTATCTTGCATTAAAGAATAGGTCGACTAAAGACCAAAGAAGAATGAGCGGCTCAATGCATATTTTCAGGCGTCGGTTGAGGTTTCCAACGTTTGAGATGTTTAACTTTCAATTCACTTTTGTTTAATAAAACGATGAACTAAACGCGTACAATTTTCTCGAGGAATTGTTGCTCAGCAATAGAATGTATAAAAGTCGCTCCAATGTGTCTCTTTTTATACAGCGAGTCTTTAAGAATCTTGTGGAATAATTGGCGAGCACAAAAATTGTGTGTCGATTTGTGTTTTGAAGAACTATAATTTCGTTGCAAAAAACTTTTTGTAAAATGGCGAATTCTGAATGTTTTAATTAACATTAAAGAAGGATTCGCCTAGCATGAATACAATGTGAGCGCCGAAATAACAGCCCATGATTTGATTAAATTCAGATCTAACAACCTCTTTGCATATCCTATGAAACCTACTCATCCAACACCCATCTCACTGCAGACTAACCGCGTCAAAACAGCGCGTTTCCTGGGCCTCTTATTAGATGACTTTGATGACTGACATCAAACAAGATCTTTATACCTAGTTCAACAACAGCAACAAGAGTTTATGGACCTTGTTCAAATATTTATCTCACAGTAAAGTTTAACGTAACGAATAGACTAAACGAGTAATTGCTGCAACGAAAATGTTGGATCATGAATCTCAGCCAAGTGTTTAAAAATTACGAATTATGGCTTACTGAAACAAAGCTGACTTGGTAATGAGTGCAGAAACATTTTTATTGCTACAAAATCTGCCATCTCCCGTTACCGGGGATAACGGAGAAAATATTTATTTGCAAATTTACAATAAAAAAGTCAAGGAATGTTGAAGAATTATTAACTAATTTAAAGTTCAAGAAACCGTAACAACGTGCCACAGGGGATCTAATAGGTGAGTGAAGTGAATATATTACTTCTCCTCTCCAAACCATCCCAATGCTCCAAACCTCTACCCGTATAACTTTGGCCAACATTTGTCATATTTGATTTACCATATACGAGTATTAACCTAGACTGAAAAAAATTTTACATTTTCATTTATTTTATTGCAAATATTTCTTATTGGATTCTAAATAGGCTAATGAGCAAAAAAAGTTGCACCATCGAGGTAAACTAATATACATATATAGTCACTTAAAACTTTAGAGGGTTACATGTGTTTAAGGGTTTCAAAATATCGATGATTTTTATTGTCTCATTAAATTCTACAAAATTATGCGAAAGTTATCAAGTTCATCCGAGTAATAGTTTCGGAGATACAGCCTTGAGAACTTTTTTCTCGAAACCGTGTTTTTAAAGTCGGTTGGCAAGATTTCTCGAGAACTACTCAACCGATTTAAATTTTTTTTTTTAATTTTTTCGAATACAACTATTTGAAGAAAAATGTCTCGAAATTTCCACTGAAATTATTATTTTTTTTTTTGTAACAATGTGTGCCAAAATCAAATTTTCAACTTTTTTCTTTTTTCCAAGTTCTAAGTTAAGGGTTTAACTAAAACACATATTTTTTGACTTTAGATGATTCTGTAAGGCGTTATCATTCCAACGAGGGTTCATCTTTTTTCTGAGGGGTCACCGGAAATGGCGTCGCAGTGACAGAGTTTAAAATATTTTTTCCAAAAATTTCAGAATTTCTTTGTTAATAGTAGGTATGTATGTATGTAATAATAAATAAAAATTCTAATAAAATATTTCATTTTTTAAATGAGAAAAAAATTGTTGACAAAATACTGTTTTTTTGCCCGAGTAAACCCATTTAACCGCTTAAAAGCGTTTTTCTCGAAATTGTGTCGGTTTTGAAGATTTGCTGCTCATCCGATCTTTATGAAATTTTGCAAAAGTCTTCGAGACATAATTTACAAGTTGCTGAAGGAAATATTTGTTTCTTCATGAAAATCGATTTACAAATACAAAAACTGCAGAAATTTTCAGCAAAAATTCAATTTTTTTTATAAAAACGTTTATCAATAATACAGATTTTCCTCTTTTGTTTTTCCTTTGCCCCATACCTACCTAGTTATGGTCTTACTGAAAGACAGTATTTTTTCTTTTTATTTATTTTTATCTTATAAGAAGTTCTGCTAACAAAGCGTAGGCCCCATTTTCCAAGAGATGACGTAATGGCCGAGTTTTGAATATTTTCCTTTGAAAATTTCTCAAAATGTTTGTAAAATATGTATGCATGTATGTATATTTCAAATAATAAAAAATTTTACTAAAATAAAAAATATTTTTTCTATATATTACTTTTTTTTGCTTGACAAAACCCACGTAACCCCTTGATTCAATATCCCATTCGTTTGTTTTAAGCCTTGACTGGGATCGTCTTCAGTGCCTTCAGCTAATTGTGACTTTTCGGTTTCGGCTCAAGCACTGTTCCTTTAAATATTGGGTAGTCAAAAAAGTCTTTTCGTATTTCTAATCAAATTTCAATTTCGTATTTTTTTTTTATGTTTGTAATAATAAACAAATATATACCACTTTAGTCGATTTCTTATTATCATTTTAACGCCCGAGTCATTTATCCATCAGTGTGAAATTTTCATCAGCCTAAATCGAAATTTAGAAATTTCCAAATTCCAAAAAATTGACATTTTTTATGATCTATAACTTATTAGGAATATTTTATATAATAATATAATATTGGGATGAAACTATATTCGATATTAAAACAAGTTAACACAGCTTTTATAACTGCATGTAATTACCCCAATCGATATTAAACTATGTATATCGATTGGGGTAATTACATGCAGTTATAAAAGCTGTGTTAACTTTAAATTTGTTAGAACGTAATATTAATACTAATATGTATATATTATAGTTATGATATCTTTAAGTTATTTAATACCGAAGCTAACGCCATTGTATTTCACTACCTCTTGAATCCCTTCCTTGAGTTTTTCTTTTACTTTCTCTTTGAATTCTTCTTCTCTGCGTTTATTGCGGAACTTTTCATGTTCTATTAAACTATGGCCAACTAAGGCAAAGTTTTCGATTTCGACAAAATCTCGTTGGTAAATTTATTTTGCAGCATTTGTTGTACTTGTAAACGCTCAATCATATTATATGCTTCATATGGGGGTACATAGATATGTATATGTATGTGAAGTTGCATACAAGTAATTTTATACAATGCCAACACATATACATACATATGTACATATGTACACATATTTTATACATACATACATAGCTCTGGATGTGTGCTTCGCGGATCCTGAATTAACGGCCGTGAACGACGGCGTGTTCCAATTTAATTTTAAAAAGTGGTTTTCAATTACACACCAAATGCACAAGCTCTAGATTACAACTTATTGTAAAGCATATACAGTAAATGTGATATGTATATGTGAGAAAAGGGTTCCTTTCACTAAATCACTCTACCTCCATGCATTTTTCTACTCTTTGACACACACAGCCACACGCAGCCACAAACTATTTTCGCTTTCATCATACATCAATTCACTAATACTTTATAAGTTGATAATAGAATATTTCGCGAACTCTTCCACCTTCTGCGCGTCCTCTTATTACTCTTATTTTTTCTCTCCATTATATTTTGCATTTTCTATAGCATTAGCATGCATCTATGCACACATACAATTTATGAAATTTATAAATTTTTTACACATTGATTTTTGGTAACCATACCTCAGCCGAAGCGTGAGCCTGGTGCCTGAGCAGCTGAGTGGCATTCATACACACATCACGCATACCCACACACTCGCACACCTCGAACACTGCTGCTGGTGCGCTTACTGGCGGTACTCTGTTTGTGTTTGGTGCATATCGACCTATCCTGACCCTGACACAGTTTGCATTTTGCCACTGCTTCCTGCAAGAAACGATGGTCAATAAGACGACGTTGACAACAGCGCGCATTGGTGAGTACCAGCGCAAACGGGAAGCAAAAACAAATGCCGCAATTGGAACACTTAAATGGATATCGAGCACACACCCACACACACACATGCACACCAGTTGGCTGGCTGGCTGGCTGGCTTGGCTGTTAACCTGAAAAGTGTTGCAGCGATAGGGCCTTGGCGAAGTGGCCTGAAGGCTGTAGGTGCGGCTTCTCACCAGCAGCCATGCAGCAACAGCAATTCAGTTGCAGCAATGCACGTTGGCTTCTGGCTGATTACATATGCAAAAACAAAAGAAACAATTCAATAGCGCGAGTGAAGACAACCAAGAAATTTAAGAAAGTTCAGTGCAAACTTTGCGTTTTAGAATATTTATTATGTATTTAAAAAAAATTAAATTTTTGGCGTTACCCGGTTAAGAGTTCGGTGCTAATTGTAAGAAGGCGTCTTCATTGTTTTGTGTCTCCGTAGACTATCTTTGTCTCGAGTCATTTATGCGGCGGATCGTGGAACCAATTGTTAATTTAACAAGCACAGCAAACCTTAAAAGGCTGTTTTTTTAAATTATACTCTGAACAGTTATATTCAGTTTACCACAAAGTTTGTGATACCCAGAAGGATAAAGTACATTTATAAATTATCAGCATGTACTCTGTGGACTTAGTCATGCCTATCTGTCTGTAAATACGAACTAGTCCCACAATTTTTGTGCTATCGGTATAGAATTTCTGCACACGTCCTATGTTTACCAAGAATCTATTCTTTTGTCGAGCCACCGATGTCGGACTACTGTACCATATAGCTGACATACAAACTGAAAGATCGGAATGAAGTGCTTGCATGGAAACACAAGTATATTCAGGGTTGTTGTTTCTGCGATTTTTGCCACCTCGCTTTTTTTTACTCTTCAAAACTACATAAGTTGTTTTTCGGTCGAAAAAGCTATCATTTGGAATACATAACCAATCACAGACTATTTCAGATTACCGAACGCAATTAATATTAGGTTAGGATAAGAAGTCGATCCTAACAAGTATTATTGAGTATTCATTTAAAAAAACCATGTAGTTAGTCTGAGAAGAATGGCTTTTAAGAGAATAATGTCTTCGCTGCCACTATGAAGAATCGGAAAGTATTTTTATTGAATGTGAATTGATGGTATCAGAACCATCTGATCTCAAGGAATAAAGATAATTTACTAAATGGAGTGAGTGGAGTGTACAGTGTATGTATCATCTAAAAGTAATCGAGATAGATGTAGGGGTATGCATATAGTATAAAAGATCAAGATGACGAGACGTGTTGAAATCCATGTTACTCTCTACCCGTGCAAGCTGTCACTTGAGTAAAAATTGAGATACCTTGATAAAACTTGGTATGCGCTTTCCTTAGTAAATAAAGTACGAGTTCGTAGATGGGGCCATTAAGCAAAAACATATAAGGTACCATTATTAAACACTAAGTTAAGATATAAAACTCTAATTTGGCAGAGGGCATCGCAATAGCAAGGGGTAAAATTTGAAAGGGAGGGCACGGTCTTGTAAGTTTAATGTACATACCTTCTAATCCACTAAAGCTGCAACAACCAAATTTGCACAGCACAAAGAAAGAACTCTTACCGAAAGTGTGAAAATAAATGAAATCGAAGGATAACCCCGCTCACACTCCATATAAAGGTACTGTTAAAATCTAGTAAAAGCGCAATAACACAATAACTAAGTACGCCAGAGACATTAAATTTTACCTCCGACATGGTATGAGAAGGCTTTATGGGAGCCGGTGTGAAAATTGGACAATGGACGGGGCATCGCCCGCTTTTTGGTACAACCACATATCTCGGGATCCGTCAAACCGACTTTGACTAAATTTAGTACTACAATTCTAGTATTCTTCTCATATTCGTTTATCACAGTGCGAAAATAGGCGAAACCGGATTACAACCACGCCTACTTCTCATATAACACAATGTTAAATTCCATTTGATTATTTCACTTTCCGGTACACAAACCAAGACGTAATTTAAATAACGGGATAAAATTGTGCACGAATAATGCCTTTAGTGCGTGCCGCCTTAAATCCAACAAAAACTCTCGGTCAATGTTTGAGATATACGAGTATGTACATATAATTGAAAATCAGGGACAATCCTTCTCTGACAGTGAAATGTCTTTATGTCAAAAATAGGCTGAATTGAACCAATACTTCCCTGAGCTCCCATATACCCCATATATACAAATAAATACCCGTATGTATATACAAATAAAGATTTTCGAACTTCCGGGTGACTTTGTACCGCTAACATCGGCCAATATGTGAGTTATCTCAATGAAAATGAGAGAGCATATTTTACTCATAAGAGTGTATCTTTGTGCCTAAAATAAATAAAATTTGGCAAAAACTTGACTTACCACCCATAAAACTAATATCAGGATTTTCGAACATTCGGCTGACTCTCTATATGTTGTTTTTTTTTTAGCATGTGACGTGTTAATAGTACGTGGTTTTAGGAAAAAAAGATAAAATCGAGTCGATAGTACCCCAACTGCCATATACATACTACATATGTATGTATAATGATTTTCGTTGTGCCTGTCAGTATAGGAGTTGTATATAGTATATCTTTATATAAAATTGCTTGGATTTCGATCCTCGAGTTGACGTTTCACACCATAAAGTATTTTTCCGGGCCTTGATTATTGTAAGTTGCAAGAGTATGTAATGTTCGGTTGCACCTGAACTTAGCTCTTCCTTACTTCTTTATAATAGTTTTCTAAAAGTCTTATTTTAAAATATTTTACGTAAATAAATAGAAAAGTTTGAGGAATAAGTGAGACCTGGAGCTTTTTGGAAAGTTAACTTTCAGTTATGACGGTTATGGGACAAATGGCGTCGGAATTATCAGAGCGCCTGGACTACATAGAAGTCATATATAGAGCCAATTTCCTGTTACTTCCATTGTTCTTGTTGACACATTCTTTTGAAACTGAATACCTACTACACCTTACATATCATATCTCAATAGTCTGGTCTAAGTAACCGTAACGGACCCAGACATACATATGTATATATTGTTGTTGTAGAGATTGAAAAACATCCCTAAAGTAACTTGGAGGAATGCTGCCTAGTCGACAATCCTTGATTAGACTGACCCGACTGACTGACACGACTGACCAACTGTCGTGGAAACGGAGATATTATGACAATCTACGCTCGCTTTTAAATTACGTTAAAGAAAAATGTTTCTTAGCCAACCAAGAACCGTCAACTCATTCTTCCAAATTATTGCTATCTGTTTTCGGAAACAACAATAAAAGAAACATACCTAAAATAATTTGGGTATTTTTTATACCTATTTATGGTATTCCTGTAGGAAAACATACCTTATTGAGTATTTTAAAAGCTTAGTATCTTATCATATATTTTCGTATGGCCTTAACCCTTTACACCTTAGTACATTCTCTAATAATGACACCTGCTAAATAATTACGAGCATAACCTCAAATTGAATAAAAATCAAAGTGTTTTTTTTTTACCATTATTTTATTTTGTAAGGCTTCTCTCACACGAAATAATGAACAATAATTTCGTTTGAGTGTACAAGGTACATGTATTGTACATCTTTGCATTACACTAATACTAATGTAAATGTGTATGTACGACTGCAAACTAAACATACGTACGTATGTATGTATATATTTGAGACCTCGTACTTACATAAAACTGCAATGGAATTTACGAAACAAACCCACTGAAAGAAACTAGCAGGCTATTAAGTCGCAAAGCATGAAAATTCATGCAGATGTGTGTGTTTGTGTGGGTGTATAGGTAGGTGGCGGTAATATAGTTAGGTACTACTAAAATTTAATTGATACACATAATCTAAAGTAGTCTAATAAATATAATTATAAAAATTAATTATACATTTCCGCGCCCTTAGTTCTCCAATGCAGAGCGTAGCAGACTGTCGCGGTACTTGAATGTGTCGTCTCGCAGGCGATCCAGCATTGAGATGCGTTTGCGCGGCGTGGGTGGTGGAGCATTTGCTCGTGGAATAGACGGAGGCGGGGAAATATGCAGGCTATTGATGACATTCTCATCACTACAGGATGTGTCGCTGGGCGACGATTTGCCATTGGCGTGTTGATGCAGCGAGGAGTCGACTTTTTCCAGTAACCTATTCAATGTGCTGGTATGCAGTGATAATAAGGGTTTAATTTTAAAGGATGTTGGCGATGCTTTAGCCACTTTTTCGAGAAATGTGTCCTCCAGTAGTGTGGACTGTAGACGCGCGGCTTCCAGTTCGCTGGCCTCGATCACCGGAACGGAATGATTGTCCGGCCGATGTGTTGAAATCAAGCGCTGACGCATTTGTGGCCTTTCCGTTGGCAATTCTGGTTGAGTGTCAGACGTTGCCGCACCGCTACTTATGGCGGACGCAGCCAAACGTTGTGCAGCGCCACGTATTTGATCCCAACTGCCTGCGTGACCGAGTAGTGATTCTAAGCAATGCGTGGCAGGTTCGATTGTACCGACATTCATTGTATTACGACGTCTAAGACTGCGTATAGTGTCGTTTTGTACATCATTGTTCTCCTTCTTAACCAAACTAGAGAGATCATAAACGAAGTCTTTATTCTCCGGCTTAATGCGATTCCGTATGGGACGCCTTGCCGGAGTTTTAACACCGCCACCCGTGCATGTTTCATGCTGTGATTGTGACCGTTTGACTTTCTGTCGTGTAAGCTTATTTAACCCAACGTTAAGCCCACTTGAGATCGAAATAGTTTTGTTGCGCTTTAAGCGTTTCAAATTTTGTCTTGTTTCAATGCTATTTTCAACATCTTCAGTTGACTCATTGATGACACTCGTTTCATCTATGTCTTCATCAAGCACAACAATATCACCCTCAACATCTTCGCGACTATAGTTTACTTCGTGTTCCGAAACGAATTCAATTGACATCGCCTCGGGATCCCCTTTCATGCCGTGAGTATTGCCCAAGTGGTTGACAATGTCGTAGCGCCGAAAAGCGCGATAATCGCACAAAGTACAACCGAAACGCTGAGCCCGATAGTGGAACATAGAAATGTGACGACGCAGGTTACTCAGGGCGTTGAATTGTTTATAGCATATCTTGCAACGACATAGTAAACGTTTTTCCAGTGGCGCTGAACGCACACGACGGCATGTCTTTTTCTCCGCGTCCTCCTCCCCGTGTGCGTCAGGCGAGCTGTCAATTGCTGTGGTTGTGCTAATGGAAAGTTCAGCACCAGTTACACTTTGATCTAACAGCAAGGTTTCATTCAGCTGAGTCGGTGATTTTATTTGTCCATTATCTTCTAGGTCCTCCACCTCCTTAGCATCGTCAGTGCCGGAAGCCGTCGTGTCATCGTGATCAATTGTAACCGTCTGCAAGCCCACGCCAAAAGTTTGTCTGCCCAAATTTGCAAACATTTCATTTAAGAGTTCAGTATCAGGATCTTCGGTAACCATAGATGTAATGTTTTGTTGGCGTGTGTCTTTTAGTGCTTTCTCTGCCGACGAATGCAATTTCGAACGTTTCGAACATATGCTCATGCCATAAATTGTGCTCTTCTCCATGACGCTATACTTTACCGGACAATGTTGCAGATGTGTCGATAAGGCAGCACGTCGTTCAAACGACTTGCCACAATAGCTGCAAGTGGAGAGCAATTTCTTTGGCTCTAAATCACTACCGTCACTGGCAATACTGCTTTCAGTTTTAATTTTGGCATGTGTGCGTGATTCTTCATTACAAATTTCCTGTTTTATTGGCAAATTCTCTTCAACCCCTTTTGGTGGATCGATAGCTGCGGCAGCTTTATCTGTAAAAATGTGATTTAATTTTTAATTGCAAAATTATATTTTATACTGTGAATAATTTTGTGCAAATTGATTATTATAATTTGTACGCACTTGTGAAAGCTCTCCGATTCTTCAATTTCCTTTTCTTTGCTGTAGCGCTTGTGTTTCCCGTTGTGCTGCTCTCTGAAGCAACATACTCCTGCTTCACAGTTACAGCATCTTGCATATCCGTTGCAATATTATCCGATATATTCGCAACATCTTGACCCTGTTTATGCGCTTCCATGCCATAACAAGCCTCCTCTGCTGTCACTACTTGCAATTTGATGCGCTTTGTTGCAATGTTGTCAATATTTCCCGATGCAAGAGTTTTACTCAATATGTTATGTTTAACTGGACAATGTAAAAGATGTGTGGATAGAGCGTCGCCGCATTCAAAAGTTTTTCCGCAGTGTTCGCAGGTATGAACGTTTGTTGTCATTTTTTGCGCTCTGGTAGGAGACACAGCATCAGAAAGTGTTTGTTTTTGATTGTCCACTCTTTGTTCAGCAAAATTGGTAAACACCATAGATTTGCTGTTGAAAAAAATATATTTTTTTTTTTATTAAAATTTAACATGAGGGGGATATTTTATCTCAATATATGTACGTACGTGTGATCTTGAGAGAAATGCAATTCAAGTTCTTTGGTGTTTGAAAAATTCAACATACAATGCTCCTGCGGACAGGATAGTATATTTTTTATTTTCTCATTTTCGATTTGCGCCACCGCTTGTTTCGTGCAAATGCCTAAAGAAACACGTTAAAAATATTTAATAGCTTATAGAATGAACGTTCACAAAAAATTTAAAAACTATCGTATATACACATGTATGTACGTGTATTATGATTCACCCTTTATTGAAGCCTCAACTAAAACACACCTACATATATTATTAAAAATAAAGATAAGAGTAATATTTTACAATGTACTTCACTGTTAATCAATTTTTAGCGTCTATGTTTTTGAATAGCAAAAGCATAAAATGTTTGCATTGATTACCTGAATTGAAAGAAATCGAAAAAATTTTGATTACATAATTATATCCTGAACAGGGTTGTTAAGTTTGTAACACCCAGAAGGAAGCGTCAGATACCATATGAAGTATATACGAGAGACGCTGAGTTGACAGGCTGTCATACCAACTGATCGATTAAAATCAAGTTGTATGGAAAAATTTGTATTTCACGATACTTGACATGTATTATTGTATAAATCATAAATTGTGCAAATTGGAGCATTATAGCTGGAACACATTTTTTTTTTTATATGTGAAAGGTATTATAACTTCGATGCAGCAGATGTTAAAATATTGTGTATTTTATGTTTACAGATCTACACTTTTAAAAAATCAATTTTCACAAAAATCTTGTCGAAGAGCATAATAATTACACCTCTTGTTAATGCTGATGACATTCTATATATACCTTGCACATTTGTGTGCATACATACATACACCTGTATTACACACAAATAAAATCACAAATGATTGTACCAACACTACCCCCAGCTAAGTTGGGCACACCAATACCATATCATATAAATATACAGATATACATACATTACATACATACTTTACATATATATAAATATATTATATGTACATAGGTTATGTTCACTATGTGTATGTATAACTAAGAATATTTGATATAAAATTACCAGAAATTTTTGCATCCATAAGTTCATTACTTTCACAAAGTGTTCTGGTCTGTTGCACAGCCTCATCAGTTATTTGCAAAACAGATTCACATATACTATTTTTATTACTACAAATTTCTTTGGTCACCATTACATCGCTCTGTAAAAGAAAAGTATATAAAGAAAAAAAGATTAAATGCACATCAACGCCATTTTATAAATAATTAGTACATTGAGCCAGTTACTTACGGCGAATCCATTGTATTTATCGCCCTCAGATATGTCACCGTCGCAGTGAACTGCGCCGCGACAGAATTCTCTTTTATGACCGATGAACTGCGTCAGACTACGGAACATATTGCGACACAATTTGCACTCATATATAAGTCTACATTCCTTCAACAACAATTGTTGCACCTGAAAACCCAAAATCGAAAATATATAGATATATTCATATACATATACTATACATTAGTATTGCATCTATTAGTCAGTTTTATTATAAAGCCAGATTAGAAAATCATACATGACCTACTTTTATGTATACATGTTTACCCGTAAACACACAATCTTACACCACCAACACATCTAGCCCTAGTTAATTTGCTCTAATCATAACTTGTCTACATCACAATACCAACTATGATCTTACCTCTTCATCACCAGTATCATAGAAATGTTTGGCTTCTTGAAAACTACTATCAAAGGTCAACTTTGGCTGCGGACGCATCAAATATATATCTTGATATCCATCAATTGAAAGAGCCTTAGCTCCTATATCTTCAGAGGCCACCATTTGTTCCGTATCGGAGCTATAGTAATCGGACGTGCGCTTTCTCATGTTAGCAGCTAGCAGGTCACGTAGTCCCCTTTAATGATACACAATTTTTTACTGCTCTCTGCCGCTAACTCTGTTACAGCGCTGCGACTGCTATCAATATTTGTTTTTCTCTATTTTTTTTTCCTTACACAACCGCAACAATCAAAAACTGAATTCTAAATCACCGCCTTGTATTAACAACACTATCACTATCGACTCCGTCAACAAGCGCCGTTGTAGTAACGAATGCAGTTATGGTGCCGCTGCACTGCACCAAAGAATCCACTATGTTTTAGCACACTCCGTGTCACTTTTTTGCATTTGCCAATAAAGAGTTAGGGAAATGCATTTTATACCGCCTGCAGCTCACCGCAAAGCAAAATAAATGCACAAACACTCTATTTTCCTCTATCCAGTAGAATTTTCCGATAAATCACTGACTTTTCTCTCATTGCTTTGCTCAAACAATACCAGCGATGCCAGATCGTAATGGAGTTGTTAAGTTCCACTTGATATTAAGACATTCACACACATATCTGCGACCTAGAGCATTTCGACCAGTTATTGGACATTAAAAAAGAAGAATACCGAAAGTCTGTCGACGAGTGTTAAAACGTCGTTAAAATAATTCACATCCGAAATTTTGTGCAGAAATAACGAACTATTTACTTTGTGCAGCTCAGTAAATTGTGTTGTAAAGTTTGAGGGTATAAATTGGAATGTGTTTATCGGCAACCTTTGTATTACACTTTTTGTTTTTACATAATCTTCGTAGTCTCTCTCAGCAGAGAATGCAGATTGCTGAAAAGGTTCAATTACCAACTAACGTGTGAATTGTCAAAATTTATCAAAATACGATGTGTGGATTTCACCACAGCAAGCTCGGAAGGAGAAAATTTAACTTGGCGGGTGAACAGCGCTGAGTATTGAATGAAATTATGCTCAGAAATATTTATAAATTATACAAACGTGTGTGCCTTTGGCATTTATTTTTATACGTTAATATCCAATCATATTTATTGATATATAATCTACAGTTTCTACTCTTGTATGCCTCACACCAGGTATGGTGAAAAAATAAACAGTAGGATGATGATGTTGCCATATGTGTACCAATAACTATAGAGCCTTTTGTGATTTTATGGGAGTATTTCTGAACTTTTCTTTATTACAAAGGGAACTAATAAAATTGCTGGTATTTTTAAATTATTAATATATAACAGATTAGTTTGTAAATTCATACAACGTATATAAAGTGAAGTATTTTGTTTGCCTAATTGGAATTTGAACAAATATTTAATAGTTGACATATAAATATATGTTTTCCAAATATAAAGAACAATTCGATGTTTACTGGTCGTTAAGAAAACCGTGTTTCTTAATACCTCAAATTTTTAAGGGTCATACCTCGTTCTGACTGCCTAAAAAGGCGTTTTTTGAGGAAGAAATATTCTACATCAACTGTTTTACAATTTAAAGGTATATAATACACATTTTGAAACACACTAAAATATTTGAAGAAAGTAATTTTACGTTTTTCGCCTTACAAGTTATCTGCAATGGCATTAAAAAATGGATCTGCTATTGCTGCAAAGCTCCCCGATGTTCTCCAAAAATAATATTCTTTCGTTCTGTAAAAAATTATTTCTGGCAAAAATTGACAATATGGCGACGATTTTAAGAACAATCGAATTTTACCCAAATTTTTTAGCTATAATGTCAATCACTGCAACAAATGTAAAAAATGCTGTTTCATGACAAAATTTTTCATAATCTTGTGAATTTTTATATATAGATATATTTTTTAATCATATATCGTATTATCACCACTAACGAATTACTTAAACCATTTCCTCGACAGTCGGGTCTAAGTAACCGATAAAAGAATGTGAACTCGGCGTCATTCCTCTAAATTACCTTATTATTTCTTACCATTATTCGGAAGAGAGCGCGAAGAAGAGAAAAAGAAATATTGAAGAATTTATAAATTCTTTTATTTATTTATATATATTTGTTTTTAGTCATTTCACAAGCGTGTACACAAATTATTTGTTTTTGTTTTCATTTTGTCACTTTCGTACCAAATTGCAATTGTAACATAAAGTTTAAAAAAGATACACATTTTGCAGGTAATATGTATGCACGTATGCAATGGTAATTAAGCAGCAAATCAGTGAAAATCGCTATTTCTGCTTTTGTTTTGGCTTTTTGAAAACTTTGCATTGAACTTTCTTTGTATATACTAATTCATTTGCCATTTATATAATTTATTTTCATTTACTTTTAAGTATGTATGTTAATCCATAAATATATGCATATATATTTGTATGTACTGATGTATTTTTGCATGCTTCGCGTGTACGAGTATACATTTGCATGTGCACTTTTCGTTATATTTTTATAAATTCCAAATTCATTAAATGTTTATTTATTATCTGCTTACTGAAGGAGTAGCGGCGTGCTACACTGACTGCATAAAGTTTAACTACATACGTAGTACGTATGTATGTATTTTAACCTCAAGTTTTTATTATGTATATGTATTATGCATATAATCGAAGGGTACTTTCGGTATTGCTCCTAAGTAATGTTAAAAAATATTTTAAGAAAATATTCTAATATCCGCAAATTTTATTTATAAATTAATTTTTCACAAATTCTTCTGTTGGCAATTTTTTAAACCCTGAATCAGCGAAAATATTAAGTCTGTTGTCAAGAAAATCTAATTTCTTTGAATAATTTAGAATTATTATTAAGAGGAACTCTTAAATTGTATTGTTTACCTTTTATCTAAATTTGATTAATAAACATTGTAACTGTACATACATAGTTAAAAATCCACTTGGAACAAAGAAATTTAAATTGAACAGTTAATTCAAATTCCTAAGGGTTACTTGCACAACACATTAATTACAGAATAACTAAAGCAGTAAATACGAAAATTAGGGAACATTCAAAGGATTTTATGTAAATATTACCTAGCTTATACCGCAAAAATCTCTGGGAACATAAGCCGCTGTTGCTATGTTAAACAAACACTTCTTCATAATAGTTAACATGTGTATGCTCTGTTCAGTTTAACACTGCTGTTGCCATGCTAAACTAAATTTCGTGATTAAAGTTAGCATATATTCTGTTAAGCTTAACATTCACTGTTGTACTATGAATTAACATTGTAGTTAACATATGCTCTGTTAAGTTTAACTGTAACTGCTGTTGCCATGTTAAACTAACACTTCTGATTAAACTTGGCATGGACTATGTTCATTTTAACATTCCCCACTTTTGCTTACTCATCATAGTATTTCATCATTTCATTTATTAATGTTAACTAACATTATCCTGGCTGCTCTGTGAATAACATACATATGTACATACATTTTTGGTTCTTGATTTTTATTTATATGCAAGCTGTTATTGCTTATCTAAGTAAACTACTAAAAATATAATTAATTTAATCTTTTTAAATATGCTCTCTCTTAATGTATATGCATTTATTATGTAAGTATGTATGTATATATATATTTTATACATTTATACACTATGTTTTTTTGTATGAAGTAGCACTTGACATGCCCAAGACATTTTATAATTATCGTTTGTTTTTTATAATTTTAATTTAACATTTTTATGTAAGCTGGCATACTACAAAGTGTTAGGCATAATTATTGTTTCTAATTTAATTTTAATAAAATATATTTATGTATTTGTTATGCATTAAATTAAAGTTATGTTTGCACATGAATTTAAGGTTATGGTTTAGGTAATTAGTTAAACTTTAGTAAGGCACTAGTTACACGTTAATTTTGTTGTTAGATAATAGTTATATAATGAACCGATTTGCTAAGGTGTAGTACACTGCGCACGCCCCTCAATGCTAAACACATGTACCTTACACACGCTACACAACTACATATACATCCTATATATGTGTATGTTACAGCTATGGGTCCGCGGAGTCTCGACTTAATTCTGTGTGGAAAATTATACATATTTAATTGGTGTGCTTGACGTTTCGCCACATAACGGTATCTTAGGTGTTGTAATTACTCTCAAACAATATTTTACTAAAATTAAGTCGCTTGTGGGCCATGTTTGTGGTGTATTTGTATAAGTTGTGATTGTGTTTGTGTAAAAAGAGGCGGGACGTTGTGATGTTTAATATGTTCTTTGGAGCAGTTTATGATCTTAACGTGTAACTACTGACTACAGCAATAAGTTTGCATACATATTTATATGAAATACTTGTATATGTATATGTATAATATATTTTGTTGTTGTTTAAAGTTTTTTCTTTTTTCTTTACATTTGTCTAATGTTTTCAATAAATATTTAGTTATTGTAATTAAATTTTGTTGTTTTTATTTTTGCACCGTTTGAAGTGTGAATGCTTGAAGGTCACAAAAGCTTTTATAAGCGTCAGTGTTGTATTCCTCATTCAATCCTATCGCAATACTCGTTTTCTTATCATTAGTTTTCTTTAAAATTGATTTAATTACATAAATGTTTTGAACTTCCAAACAAATGTACATAATATTAATTAATATAAAATAAATAAAAATAAATACAGTTTAATTGTAAAACATTGTTTTTTACTCTTTAAAGTGTTACTTCTTGAGAGTGAAGGCTTAAGTGAAAAGGCAAAAGAGTTTAATGCATATAACTTTAACTAACAATTTGTTTGAAATTTTAATGTTTTTCAGTAATCCGTGCAATTATAATCTTAAATGCAACTTTGAATACAGCCGATAGAGAACATTTGAGCTACAGCTCCAATAACGAATAATGTTTCGCCAATTTACGCTATCTATGTGCATACAATGCTGTCGCTTACATACAATTAACGATGAGACTCGAAGCGTGGCAAAACTTGACCTTTTCTAATTTTTAGAAACCAAACTCTTATTCTGCTTAGTGACGCGCTGTAATCTATAACCTTAAGGTATTTGTAGATAGAATACGTTCTCTCCCCCCAATAAATCCATGAAATTCTGCCTGAGAAGCGAGTGTTTAAGCAATAAAAATCGGTTGCTGTTCAAAAAACTGTGGAATGTTTTTTTTTTGTCTTTTGATTGCGCTGATTTGCACCCCGCTCTTTACTATGTGCTCAGCCTAAGCATTATGTGGCCACAGACAGCATTTCTTGCAGTTCGTTTTTGTATTTGAAAATATCTAACCCTTGCTTAGTAAAGTATTATATATATGTATAATTATTTCTTTCCAATATCATACGCTTTCTCTGAGCTAGTCTAATGCCCTTGCGTTTGAAATTTTTTTTATAGAAAATGAGTGCTTTAGAAAATATGTTTATGTTTTTCTAGTATTTGAATTGTGTTTATTGACCATCATCCATAAGCAAGCTCGCCAACACCCTAAAAATGCGTTTTCTTTAGCTTACAATGTTTTGCATCTACTGCGAGCATACCAATATTAAATGTTGATAACTCGTATTAACTACCAAAATTAATGAAGTTGATAACTGTTTTTTTATTGCAATTATATATACTTTAATTACATAATTAATTTCGTCTCTTTAAACTTCACTGAATATTTTTTTAGCTGTTTTTTTTTTACTTTTTTTCGTTTTACGCTTAACTAATTACTTAGTAATTGTTTAAATTTATTAATATTCATTATTGTTTATCTTTTATTTCATTTTAATTTTTGAACAAGTGTAATTTAAACTTCAATTAAATATTTAAATATCATTATCATTACTATACATACATACATATGTAGTTGAAGTAGAAGAGTAATTAAAAATCGTAATCACTAACGTAATCAATAAGAATGTTGAACAGTTTCGGAATGTGATCTGATAATTATGGTACACACACATCAAAGCAGATAGTTCTGCGCATTACCTACATAATGTGAGTATGTAGTGTAGTAGTTGAAGGTTGCTAGGTTAATGCCTAACCTATAAATATATAAGGTTTATAGCATATATATAGAAAGTCTTTGTTGTTGTTGTTGATTTTTTTTTTGTTTTGTTTTTGGTTTCTTGTAATGGTTAACTATTAGTATTATATTTGCTATTTTAAATTATAATATTTGGTTTTTTATTTGACTTTTTATTACAAGACAAGATGTGGTTGCAAGTGGAATAGTAGTAGTAATGTATGCTGTTTGATGTTGTTGTTGTTTTACCACTACATACAAATGTTCGAATAGACACTATTAGCAGGTGTGTTGCTGCTGCTGAGCTACTACTATAATATTTTAAATAGTTTGCTAATAACTACTGTTTGCGTTTGGTTTTATACTTGCATATGATTTGTTGTTGTTGCTTGGTCAATCAACAAGTCTACAGGCAAGGCGAGTTTTTACAATGAAGATTATTGTAGTATGTATGTATGTATGAATGAGTGGTACAATTTATGTACATATGTATGCTCGAATGAAACTTTGAATCTTTATGATAGATAAACGATAAAAAATATAAAAAAATTGCTCGAGGCAGCACTTATTTATTTTTTTGTTTGCAAATTTCACTTAATTCACTGTGTAATGGGTTTAGAAAAATGGTGATTTAATATTTATATTCTTTCTTAAAAACTCAAATACCTAAGTCTCACCAGTTTTAATGGTAATATTTAATCTTTGGAGCTGCTTTTTATATGTATTAGTATTTACTAAAATTACTGTATTGAAATAACGGAAATGCTTATTATCATTTATTTAAAATTTTTTATATTTGATTTCATGTAAATGGCAATGACATGAGTCGTTATATAACTTTGCGTATAGTGAACTATGCATTCCTATGTCTCTGGCGTTAATCTAAAAATTCGTGTGACCATTTTTAGAAGGTAATAAAGTGTAGACTTCCTTTCAAAATTTCTAAACTTGTTTTATGGATTTCGGCAGTTTGGTTTATATATGTATGTATATATTTGATGATTTTTCAATATTAATTTAGATGATGTTACTGAAAACTTTTAGCAAGTAGTGATCGCGATAGAAATTAATATTTTTAATATTGCATGCAAATCTTATTGAAAGATATGTTTAAATAATAAAGAAGGTTATTTAAAAAAAATATTTTTAAACTAGCAGGCGTGAACTATATTATTTAATGGACGATTTATAAAAAAATTTAAGTCTAACTATAAGTCTTTAACCAATGTCGACTATAATGTTTAATGGACGATTTTTTGATGCACGCGAAAAGTTTTTTTTGCATGAATATGTTTAAAATATGCGTATAATACTTGTTTTCCATAAATATTGCTTGTTACTCACTTTCAGATGCAATTTGATACATGTTAGTTTGAATTATCTTATAGTAAAATATTTATTTGAAAATGCTTTTAGTTAGTTTTAATTAATATTATTATTTGTAATAAAATTATTATACTTGATGAGAAACTATAATAAAATCTTAGGCGTTTCCGAATATACAAATTAAGTTAACTTAAAAGCTACATAAACACAAGTAGCAAAACTAAAATGTTTATAATTTTTATATTTTTTTTATTTTTTTATTTATTTTTTTAAATTTTTTCTTTGTTTTATTTTTGTTTTAAAGCAGCCAATTGAAACTAAAGGCAACTTTTTTTACATTTTAAAATGCGCACACCTTTACTTATGCACGCAAGTGACTAAAAAGTACCATAAAATAATAAATAAAAAATCATAAAAATTATTAAAAAATAATAATGCTTAAAAAAAACAACTGTATGCTCTGTATGAATTACATATTTAGTAAATATACATAATTACAATATTTAAACTTTAGCTAGCACATACAAGTCAGTTTCATTCAATGCTAATTTACAATGATTTCGCGCAACACACAGAAGCCGTTGCATACTTATAGGCGTTCTGTATGCTAATAAGTAAGATCGTTAAATACTAGACGGAAAGGAGCAAAAAAAATATTAAATACAAATTTTCAAAACAAAATTCTTGAAGACATCTGAAAAATTTTTAGCTGGAAAGCAGTATGCATTTTTTTCTTTTTTTACTTAAATATGTATGTATGTAGGATGTGCAGGTGGCATGCCACACAACTATTTAATGCAATTCTTTGGTCACAAGTTATTTACATACATGTGAATTTTGTTTCGTTGTGTGATGAGAGCGAGAGAACTGAAAACTTTTACTTTTAACTTTGCTTTATTGGCCGATTTGGTGTTGCCGGACGTTCAATACAAGTATATATGTGTGTATCAAATTGGGCTGCATTCAAAGTTGAAATGTACAAGAATAGCTGTGGTTTTGTTTTTGCTTGCCGGCAGCCGCAATTATCGAACGCATTTCCTTTTTAGTGTTTTGTTTTTGGTTTTTGCTTTTGTTGTTTTTGCCAATATGTATACATGCAGCGATGGCATGTGCAACGCGTGAGTCATGTGATTTGTAGTATGTTACATAATGTGGCAGGCAAATATGGTGTTTGGATGTGTGATGCTCGGTTTGCTGGCTATGAACTTTGATTGTATGAGTGTATGTTCACTTTGTTGCATGTTTGGTATGCAATTTTTTCGGTTTGGTTTTTTTTTTTTGATTTTTTTGTTTCATTTAAAATGAGTTTTTGTTTGGTTTTTGTTGTTTTGTTGTTGTAAGTTAATTTATACATACAATTAATTATTTAAGAAAAGAAATTTCGCTATTGCTATCATGAGGATATTTGAGAAGAGAATGCACAAGTTAGTGCCTAACGGATAGCTACCTCCGTTGACGACGACGTCCCGCTCCTCCAGCATGGGATAGTCGATGACGTGTATTATGCCGTTGGTGCACTCGACATCCGGTCGGTAGACGTTGATCTTCTTGAAATTCCAAGTGATAACATAACCTATAAATAAAAAAGAAATTTGTTAAATTTAATTTTTTTAAATTTATAAATTCATGTTGAAAATTAGGCGATAAATATTTAAAAGCTACGTAATGCGTATGAGTATATGATATGATGATATATATGTACATACATATGTATATGTGAATAAAATGAGTTTAAAATTTCTACAATTTTATTTTCTAATAAGAAAATAAAAAACAAAGAACTGTGAGCTGAGTACATATGGATCTATGGACTTTATACGACTAAAGGAATGGAGTTACCTACTAATATTCATTGGATAAACAAAATTTTATTAAAAGCTGGTTCTAAAAATTATTATAATACTAATTTTACAATAAATTTTTTTGGCAGAATAGCTTAGGAGATGTATAAACTTTTTGTAGACCGAGTCTTATCCTATATTTTTAAAAGTTTGTTCGTAATACTTTAATATTTTTCTCATCTGTTACTAAGTGCTCAACCTTACATTGAGTTCCCATGAATATTTATCGAAAGCAAAACAAAATTTTCTTCGTTATACGCCAGGCTGTGAACTGACAGATACTCCCACCAAAACGAATGCAATCCAATCCTTTTTTCCAAGACATTTTTCTACAAAAAAGAGTTCTCTGCAACGTTTGGCGCTTGAATCCACTAAAAATCTAGTTCATAAAGGTATTACCCCGATCCATTTATATAATCTTCCTAAATATAACCAAGTTAAAACAACCCTATCAAATATATAACGGTACATAGTCTTAGTACACGCAAAAACTACAAAATAAAACTACTTTCGTTACTAAAAACTATAACTGATGAGTTATGAAGGAAAATCGGTGATGATGTACAAACAACATGTTAAACAAAAAGCGCTATTACTAATTAATGTATGTATAGATGAGTGAATTTGCAGCGGGTAATTTTCAACGGTCTCGCCACTCACCAGTCCACTCATGTGAAGCATATTCATCGTGAAGATCTTCACGTAAGCAATTAAAGCGAAAGTATTTTCGTTTTTTGGAAATGAAATGAAATATTTTTGTAATTAATATTATCAATTAGTTTGCTGTAAATAAGTAATACTAGATAATACTATACATTTATACGCAACCGCAAACCATATACATATTATTGGTTCCCTTATATTAATTAGTATACCTTAAACTCAAATATTTTTGAAAGTATTTAAAGCAATTGTAATGCTTAATACTTACGTCCAGCTTCCTCTTCTACTTTAACTTTCAAGGAATCTCTGTAGGTAGGCAGCAAAATGGAGTCGCCAGACGCAGCTGTCATGGCTACCAAGTCGTTCATCGTGTACACATTATCGGCAATGACCAGGTGACGTTCCAATATGGACCTTGACTGTAAGTATTTAAAGATTTTGATTACCTTCTGCTTATGCATTATATGTTAAAAGTTATTGAACCTACATGGTAGGAGAAGTCTTCCATGAAGAGTTTCTTATGTGTTGAAGGATAGTCCAATTTTGTCTTCTGCCAAGCCTTGTCACGTGGCACGAAGTAGGTGAAGCGACGTTGTGTGTTATTCAATTGATTGTTAAAGGCGGAGAATTGACCCAATTTGAAGGTATCACTGAAAGAAATAAAATTTTAAGTTTTAAATCTATATAACCTCATTATTTTGTAACGGAGTATTTTATTTTATATTTGTGGAAGGTAGTAAGCATCCAATAGTTCTAAATAACAAAAATGTAGCTTAGATGAATAGGGGTTGCAATCACAAATACGTCCAATATAAAAAAGTTGTTATAGAGATTTGCAAGAATAGCGTCTGACAGGTTCCAGAGCCCCGATACTGAGTATGTACGTCTCAGTGCATATATCTGACTTTAAATTTTTAGAATATATATTGTATAATGAAATTCAGGAAGAGTATCGGTCTTCATGCCGATAATAGCAGAGCAGAGAATCATTTAAGACAGCGGTTCTCTTAAAATTTTTTAAGAGAGCATTTGCTGTTATTTTTGCTGTGATACAAGATCCACTTATTTCATGGCTCCGTCTTTTGAACCCATCTAGTGCTTATTGAAACGATTATGGAGAAACCGTGAGACTGTAAAATAATTATAATGCTAATGAGCGGAAGTATACGGAATACAATTTAGGATAAACCGTAATATTAATTTCTATTCTCAAGAGCATACATCGTTATAAAAAATTCTCAAACCCAAAAATATAAAATATTTTTTTTTTTACCTCATCATGGGATCCGTTTCGAGTTTTTCGAGTACAGTTGTATATGGTACGCCCAAAACTTTATCAATAATGTGTACATAACCGTTAGTTTGGGCGACATCCGCTTGCAGTACAGTGGCGTTAACGCCACCACCTTCAACAGTTATCATTTCTTCGCCATTTTCTTCTTTGATGTTGAAATACAAAAATGTACGATTGTTGACAGTTGGCACCTGAGCAATCTGCAAAAGGAACGGTGGAATTAATTAATCCTACGATCAATAATACTACATAAATAAATATTTGTTTAACATTTTTGGAATTTTAGGAAATTATTGTTATTACTTTTTTCTATGATTTTAATATACAATTATTTTTCTAATTATAAAAATTGCAATAATCAAGTTTTAAAACAATTAATTCATGCTTTCTAAAATTGTTTTCACTGCGTAGCCGATTTTTTATTTTTGCAATAGTTCATATATATGCAAATATTATAATTTTCACTTACAATATTCTTGTTCTTTTGGCGAATTCGATCAACATTCAGTTTGTCCTTGATAATGTGCATATTCAGGATATCACGCAATTTCTCACGATTTCTATAAAATTAAATTAAATTTCATTATAATTCTCTTCCTCTTCATACATATATTTGTACATAGTTTAGCTAAAAATATCTCACCTTATTAAGTTTTGTACATCCTTGGCCTCCCAGGCATCATTGCTAGGTGCCAAAATTGTAATTTCACCCAAGTTGCTAATGTCGGTTAGCACCTCGCCACCGTTATCCATAATTACGTCGTAAAATTTGCGCAGAGCGCCATTTTCATTATCCTAGACGGTGAAAATAATAACGAGAAAGCATTAGCATTTACTGATATTTGCGTTTGTATGTAAACATTTATGTGAAAGCAATCATTTTGTATTGAATAAAGTAACCATTAGCAAAATAGTTGTATGCACATAATAATACCAATGTGTGATTTATCTAATTAGTAAGGCTTTAGCGCGCCTGCAAAATTTTTGATGAGTTTAACTTATGCATATATGTACATACAGAAACATACTATATATAATAATCAAAATAGTCGATACAAGTGTATTTATATTTAAATGCATACATATGTATATACACATAAATACTAGTAATAATGGTATATTTAAAAATAATTAATAGCAGAAGAAATAGTTTATTTAAATTGTAAGTAAATATATATTAAAAGAGTTTAATAAGAACGGAAGACAAATATGATTATGGGAAATTTAAAGCATTTCCAATGTCATAGCATAGAAGTATGGTACAATTATGTGTTATATGGGAAGTGAAATGCTAAAATTAATCGCTTTAGATATGATTATCCGATATAATGATTATATAGGTAGTATGCAAGGGAATGTCTGCTAGGGTGCAGGTGATAGATAGCTAATTAAATTCGGCGTGCTGTAGGTCAAGGATAATGGACTTCAATGCATTGTGTTTCATTCATAGAAAATGTTGCAATTGTTTGCAATATGTAACCTGATATCTATAGAGTTTCAGCAGATTTGTTAATGTAAGAAATGCAGTTTTGTTAATTGGTTTTATATTTGCTACAATAATGAAATTGAACGCAGAATTTCCAAAACCTGTCCAAAAGTATTTTGATATTTAGTTTTTTTGCAATTTTCTACACCATTGTTATCACTAATTTAAAATATAGACTCTTGGATGATGAGTATCTGGACTCTGACGCCAAGGAGAGGTACTGCCTACAGATGCTAACTAACGTACCGTCCAGCTCAATTTGTGCAATACTATAGCTTTGTAACTGAAAGGATTTTTAGCTTTTATAAAAGGACTCCAGCATTAGGCCGTTCCATTTTACTCCAGTAATGATGGAGTAAACTCTTACATAAGTTCTAATTGAAACTTTTTATCTGATACTGAGTTTTCACACATTTTTAGCTATCGATTTTTTTTTTAATTTTCTTAAAAAAATACTAAATTCGATGAAATATGCTGAAGTAGTTCAAAGTGGAAATATCTACAATGCAAGCATCAGCTTCCAAATGTCTTCAAAGAATGCTTACCACATCTTTATGTCTCAAAAACTCCTAGCTTTAGTCAAATTATAATTTTAACAACTAAACGGGAGATTATCAATATATATTGTGACAAAAAAGTATCCGGAAGTTGTAAATAAAACGCAAAATATTTAATTATTCATCGTTATTTATTTTGTCACCTTCAAAGTAAGCATTCCGATGATTGTTGACTTGTTTGCATGTCAAACTCATAAACCCATGTCAAATTATAATTCTTTCTATGAATGTGGGATCGGAATGTTTACGATACTCTTTTTGGAAATAATTCAGCTTTATCCGAATGAGTCGAACATGAACGCATTTCATACCCAAAATATCCACCAAAAACATTCGAACGGACGCGCTGGAGATGTCAAGCTCTCTTGCACTTGTTTGATGATGTTCAAGCACCATATCTTTCACTTTTTAAATATTTGCTTCAGTTGAAGAGGTCGAATTTCGTCCAGAACGAGGCATATTTTCAACGATCTCTCGATCGTCTTTGAAGGATTTTTTGTTAAAACTGTACCACCGTAAGCCTTTTCCAACGTTCCACAGACGAAATTTTGTTAGAAATACAAAATTTGAGACAAAGTCTTTGTTCGATATTTTTATCCAATGAAAAACTCGCAATGCACTACTAAGATGTACCGACTTAAGCGGCTGCTGTAGACAAACTAGCTATCGAATCACACTAATATTTGGCATACTAATCAAGGACAGACCATCTTAGCAAATATATTTTTTTGAAATATGCAATATATTTAATTTCAATTTTCCGGTGTTTTTTTGTTACAATGTATATACAAATAAAGAACACTTACTACCAATGTTCATATGCACCGAAAAATTTTCAAAGCAATCAAAAACCTTTGAATCAAAATCTTTGCTTTTGAAAAATGTTTTTTCAAGTTCTCCAAAAATATTTTTGTCAAATGAGAAAGTTAATCTCCTTTCAAACCAAATAACGGTTGAATTAATTTAAAATATATACTGGACAGATAGTTTGTCAGATTTTGGAACGCTTGTATTAGTACGAAGAGATATATTTACATACATAAGTAGAGGTACATATGTAATATTTTATTAGAACTTAACGGTACCTCACTATGTGAGCAAGAAAAGCGGCAGGGACTTCAAAGAAAGCCGAATTAGCTTAACATATGTAATTCACTAACTGGCGTATCTTAACCCTTCCTGGTATGGTGTAGAAAATTTAATTACTTTGTGTAAACAAAAATGCGCAACTTTTAAGTTTAGATGTGTATGTTTGTTTTATATACATATGTATACCTTATATATTAATTGAGATTTATACAAATCACTTCATAATGCATTATCAGAACAATAATTTTGCACATTTACATAGTATTTATATGCAGCAGATTTTGCAATATTAGTTGTTATACTTTTTTCTTCATTTCATATAATTTAATTCTATTCAAGCATACGATTTATTTAAATATTTTTAGTTGTGTTTATTTTCTTTTTTTTTTTTTGCAAATTTCGTACATACTTACATTCATCAACTACGCGTTTTGCGAATTGTTGTTGTTGTGATAATGAGTTTTGATATTGGTTGTGTTTTTGGTTTTTGTGTCAACAACGACAGTTAGAACGCAGGCAGAGCAGCGACAGAAACATTTATGTTTTGTTTTAAGGTCGTTGCACACCGAGATAGAGAGAGAGTTTGAGGATTGCCATCAGCGTACGAGTTGCCGACAACGTCAAGAAAATACACAATCAATTGAAATTCAATTAAAATACTATGTGATTTTTTGCATAATGTTTTTTTTTAATATTTTTTGTTTTGAGTTTGGTTCTAAACGATCTGCAATAAATTGTATGTATGTATTTATGTTTGAGGGTAATAGTATGTATTGTTTCGTGCAATGTTGTGTTTTGGCACTTGGTTCATGTTTCTCTATATTTTTTATGCATAATTTGGAATAAGTGTATTTATTTTTGGTTTTCTACTTTTTTCTCGGCTATGTTGCATTACGGTTGATGGCAAGCAAGGCAAAAATGCGCATTTCGCAAATGAAAAATCCGATATATTGCAATACATACATATGTACATATATTCGTACATGCAAACGGTTATATGAGAATTGCAGATTTAGGGCATGCATGGCAATCATACTTATATATTCGTACTGAATCATATTGTTTTTTTGTCACTAGAATTAAGAATTTTTTAGATATTTTTCACAAAACAAAATTATTTTATTCAGCTCGGATAAAAATGGGGAAAAACAGAATTCTCGCGTATTAAATAGCAATTTTGATCTACAAGTTCATTTTCTAGGTGGTATCCCTTTTGTCATATGCCACGAAGCTTGTATTAGAGTGAGACACCAACCACTAGGAAATTACATGTATTGAAATACTATTCTGGGGCATATCTATCTGTATTACGCCGCTCTGAAGTCTTCTATAACCAAGCCAAAAGTGTTGTGTTATTATTTTAACTTTCGAAACTCTCCAGTGCGTAAAAATAGATAAGCATTTCTTTTTTAGCATTCTCAGAATATTGAGTTATGCTAGTTTAAGTGTGAACAGTTTTCGTGATGAAAATGTTAATTGCGATATCGAAAGAATGCATAAAAATTAAAAAAAAAAGATTTCATGATTTTGGAAAATATTTTCTTTCACTATTCAGAATTTTCGAATATCAGCAGATTTTAAAATCAGGTGATAAAATATCATGCAATAAATTTATAAGAATGTAGACAGCGTAGCCTTAATTTTGATTGTTGCATGCTGGCCACTCTTTGATGTACTCGTATACTTATGGGTTCTTTGCACACATATTTCTATATATAGATATACATACATATGTATGTATTTGTATGTATTTATTATAAATAAAATATAAGCATTTGCATGCAAATTTTATTATTATTATTTTTTTGTTTTTTGATAGGCTACATAAATCTAAGAACGTATGTATTTTGTGTAAGCTACGATTGAAGTGAACTTCTTTGGAGGTGTAAAAATAATTATATTCAAGTGTCTAGAAAAGCTTTGATTTTTCATTTGCTAGTATAATTGTAATAAAAATACAACTCTGAGACATTACAAACAATATCTCTCCTAAATGAGGTGGCTTCTAGTAAACTTCGGATATGACATTTAAGAGTATATATGAATATGTATATAAATGATCAGCATAATGATCTAAGCCGATCTAGTCAAGTCCGTTTATCTGTGTATACTCGAACTAGTTTCTCAGCTTTCGAGATATCGATCTGAAATTTTTCACACGTCATTTTTTCTCCAAAAAGCTGCTCATTTGTTGGAACCGTCGATGTCGGACCACTATCGCATATAGCTGTTATACAAATTGAATCGGAATGCTTGTATTGAAAACTTTTTTGTTTGACGAGATATCTTTTCAAATTACTGCCTAAGGCACTGGTACAATCTCCGAAAAAATTGTGTAGATTGAGACACTATAGTATATAGCTGCCGTACAAACAGACAAGTTCTAGTATGGAAACTTCCTTATTTGTGAAGAGTATTCTAGCTCCGATGCAATCGAAGCTTACGTTTTTTCTTGTTTTTAATATAAACTATCAAGAAGATATGTCACGAACTTAAAAGCTCAATGTTTCTAGTAAAAGTGCCACACAAGCTTATAATGTTAAAAACTAAACGGAAGCTATGATCTTTAATCTTTTGAATATTTTTTATCTCATGCTTTGAAATACAACAATTTTAATAGTATTTTCTCAAAAAGCTATTTTCTTTCTAATATTTAACCCTTGCATGCTTTAAAAGTTCGAAAGTATATGCATATTATTCCAACTTATTGCCATTATATGCATTTTACAGTTATGTATCTATACAAATAAGTATGTGTGGGATATGAAGTATATTTATGCTTAAGTATGAGTATTGTAATGTAATTTATTTGTTTGCCTAAATGGTTTGAGATAATTTTGCCATTACAAATTCATATATCCATATATAACTATATACTTGTATATATGTATATGTATATGTATACTGTTTGAAGTATTTACCTTAAAGGACTAAAATGTTTGTTTGGTTGCGTGAGTTCCGGAGCGTTGCATATAATAAAAACGAAAAAGTTCACAAATAAAAATCGAAACAAAACAAAACAAAAAACATTCGCAGAGAAGAGTACAAAGAAAATACCAGAGTCAATATTGTTTTCTGCTCTAACACAGCAATCACATCAAACAAATAAGGAACGGAATTTTAATAAAATATACTATATGTATACTATATAATATTCGTATGATATATGAAATGCCAATGCTTGATTTGTACTTGTACAGGACTGGACTGTTATGGAGTCAATAGTTGCTGTTTTCATTTTACTTGGGAACGAAATGCTCGAATTATGCAATTTCAAGAAGTAATGTTGAAAAAATGTGTGTTTTTGGCGAAAATAAAAAATTTCACTAGTGTGCGTGAAGGCTTGAAGCGTGTAGCCAATTGTAAAGCAAGTAAAAATTGCAGGTGCAAGAAACGAAACTGAAGGTCAAATTTAAATCATTTAAGAAACTAGCTTAAAATGGTATTTTATACTTATTTTATGCAAACTATAAATGGTTGTTTTTAGTTGAACACAGCGGAAAGTCGAAAATTGTTGCCTTAAAACTTTATTTTATTTTACTTTAATTTACATTTTTTATGCCAAAAAACAACAATTATTATTTATTTACATTTTATTGTAAATGAATCGAATCTTATATGCTTTTATATAAATTATATTTATTTAAAAATAAAGTTTTAATCATAAATAGATCGTAGTTATTTATTTCAATTCGTTATTTTTATCAAAATATTAGTTATAATGTTTTGTTTTATGTTACAAACATTTTATATTTATTATGTTATTTTTTGAAAATGCTGAAGCAGGTGTATTATGTTTGCCATGTAGTTTATAACACCTAGAAGGAGCGTCGGTGATTTCAATAAATACATATAGAAATATAGCAGTGGTAACTGTGCACTCTCAGTCAGACCGTGGAGAAACGATTCGGCGCCGTTCGCAGCAACTCAGACTGAACTCTTAATTGAAAGCATGCAAAATATGGTCAGCTTGTTCAAGAGCTGAAGCCACTCGACCAAGATCTTGTAATTAACCAGTTACCAGTCGAAATGCTCAAAGGAGTCATCGAAAATGGGACTCAACGGATGAGCCATCTGAGACGTATCCGCGGTCAACATTTAAAGAGATAATCTTCAAAAAAGTAAATGCTAAAGAATGTTCTTTCGAATGACAATAAACACTCCCCTCTAAGTTTGAAAATTTTCTTTAAAAAAGTAGGAAATCTCGAAATGGATCATCCTTTATATGTAAATGATGAACCTGAGGAACTGAGTCAATTTAGCCATACCCGTCCGTCTGTCTTTCTATATATGTATACTTGAAGTAAACTCACGGATTTTGAGATATCGACCTGAAATGTTGCCCCATGTCCATTGGTGATATCGGATCACTATAGCATATAGCTGCATACAACTGAACGATCAGAATCAAGCCTTGCTAGGAAAATGTTTCCAGTTATAGATTACAGTTAGATATTTTCCTCGAAATTTGACGTAAAACAAAAATAAAATCGCCGAAGAAATTCTTCAGATCGATCTGATGGATCAAAATCGAGTTCTTATAAAGAATATTTTGTATTTGTGAAGAGTATTATGGCTTCGGTGAATTCTAATAAATTTAAGTCATTAAAATTAATATATATTTTTATTATGTATTTCATTTTATTAATAAAATAATATTATTATAGTTCTTAATTTTCAGTATTGTTGTCTTACATAAATTTGTGTTCTGAAAAATTTGAAAAAAATAAAATAAAGTTATGAATTTATTTATAGCGCATATGTTGCAATGTATGGCATGTAAATTTGTATTCCTGACCAAAACTATTTTTTATTGAAGTGGGTGAGTGCAATTTGGCTCAGCGATATCGTAAGATTTATCTTGACAGAGGTTTTTTATCAAATAGATAGACGAAGTAAAATAGGTTTAGTTATGATAGGGGAATATATATTTTTGAAAGTAAGAAGTATTATTTAATTATTAATTTTGTTATTAAATATTCTTCAAGTATTTAGTCTGCATGAGTAATTGACGGAAATTGTTTCCAACTATTTTATTTAGGGATATACATATATTTACATCTGTATTAAATTTGTGCATGTGAATATTTTAAAAATAAATCTTCTCCAAAGAGTGTGTAACTTTTTCAAAGCTCTAATCTCTAACTAATAATCTCTAATAATCTTTTGAAAGTCTGAAGTCTATGCACTGCACTTGTGTATTGAAGATGCTTATTTTTGGTAAACAGTGTAAGTTGCTGCTAATGTGTATGGATAGTGGGTATGAATGATATTTGAAAGAGTCTGTTATGAAATGGGCGAGAATGTAGTAATGGTATATACAGCTTCTATTGTTGCTAACAAATTTTTTTTGTATACATTTTTGAAATTCGAAATTTTGAATTTATTTGAATTATTTGCATACACAAATAAATATTAACTAATTTTATCAATTGAGTTGCCAATTGTGACGCTTAGTCTGATATACTAATTAATTATTCAACTGACTGATGTGACTTATCAGATGACGATTTTCGGGTGGTGTGAGTGAACGATGATCTAATTTGTTATTCATAACAAAATTACAACGTTTATTGGTTTTGTATACTTACATCGCACCCAAAATTTTTTTAAAATAAAATTTATATTTTAAAAATTATTTTAAAATAAAATTTTGCTTATGATTTTACATCAAACCGAAAACGAATTACAAAATCGCACATTTGCTAATTCAAGTTCGAGGTAAAATCAGTCTATAGGGTTTTTGTTTTCTATTTAGTTAAAAATTGTGTTCTTGTTTGCATTTTGTGATGTTTTTGTTTAAATATTTGGAATATTTGAAATTTTTGCTGTTTTGTTATGTTCTTGTTATGCATTTCTCAATGGTTGGAAACATAAAAAATGAAAACGTACGCTCATTGCAAAATATACATAAAATTGCTAATTTTTATAGCTTGTTTTTTTTTTCAATATCAGAAATTTATGTGCATTCGCTTTGTTCGTACGAGAAACCTGTTTGAGTTGTAAACAACTTTTTTCAAGCCACTGTAGCAGGTTCAAGTCAGATCAAAGCTGCAAAATGTGCGCTGGGCGTTTAATGAAAAACAATTAGTGCTTTGAAGACAAATTACACGTTTGTAAAAAGCAATTAAAAATATACAATAATTATTTATTTAGACATTTATATCGATTAAACCAGTCGAGTCGTATTCAATATTTTATTTTATACCACGTTTTTATATAATTTTCATGTACCTGCAGTATATTTTTAAACATAAAGTACAGCTAGAAGAGCTCAAAAAATAGTATGAACATAATTATGTTCATATTATTAATCAATTTAATTTAATTTTTATCTACAAAAAGCTTAATAAGTTAACTAAGCCAGGTTTAGGTACATGACTTTGCTAAAATAATAAAAAATGCGCCTACTTGTAGGCAACATTTATTTTTTTTGTTGCCTAGTTTGGGGATATCAACTTTTTGCCCTAATTTTTTAGTACTAGTTAACAATATTCTTAGTTCGTTAATATTTTTTTTCGAATTACTGCAGTTCAATGGTGCTTAAACAACGTACAAGATACCTTATAATATTAATTTCTGAAGTTTCCCTGAATATTTTTTTCCTGTATTTACTTATCATTTCCTATTGCAGAGCAACTAATTACATAATATATTTCCTTATTAATGAACAAGTATTTAATCTTTTCATTTGCATCTAGCTGCTTATTGCAATAGTAGAGGCAGTTTACTTCTAGCAATAAGTTACATGGGACGACATGACGTATGAGCGACATTTAAGGCGTTATATCAAACCACTTGTGAATTTCAGAAAATCGATTTGTGTTTTTGGAAATGTATCTAATGCACACACATTTGAGAATATTCTCCGAAAATTTCAAGTTGATTTGAAAAACAATTTCAGAGATATGACCTTATTTGTAATAATCCTTTAGCTTGTGTGACCGGTCCCCAAGATTTTAAATGGGTTTTTCTCAAAACACTTTTTGAAGTCGGTGAGGAAATCTTTGTTGAAATGGTTGAAACTTTCACCTTGAAAATTTTACACTATATATTTTTCAAGAAAAGATGGGAGGAATAGGATTTTTGATAAAAATTTCGAGTTTTGAAACAACTCTGAAGTGTGAATTTATTCAAAAAATTTTGTCAAAAATCGTAAATTTTACTAGTATTTCGATGATAATCTGAGTTCATCAATATGAATAATAGGTCTTCTTGGTTTTTGGATTTGTTAGCTTTTTAAGTAAAAAAATCTTTCTCACCGCTATACACATTTTTACGGAGATCGGCTACAGAATCAAGGAAATCCAAAATAGTTCAAAATGAATCACCGATTATTAAAGTACAGTAATTAAATTCCGTAAATGGCGAAGTTTTTGAGAAAAAACTTTTATGGTCCTTTGCAAAAATTGTTTTTTTTTTTCTGGCTTACAAGTGGATATAACCGCTTAAGTAATATTGGAATTTTCCGGTTTTAGTGCGAATATTTCTCAGAAATGAAACCACCAACTCATAGCACGTTATTCAAGAAACTTTGTGTTTAATGCGACAACTTTTAGTGAAAAATTTTTGTTTAAAACTATGGAACGATTTTCATCAGCACCAAAAAAATGCTGCTTAAGGCGTTATAGAAAAGTTGTTGTTAGCTAAACTCTGAGTTTCTGAGTAGTCTAGAAACTTGACTTGCTCTACTGATTAAAGCTGCTTGAAATATGAGAATTGTTGGCAATAATACTATTATACTATATTTTAATATCAATTTCCTAATTATTCACCAGATCAACAAAAAAAATTTTGACCTGAGATATAAAATTTATACTAAAAAAAACTTTTATTTAATATTTACAAGTTTCTAAAATTCTGTCGATAAAATATTTGATTATCATTAAGATTAACTCTACATTTTAGTAAGCATAATTTTTATAAGCAAAGCAAATGTGCAGCAAATTATAAGAACGCAGACAAAGCTTGATAACTCCAATGTTTCGTTTTGAATGTGAGTATTCTCTCAAAAATGTATTTATCACTCTTATAAAATTTGTCTGTGTGAACACAAGTAAAAGTACAAGTTATCGAGTTTTGACTGTATGTAGGTGTTTATTGTGCTAAGCAGCGCGCAGTAAGCAGCGGGGGGTAAATAATAATATTAATGTTTTTTTTTTGAAGACATTTTCATCAAATTTGTATTAACTGTAAAAATTTTAATTCTCAAACACCGTTTACTACACGCGCTTGCGCTTTGTGGTTGTAAGTTAAAATACCAACACAAATAGAATTGCTAATGTTGTTGGGCGTGTCAAATACTAGGTAATAGGTAAGCACACATACACACTGGTGTTCTACAATATAATTGTTATTGTATTTCGTCTAGTGTAGTGTTGCGGGTCACCGCACAAGCACTCACGCACACACACAGGCAACTGCATACTCTCACTCATCGGTTGTGTATATTTGTAATCGAACACCTACCTGTAGAAATTGCGTCACCGTCGAGTCGATTATCATTAGCGGCCGATGAATCAGATGCACCACACCATTTCGCACCGGAATGTTGCCTTTGACAATTTCCGCCAACACCACACCGGTGGGGTGCTTGGCATCACCTAAAAGAGTATTCGATTTGACGTACACTGGAAGCAGAAGAAGAGAAGAAAACGCATTAGTGGATTATACCCAACGCATATACATATGTACTTGTAGATATGTGAGTAGTGTAGAGTTGCCGTAAATCGACTTACTTTTGCCGTCTTTTTGTTTGAAGAAACTAACAGTTACTTTGAGATTGTCCTCGAATGCGGCTGTGGTTTGTGGCACCTCCATTTGCGCGGCTGCCGTAAAAATCACATTGTTCAGTATGACGTGTCCGTCGATGACTTTGTTGTCCACCAGGCTGCTGCGTGTGGTTTGCTATGACAATTAAATGACATTTAATTGATTAGTGGTTGCAATAAGTGCCGCTATTAAATGTCATCTAGGTATGTTTAGATGTGTTCGCAGACATAGGTAAACATAAATATTTTGTAGCTATGTATGCAATGCGTGTTGCCCTATAGGGAAAATGGCATGTAGATGATATAAAAATCTGATTTTTCTTCCAATAAACTGTTTGTTAGTATCGGATTAAGGCTATAAAGCGAAAAAATTGATTTGTAGGGTATTTTAAGGAATTATTTTTTAGGTAAACATATCAATTATTTGGCAGGGGCCGGTGCCTCTTGCTACTGCAATCCTCTGTACAAACTTATTTAAGTTCTAAGTTATACCACCGTAAGCAAAAAATAGTAAGACTTTTTAATTTAAATTTGGCGCGAAAAACTATTCGTTAAAATAAAGGTTGTCAGTGATATCTGTGCCAAATGTAACATCAAAATAATCATTAGTGTTTAGTATACGCTTGTCTTTCTGAAGTACTTGAAGTGCATTCGGCGATTTAACAAAGAAGTTCCATTAAATTGTATGTGTGGAAGCAAGTTTCTGGTACCGAAACGTTCAGAATGTGAGAAACAGCCCTCGGTGATAGTTGTTTGTCACGAACAAATGTTTTTGATTGGTAAAAATTATTGAAAGAGAGTCGAGAAATCGTTGACTTTAACATCAACAATTATTACGTCAACAAAATGAATGAATTGAGGCTTGAAAATAGACGATTAGCAGTCAGAGATCTTATTGGCATTGTTGGAATATCGGAAGGATGAGTAAAAACCATTTTGAAGGACTATTTAAGCCTAAGTAAAATGAAAGCACGATTGGTTTCAAAATCACTCCATTTTTTCGAAAAACCGCGTCGTGAAACAAAGCTTTCCAAAAGCATGTTATGAAACGATTTATTTCTGGCGATGAGTCTTGGATCTGTGCTTACGACCCAGAAACAAACGAACAAGTGGCCGAATTGCGTCGCAAAGGTGAGCCAAAGCGAAAAAAACACACCAAAGCAGGTCAAAAATCAAGTTTATGTTGACAGTTTTCCTTGATTATCAAAGAAAATTCCTTCCGACCAGCCACACTGTCAACAAGGAGTACTATTTGAATCCTATGGGTCTTGAGTTTTTCTCCAAATCTTTAACCATTATCGTGCCGCAACCACAGTGTTCGCCTGATTTAGCTCCGCGTGACTTCTGGCTATTCAACAAATTCAAACGACGTCTCCGGGAAACCGTTTTGAGTCAATTAAAGACATTAAACGTGGGTCCATTCCAGAAATAGACTTTAATAATTGTTTCAAGGATTGGGATCAAAGGGAATTACTTTGAGGAGGACGACGTAGATTTAGAAGAATAAATTAAGAATTTTAAAATCATGAACAAAATTTTACTATTTTTTGCTTTAGTATTAGCACTTCATACGTTTTCCTTTAATGACGTTTTGTGGTAATATATTATAACTTATGTAATCGCATTTCTCCACACTAGCATTTATAAAACAATTAACACATTCCACTTTAGTGGCTTACCTTGAAACCTTCATCGACGGGTATTAAAAATGTATGTCCACCTGGCGACTGATAGAGATTATCCTTACGCATTAAAGTCACTTGCGAGCGATACGATCTGCGCGGCAAGAAAAGTAAATAATTAAACGTAATAAATATTTAATTAAACGATGACTTTATACCTCAAGCGATTCTCGCCGATATCTAAGATGTCGGCCTGTTTCATAAATTGATACGCATCCAAATTGGTGAACTCCATTTTGGCAGTGGGCAGAGCAGTAAGTGGCACCAAGACTTCATCAATTATGTGCATCACCTGAGAGAAGAAAAATAATTTTTTTATTAATAAAGGAGAACCAAGGAAAGTGGACTGATTGAAAAAAAAGTTAAAAGTTTGATGTCTAGACCCTAATCTATTATTTCATTAATATTATTTTAACTGACTCAATTATTAAATGACTCTTTTCAAATGTTGTTATACGAATAGCAGTTCATTTCCTTCAATTTTCAAAATCAAGAATTGCTGTTCCGACTCATGCCTTGAAAAATCGTATTCCGATCTGATAGAGCTATTAACCAATTCTTTTTTTTTTTGATAAATCTCAGAAAATTTTTGTGAAATAAGATAATTAACTATGGAAACATAAAGCATGTATATTCTCCGGAAATTGCTACTAGACCTCTAACTATTTCCTATACCTAAGTATTCATACCTTTAAAGTTCTAGAAATAAAATTATAGAGTTTTGCAATTCATACGTGTATCTCACCTGACGCATTCCCAGGCTATTGGTCATTTCGACCGTCAGCGATGGTATTATTCTAGCGTTATTCACATAAATATCGCCATTGCGATTTTTCGTTATATACAAGGATGGATTGCCACCCATATCTGACGGTATAACCTTTATGAGTTCGTCCTTCGTCATTGGTGTCGTTGCTGTAATTATGCCAAATTATTATGTTAGACATATATCTTTACAACAACAACATGCATATGTATAAAGCATTTTATTTATTCGTTAGTTTAAGTAATTTATTTGTTTGGTGTGAAATTTTTTCCACTACATGAACAACAAGAACAAACAATAATAATAGCAACAACAACAAGATTATAATATAATAGAAAAAATGACAATAAAAAGTTTGTGTTTTTTTTATCTTTCAATTAATTGCGCTGAATACGCATTGTTACTCACTTATGTGATAGAGCACATGTGTGGGTCCATGATGGCGCTGGAATGCAGCATTTGTAGGCACAAACACTGTGCATGGTCGCAGTGTTAAAGTGGAATTCGCAATGATATTTTGCTCTAGTAAACTATAAAACTGCAAAGAATAAAAGAAGATTAAGAAAATTAACAATTAGTTGTATCCACATCAGTATGAATGAGTTATTTACAATACGTGTGTATATGTATAAATGTATATAGTGGATAAACAAATTAACATGTTCTACTAAGTGTATAGATATACTTTAATATAGATAACTAGATAGCATTAAACAGTATATATCAAAAATAAAAGGGTGTTACTTAAGTAACTAAATAGAAAAAAATAAAATAAATCCAAGTCATATAGGGTACTAAAAATTAAATATTTAAAATTTGACACTATAAAATGTTCGGTGTAATGAGAAGGTTTTAGAAAAAGTCAGGTTTGGAACCATCTCAACTTTAGAAGCTTTTAACGCGTTCAACTCTACTTCTTGCATAAGAGACAAATAAATCAACATAGGTTAGGTTAGGTTAGCTGGCGGATCAAAGATCGCACGTGGACTGCTATATGTAATACTTTGTGAAGTCATAGAAAAGAAGAACCCCTGCGTTCGAACTTATAAATTAGCAAAACGCTTAATAGCCAATACAAATTTGCACAGGCATTCCCGCCATGGCCTGGCACCCATCTTATCACAAAGACACTCGATGCAATTTATAGCGAGGTTAGGTACTCCTCGACCAACACTGAACGTACTGTTAATAAGTTCAAGGCTAGTATCGCCGATCTGCTATCTGAATGAATGATCACTTCTCTGAGGAGGCCATAGAACATAATCGACTTGACTATGATGGCGCAGAGCCAGAGGACCACTTTCGGTGAAAGGCCCCATCTTTCACCAATCGCTTCTCTGCAGCAGTATAAGGACATAACATTGATCAAAATGAAAAAGTGAAAGAAAGAAGTTGGAAATGCTCCTATCTAAATCGTAATCGTAAAACAGGTATATGAAAGCATCATTTTAGAGGCCACTTGACAATAATTTCTATTATGTAACTGTTTTTGAGAAATGTCATCTCTACAGTTTTCTAAAGAAAGTATTTTTATACCTTTATATATAATTTTTGTTCATTATATACTAACAGCACCTGTCGAAAAACTAAACCGATGAAAATTAATTAATATCTACCATCTAACGGTATTTTTCAAAACTACAAAAGAACGATAATAACTTCTTTTTAGATGAGTAAATCAAACAATTTTCCAATTTTGTAAGTTTTAAGGAGCCCATTGATGTAGATGTATCAGGCAGAGCCACACCCTTTACTTTCAAAACTCTAGACTTATAATTATTTTTCAAATAAAAAATACATAAACATGAATAAACTTTGTTCTGTTGAAAAATACTAAAAATTTCATTCCCGTTATTTTCCACAATATTTTTTATTTATTGTGCATATTTCTCATTTCATTTAGTCACAAATACTATTAATCTCTTTTTGATGTATAGCATAAAGTAGATAGAGAGGGAGAGAGCAGTAAAGTGCATTGTACAAATAAATGGTTATAAAATCACAGCTATCGTGCTATAAACTGCAGTAGATAACTCAAATTGCACTCAATCGAAGCTTTCACATAAAAAAGTATTTGATGGCCTAATTTTATTACAACAACTCGTAAATACAGTGTTACTGGCTTAATGGAGCTCTCAAAGTAGTTCACCAGAATGAGTTTCATTGATTATCATTTCTATGCCTTCGTATATATGGATGTGTGTGCATTAGGGTAGCGCATCATTGTGCATGAATTTTTAATGGACTGAGTGCCATTTTTCCAATAAAGCGCTGGCACTAAGAATAGTCCTATGGCTTAATTCGAAACTTTTCTGCTTCAGTTGATGAATTTATGCTAAGTAAAATCTAAATTATCGGTGTATTGATATATATGTATGTATGTACATATATCCTGTGCAGTGTATTTTTAACTTTGCCACGGAGTTTGTAACAGCCAGAAGAATACATCGGAGACCCTATAAATTATATATGTAAATGTTCAGCGTGGCGAGCCGAGTCCATTTAGCCGTTTAAATATGTATGTGCGCACCAGACACACAGTTTTTGCGCTATCGACCTGAAAATTTGCACACGCCTCTCGAAGAAGCTGCTTATTTTTTGAAAACTACCGATATCAAACCAATCTTCGATATAGCTGCCGTATAAAGTGACCAATCAAAATCAAGCCCTTATATGAAATTTTTTTTATTTGACAAGGTATCTTCATCAATTTTGGTATACCTTGTTGTCAAAGGCAGCACCACAATCTCTAAATATATTGTTCAGATCAGAATACTATAGCGTGTAGCTGCCATACAAATTGATCGATCGAAATCAAATCCTTGTTCAAATTTGGCACAGATTTTGGAAAAAGTAACACCACCATTTTCGAGACATCAAGCCACTAACAGGGGTATTATAGTTTCGTTGCAATCCCTTTCTTCTTGTATATGTATATTAATCAAGATATACAAATTATAAGACATTATGATAGCAATAAAGCCATTGGGTGTGTTCAGTCTGGCTTTAGTTGGCGGGCATTGATTATGTAGAAATGTATGTATGTATATATATACAATATTTATATACCAACTAGTAGTATATAGTTATGGTTGTATTGTAAGTGATATCGAAAAAACAAAAAAGCGCCGCCACCCTTATATCCTTTGTGTGTGCCCCACTCCGCTACTTCGCTTGTACGGTCGCTATGGCTACAAAGTGCAAAAAACCAAAAGCGCAAAACAGACATATAACAATGCATACATATGTAGATACAGTTGCTTGCATAAACCAAAAAGGCGCCCCGTTGTTGCCAAAGTTTATTGAACCAGCCATTACATCACGCTGGCAAAAACAGAAACAAAACAACACGACAAGCTACAAGCTAAAAGCTTTTGTAGAGTTTTCAGTTATAACAAAAACTAGATATATGAATTTTGTATGCATGTAACAGATTCAAATAGATAGATCTACATATAAAGTATGTACAAACGTACATATGTATGTATGTACAAACGTGGCTTCATCTTATGTAAGCACCTACATAGCTTTATGAATATGTATATATATACCATATATGTAGGTATATACTTCTGATTGCATTTCGCTTGGAGATTTTCAGAATCCGACTTGTTGTTGTAGCTTCCAAAATGCATTCACATTAAATTTAATATTGTTTGCAAACTGCTATTAGCCAAACAGCGTATTTTATCTGTGTCATTTTACTCATTCAATTACAACTTGTTTGCTTGGAGCTCATTGTCTGGTGGCCAATACTGCAGACGCACGAGCATTTCGTGCAATGTGCGACAACAAAAAGGGGCGAACGCCTGGCCTCAGCTGTGCGAGTAGCTGCGTCCAGTTGGCTGTACCATCGGCCGGGCCATCGACCACCGTGACTAATCATTTGCAAACTCGCTGCCACCAGCGGCTTTGTGTTGTTGCCACTTTTGTTAGGCAACTGTCAGCTGCACTCACTAGACATACATACATACATATAGACGGTAGTTGGGCGTTGCACATTTGGCGCCGTTGTACAAACTATTTGCGGCCAACACACCTTCGCACAACCCTCAATACACCAAATACCCGAGACATCCCCTGGCCACGAAGTGTCGTGTCCTTCCGTTTGTCGTGCAGTGCATATCCGCTTTATGCTCTTGTTGTTGTTATTGCTTTTAGTGTACTGCCTCCCTTACTCGCTGCTGCACTTTGCATATGAACTTGAATGTGTGCGTATGTGTGCGGCGACAACACGCACATGGCAACTGTTATTTATTGTAGTTGTTTTTGTTGTCTGTTTATATTGTCATTACAGTTTGGTAGCAGTGCTGCCAATTGGCGCAGAAAAGCAAAGCATAAAGTTTGAGTAAAAGAAAACTCAAATTATAGCCACCACCACGAACACAACTAACAACAACACGAAAAGTTCGAAGCCAGGAGCAGCTAAATTAATGAATTGAATTTGGTGTCATGGTCCTTGGCTGTTCTTCGGCGTCCGACGCTCGTCGCTCGTTGTTCAATGCCTCGCTTAATATTGTTGATGTTGTTGCTTTATAATTTGTAGTTGGTGTTATTACCACTTTTGGTTGACTTCGTGTTGGATGCCCTTACCTTTGCAATTGAGTGCTCTATTTTTTGTGAGGGTAGGTTGAAACTCAATTTTATGAAAGATTTATTTGTTTTTGTACACGAGTTTGTGAACTCGTTTCCGTCTAATTGTGCGCTCGCTTCTTCTTTATTATGACTCACTGCTATTTTGACTCAAACATTTTTTATATTTAGATTATAGTATACCTTTCTACATCAGCAGGACAATCTTGCGATTTACATAAAATTTGCACAAAAATAAACTTTTTATGGAAGCCCTTTATAACAGAAGTTCGCTTCAAAATTTTAGTAAACAAATTTTTCATTCGTCAAGCGATTTTCGCGAGCACAATATCTCTTGAAAATCAATTTAAAAAATGCCACAGAAAATTTGTGATAACTTTTTTTTTGCTAATAAATACTATTTTTATTCAAACATCAAACTCCTCGGTGTAGATAGTGTTCTCGATCATCTCTTGTCACCATTTCCCTTGTGAATGTTCTAATATATAGCAAATCATGTTCTATGAATATTAGAAGAACATGATACTTTACATTGGCAAATGCTCCTAGAACTTTGTAATGTAAACAACATAATTTTGTGATGAATTAAACAATGAGAAAGCCCTCCTTGTGGATACACACTAATTACTCAAGACCCACATTATATCCTAACTACTAGCTTTTACCAAAAAACATTGCGTCAATGAACAGTACGATCTCTTTAATAATACAAAATTTGCGTTCTCGTTTTTCGTTTCGTTTTTTTTTTTTTCTTTTCTGAATTTTCATTGATCTGATTAATAATAATGTAATATAAAATGGCAGTAAACTAAATACACTATTCAAGAGATATGTAGGAAAACTTTGCTGCTGATGAATACGAATCTGATTTCAAAAATTGAGCAAGTACAGCTATTTTCGTCTTTTTTGTAAATGGGGTTACAACATAAAAAATTCTTCGTGTCAGGAAATTTTTGCTATCATTTTCGGTTCATTTTCAGTCCACAATAAGCTTAAAACAGCCTCTAATATTACAGTAGCAACATGACTATAACTTATTAATATCGCTCACAGGGATATGAGAAAAAGCAGCCTTATTCTTACATGCCTAGTAAGCCTTTACAAAACTGTTCGATCTCTGTGGAAGCCAGTAAACCGTTTTCGCAAACAATGCCCTGATTTGATTTTGATAAACATAGATAACTGAAGAATATTAACCCTGCATTACTAACCTCAAATCATGTCGCATGGTTACTAATCATGGGTCTTATCGACCCTCATTTGTATTATCTTTTAAAATCGTTTAAACTTATAAATTGCTAAAACGTATACGTCTTTTAGTATATTGTAGTATTTTATTGCTAAATTTATAAAATGATGTGTTAAAAAATTAGTTTATATACTTAAATTGAAATTAAGTTTGTATTCATTGCAACATAGCTAAAAAAGTGAAAAAAAAAGTTATCCAGCTAGATTCCGCATAAAATGATAAGTTTTAAAGATATTGACTTCAAATAAAGTGCAATTGAAACCTGAAATATAAAAGTAAAATGTTAAAAAGAAAAATTGGAATGACTACTGTAAAAATTTTTCAATTATGTAATCTAATCGACCCAGAGTATTTTTTAAAACAATTTTTTATGCATAATATTTTACATGATTGTTATTCTTAGTGTTTATAAACGTTTAATTATGTACCAATTTAGATTACACATGTATCTTGCGTTAAAAATTATTCGTTATTTTGTGTTAATTGTAAAAGTTTGGGTGTCTGGGTCGATTCGACCCTAAGGTTAGTAATGGAGGGTTAAAGTATCTTATCTGAAATTATTAATTTTACCAAAAAGCGTCTTGGAAAAGGAAATCGGAAGACATCTTCAACCCGCCCCCATATACCAAATATTATGTACTCTCTTAGCATACCAGACTGTCTGTACTGTTTTTTTAAGACAGCGTCACTAGAGTTGAATACACATGGTTTGCAGCTGGACCCAACCTTCAAGCAATATTACTGTGAGACAATTGCTTGTGTGATATAACGGGTGATCCAAGTAGAGGTACTTTTTTAAAAAGCTTTTTTTATTAACAGATCACGCGTGTGTCGTGTCAAACTCTCATGTTATTTTTCTTGAGCATTTCATCATGGAAAGACTTACGCCTGAACAACGTTTGCAAATTGTTTAACTTTGAGCGAAGAGGCCCATTTCTAACTCAATGGGTATGTAAACAAGCAAAATTGCCGCATTTGGGTCAAATGGCAAACTGATGAAATTCAAAAGCTAACATCTCATCCAGAGCCGGTGGAATCATCGGTCCACGACGCAACCTACAATGACGACCGTTATCGCGCCATAAAAACCGACGGTTTGATGCCTGAAATTGAAGCTCGCGACCTAGGCGACATTTGGTTTCAACAAGATGGCGCCACTTCCCCCACATAGCATCAATTAATGCATTTATTGAGAGAAGACTTCGGTGAGTAGATAATTTGAGCCGGTCGATTGGTAACCAAGATGTGTGATATCACGCCGTTAGACTTTTTCCTGTGGGGATATGCAAAGCCTTAAGTCTAACTCGCTTTGATTGTGACCTTGGAACAAAACATCACACATGTCATTCGCCAGTTATCAGTCCAAATGTTCGAACAAGTAATCGAAAATTGGACTTAGCGGAGATATGTGAGACGTAGCCGGGGTAAACATTTGAAGGAAGCTTTAAAATAGATCACCTTTCAGATTATTTAGTATTTTGGTGTTTTTTTTTTTTTTTAATTCGTATTTAAGGTGAGTACCGAAATCCACTGTTGGACGTCCAAACACAGGGATAGATCAAATGAACAAATTCTGAGAAATGCTTTTCTTTAATCGTAATAAACCGAATCAGTCAGCTAACGACGTTAAGGCTTATATTTTAGTATTCAAAGTTTTAATCGACTGCCTTGAAAATAAAAAAAACCCATCAATTGCAACTATTTATTATATAGATTTTTGGAATATTTGTAAGAGGAATCCGTCGAAAACTGCCGAAGTTGAAGAAGAAAAGAATATCACAAAGCAATGCAAAATAGATTTGCCACTATTTGGAAGCAAAAACTTGTCAAAATCGAAAAGTTAAACGGTCCCTATACTCAGGATATTGTCATAACTTTAACAGTAATAATAAAATAAATTAGATATTAAGGAAATGTTCTGATAAATTCTAATCAAATTATATATATGCTATGCAGTGAAAATTTAGTAGAACAACGTTGAATGTTATATTTTGAAAAAATAATCTTTAAATGATCGACATGGAGGTTTTACCTATTAGCTGGCATAGAAATAATAATTATTTTTTTTTAACACAAAGATACGTACATATATGTAGAAAAAATTGAAAATAACTTGGCTCAGTGCAAAGCATGCATTTTTACATAACAGAATGAGTTCATAAATGAAATATAAAAAACATGCATATTTCGAGAACGCATTTCATGTGGACTTATGTATATATATGTGCTTATTTAGATATATTTTCAAAAGCCAATAAGCACATGAAGGCATGTATCTACTGTGTATGTGTATTTGTATGAATGAGCGGCCTCTATGCTACGTTTGAAATATATTTAGTCACTACCCGTGGAAGCCACGCGTAACCAGCTACATAACTGTCATTTTCTGAACGCTGAACACTTAGCAATTATAAAATCAATACATCAAACAAAAGAGAGCTGGCACGTTTTCCACACACATTATGGTAATGTTCTAAATGATTACACACACGCATACCCACACACATGCACACATCCTTTTGCATATGTTTTTCGGTAGAGGAGGTAATGACAGACGTTCAATCAACATCCTGAGTTGGCGTGTTCGAATACAGTTTAAAATGTGAAAGGCTAACAATGACTCGAGATAAGAGCAACCCCTGGAATAATATTGAAATGCACCCGCATACAGAAACAAATTGCAGCTGGTATGCAATTCAATAAAAAAAAAAATAGAAAAACCAATTTTCTAATCATATCTGCAGCGGGAGTATCTCTGGTGTGCTTTAAAAAACCAATTTCCGCGCCCTCAGTAGCCACTGGTCATATAGCTCAGACGCTCATATGTGCACATTGGCGCACGGTCAACCCTCGGTCAGGACGTCGGCCATAATGGGCGACTCCTAACGGCACCATAAAACCACCGGGCCAATACAAACAGTCGACCGCAAAACAAATACGAATAATTCGACCGCAACATAAGTTTACTTAACTTGTTATGCACTTATGATGGCATGTGTGTGTGAGTGTGTCTGCATGTGTGCACAATTAAATGCAAGGAACGTACAATATGCTATGCGCTACACAACGCAACCAACCGACTAATTAAACGTAATTCAACACAACTCAACTGGAAGAACATAACTAAAGGAAAAGGAAATAAAGCGCAACTCAACGCAACGCAACGCAACGAAATGCAACTCTTCAAGGATATCTTACCCTAACAGGTATAAGGCGCCTCAGCGTTGTCGCCTGAAAGAAAAGAGGCGATAAAACAACATTTATATCTCATACACACACACCATACCCAGGATATATTGTATGCACGTGTGTGTGTGTGTAAGTATGTATGTATGTATCCTATAAGTGGCTAGATGGGTCTTGGGTGTTTAGGTGAGTTTATGATTGGCTAGAACTTTACTAAAGGACTAACTAGTTTTATGTATAATTTATATGTATATATACAAAAACAGGTGTTTACGTGTAACTGTGCATGTATAGTACTATTTGGACTGAGTAAGTGGTAATTTAACTCTTCAATTCCGCTAAGCTTTTAGATACTGTTTTCAATTATCAAAGGAACAAAAATATTAATTTGTATTATACATGTGTGTTTTGTAAAACTAATTTAAATATTTTTTGAGAAAAATTAAAAAAGTATATATGTACATATATTTGATTAACATACTGCAGTTGTTTTGGGGCTAGGATGGACCGAATTGGGACCGTAATGAAGTTTACTATAGCTTCATTCGATTTGGCAGGTTTTGGAGAGTAGGAAATCGAACAAAGAACTGGTATAAATCACTTATACTGGCATAATATTTTAGAGACCAATAACAAGGGGTTATATGTATAACTACAGCGAGGAATCCGCATTATCTTGGCATGAAATTCAATAGAATACCTTTGTTGGTGCTTTTGTAAAACTTTTTTTTAGAAGAACTGAAGGATGGTGGTCAATTCAAGGCGGCTTAGTTTACTTATTTGTCACATATTTTCGAAAATTATAATAAAAATAATTGTGTTATAAGATATATGAAGCTGAGCTATTGTTTCGCCGAAGATATCTCTCAAACTTACATCGATGCGTGTCAGCCCAACATTCGCTGAGCTGGTCAAAATATACCTGAAAATCGTCCTGTTGGCATCAGAGATACATCAAAGAAACTCAACATGTCTTATGGATCAACAGTTTGTTTAATGCTTCGAGTATAAAGCGTGTCAAAGCTCATACACGTACCAAATACCTAATTTTTCTGCAAATGACATCGAGTAGAGATCGCTAATACTTGACAACGTAGCTGCGGGCCCTGCATTCATCAAACGCAACATTGCTAGTGATGAGACGCGGAAAAACAAGAAAAAACGTTAACTTCCACTGCACCGAAGCTAATATACCCATCATAGGTGCATTTCTTTTAGTAACTATGTGTTCAGATTGTATGGAAGCTATATTCTATAGTAATCTGACCTGAACAATTTTTGGAGAAGACCTTAAGCAGTAATTCATCTCAAATTTCGTGAAGATACCACGTGAAATGCGAAAGTTTTCCATACAAGCCCTTGATTCCGATCGTTCGGTTTGTATAGCAGCTATATGCTATAGTAAGCCGATCTGAACAATTTCTTCGTATATGACATTATTAACTGTACCAACTTTTGTGAAGATACATTTTCAAATGTGAAAGTTTTCCAAACAAGAACTTGATTCCGATCGTTCAGTTTGTGTGGCGGCTATGTTAAAGTGGTCCGATATTTTCGACAAAGAGGGAATGACGTTTGCAAAATTTCAAAACGTATATATATAGACGGTCAGACAGACGGATATGGCTAAATCGGCTCAGCTCAACATACTTTATAGGGTCTCCGACGCTTCCTTCTGAGTGTTACAAACTTCGTGACAAACTTAATATACCTTGTTCGCTAAGGTCACTAAAGGACATCCTAGTGAAAACTTAAAACATGGATGGATGGAAAATTGGATTAAGCGTTTGCTTACTTGCATACTCTCAGAAATTGACTTTTTTCAAGATGTTAATAAAGATTTGTATTAAAAAACGTGAAAATGTTGGTGGTCTGTCTGTCAGTTTTCAACTATTTTAAGATTGAACTATTCTATCAGCCCCTACTCAATAAAAATCATGCATTCCGAAAATGTGACCAATGACTTTTTCTAATTTTTCCCTTGCAGTATTAAGAAAATCCAATACCAATACTCTTACTTAGAGATACGAATGCGAATTGATAGCTAATTCGAGTATACGTCTTGCTCGATTGATTTTAGTTTCAGCTTGCAGGGTTCTGACTCTGAGAAGAAATTGTGCAATGCTTTTTATAGAAAAATGTTGAAAAAATCAGGCTTGATCTTTGAATCGCTTCTCTTTTATGATTTGACGTAACACAATGCTACACTATTATAAAAGAAGATACCTCGGGAAATGTATAATCTCCAGCTAACCTTCGTTGTATTTTGCCAGACTTACTAAATGAAGAGGACAGCACATATCGGATCAAAAATTGAAGTTGACATTTTCAATTCCGCCCCAAAACCGGTTTATCACTTGAGTTACTTAAACCAATGTACTATAACAGTAATTCATTGCAATTCACATTTACTTGTTCGATCCATCATAGTTCATAGTGACTTCTTGAATTAGTAGAACAACTTTCATACATTTCTTGATTGCGTTAAACAATTGCGCCGTAAAGCTAATTTAATTTTTTGATTGCTATTACTGGATCCACGCAATAATTGGGGTATCACTTTCATTTACAAAAACAAAAAAAAAACGTTGTTGTGATGATAAAAATTCTTCACGCGTTAATTTTCGATCAATTAAAAACGCTTTCGATTCATTATAATTAGACTTAAGAAAGTTTTCCCAACTAAAAAGAAGGAAATTAAGACAACAGCTTACAACAAAAACCACTAGAACAACAAATACACATAACATGCACTTAGCAGAAATATTAGAAATGCAGAAGCTTTGCCTACTCGATGAAAGATGAAAGTAATTCTCAATTAGCACTTCCCCAAAAGATGCAAACACACACACAGACTCAAACCTTTGTATGCTTGCATATGATATTCATCATAGCTGTTAAAAGTAAAACGGGAACGGACATAGTCTCAGAAACATGAGCACAATTGCTCACATGAACACACAAATACATTTCAACATAGCTACGAAAGTCTCCGTTGTGAGCGGCGAAAAGCATTTATGAAGTTCGCTTTTCTTTGCACGTCATGCACATAGACGCTTTGAGTCTTGCTTTGATACTCGCATAAATGTAATAACACCCCCTCATACGAGTAATAGCCGACACAATCGATGTGGCTACATTAAGGTCATCGTCACGTTGTTGAGCAGTTTAAATCTTAATTAAATTTAATTGAAGTAGTCGCTGGAGCACTTTGCCGCTCCCGAGCCACACACACACGTACGTACATATGTGCATACAGTATTACATGTGCATTTAATCATAGTCATAGATCCTGCATTCATCATTCAGCACGTTCCATAAATGCAGAGTTGGAGGCCAAAAGCGACTGCCCGGTAAACAAAGGCAACAAATGGGATCTAAGTGCCATTAATGTCAATCGCAGCGACGCGTCCCACATGCGCCACCACTTGTATGCGCACACACATCCCCATGTATACACATATGATTACATACATATCTATATGTATATGTATATGTAATTACCAATACAAACGCGCGCCCACACAAACGCAGAGGCGGCGCATTTATAAGCAACATGCATGCGTTCTCACACTCACACAAACGCATATGCACGTCCACACATATGCATTTAAACGTTTTCCATGCATTTTTATGTAAATGCATAATTTGTTGCTTGAGGAATATATCAACAGCGGCTGAGAATGCAATATGCCAATGTTGACAAGTGGCCGCCTGGTCGCCGCAGAAAGCCGGCGCTGGCGGAGCATTTCTTTCAACGCACTTTTTAAGCGACTGCGGCTGGTGGGCTGAGCTTGGCTGCATATGCAGTTACACACCCATTTGGCGGACATAGTTATATACCTTACATACACTGCGACTATATTCATATATGTATGTGACTACAACATATAAATATGTTTACGCTGACAGGAAGACGGGTCAGCGCTTTAAATTCAGAGGTCAATTACTATGCACAAGTTACGACATTAAATTAAGCAATTTGTTAAAAATAAAATGAAAGTGCAGAAAGCGAGATCGCATATTCAATTAAAGAAATTGCACTGCATTCGCGAATATACATATATGTATCTATTAGGGTGAGTAAAAAGAAAAAAAACCGCTTGGTTCGTATTTGAGAATATATATACGTATAATATATGTATATATTATAATACGGTGGATAAAAAAATTTTTGTGAGCTTGGTACTCTGAAAAATAGTTTCTTAGACACCTCTACGAAAATCTCTCCAAGTATATGCTCTTAATTGTAACGGGTAGGTCCTCAGTTATTTATTTATGTACTTCTTAAAATCACATAGCAAAGTCCATATCTGGCTTCCAACTGCTTAAAAACTCAACTTCTTTTATAGATTCTGTATGAAATTTAATGCTATAAAAACGGTCTCCTACGATTTTTTCGTAAATCTAACCGTTTTAAATTTATTGACAGTTGAAGTTTTATTATTCTAGGGATTTTTTTCTTATTGATTTTATAACTCAGTGAAAAAAAATTTAAATGGCAAAATTCATATTTTGTAGAGCATTCAATTTTCTATAAAACCTAGGATTCGAGATGTTTTTTTTCTAGTAGTTGGAAGCGAGTTATGAATTTTTCGAATACCTGTTGCAAAAGTGTATAGACCTTAATGGAGAATGTTTTGAAAAAACAATAAAGCGTTTTTCGATGAATAACAATTGTTTTTGTTCTCTGATTGCAGAATATAAAAGGCAACCCTCATATTAACATAGCCGTCAACATGAAAATATACTTCTTAAAAAAAATTACTTTCTGATATCTCTGTTTGGGATACCCAACATTGCGTTAGAAACTAAGCATAAAGTAAATCAACATATATGTAAATATAAAGCATAAAGCTAATAATAGTGTTTTGTGGTGAAACATATATGTAATTCTGATTCTGATCTATTAAGCAGGAACTTATTTGACAAAGCAGTGTATAAATAAAACAAGGCAGTATAGCCCACCCTAAACTATGAGCTATACAAAAGTTAAATTATAGATGTTTTTGATGATTCTAACCTTAACTTTGGAAAAATATGTGATTTTCATTATCGTACACTGTCACAAACCACTTATACTTATTGTTTAAGAGCAGAAGCCTAGAAACGTTTTTCCATAAGCGAAATGTTGAAAGACGCGCACTCTTACGGCCGCTAAATCAGTAACCATGTCACCTGAATAAGTGTTGCCGATTACCAGGAACAATTTGTAGATACAATTAAAATATGCTTTCTTATCAAAAGACTTACATTAAAAGGAGCGCCTATCTTCAATACAACTAAGTTTTGTTTTACACATTTCAGCCCAGATTTACCATTCTGAATGCCTGAGATGAAAACTTACTACTTGAAAAAAATTATAAATGTTTAAAGAAAACACAAGTCTTGAAAGTAAGAGGTTACTAAAAACTTTGTTCGTCGTGGAAAAAAGGGTTTCTTTTTCAAAGAACTGCATTGCACAGACGTAAGTGGACAAGTTAGTGCAGGATTGCAACGCAGATGTGCGGGTTTGTTTGAAGTACCGTTATAATTTGTTCGATACACAACTCTCCAACGCTCGACATATCGAAGACAGCTTTTACTAACAATCAGTTGCTTTTATTATTGTTATTATGGGGCCATCAATCATTACCCAAATATACTGTAGAATTTTGCTCAGGTGAAAGTACTTCACCTGGTGTATAAAATAAAATAATCCGGGCGTGTGATCACATATTTATTAGAAACAAGTTTTTATAAGAAAGCTTGTAAGAGGTGCGATTACAATTCAGAGGAGCCGTTTAAAGTAATTTTAGTATATTTATACTGAGCTTAATGTTGCTTGAACCGTGCGGAAAATTAAAAAAAAACGACAGTTATTCAGTACCAACAAAAACATGATTTTCTCAAAAAACACGAATTACGGTAATTATTATGCCTTCTGAACTTGGTTGTCAACATACTTTCTACATATGCACATGCATACATATTGTACCTATGTACATATGTATGTATATGCCTATGTTGTTATGTTGTCTATTGTTACAAACTGCATATTTTGGTTTCATGCATGTACGTACATATGTATGTACGTCTGTATGTGTGTTGATGCGCGCATAAGCATTTAAATGTTCGAGCGCATTGCAAACATTAACGATGACTTTCAACTACAAAATTTCTTTTATTTCACGCTGTTTATTTACCTTGTGTGCCCATTTCCCAGTTATGCTTTTTCACTTGGCACACACATATACAAACATGCGCATACATATGTGTGAATAGTTTGCGTAAGTTTTGTTGTTTTTTCGCAAGCTGATTTATACATACACATACATACATAGCTGCATTTATATAAACATATACATATACATATGTATGTATGTACTCGTGTTGACTTGCAGTTTTCTTTTGTTTCGCTGTAACCTAAAATAGCAATAACAAAAACAAAAACAACAAGAACACGTTTGGAAGAGTCTGCTGTTAGCCACCTGGTTACCCTTTGTCACTTATTTTAATGAATACTACAAAACAGAGTCGAGTCGAGTCGCATTGTACGCGTTGTTGTTGGCAGTTGTTTTACGTGGAGCAGCGAGTTTTGGTTGCTGGAAATTTTGGCATTACTTGCCTAACAGAGCGCGACGCTTTTCGGCGCGTTACAATGACTGAAGTGCAAAGCAAGCCTGGGGTAATACTAATCATACCAAATACAATAAGTATGTAAATGAGTTGAACCATTGTTTGTAGGTGTGTGCATGTGCGTGGAGAACTTGTTTGTGTATATGTGTGGTGATGGGTATTAATATGTGAAATGTTATGGTAGTATGAACAGCTGGTGTGCAGCTCGCAGAGGTCTACTGGAAGGCGCTAACACTATGACCAACAACAACAACAACAAATGTACGCAAGCTGGCCAAGAGAATGCCAAGTATGCCATAGACAAGCACACAAAACGACATACATACATGTGTATTAGATATCTGCCAACCATACAATGTGGAACTATGGCCGAGCCAACAATGAACGAGGCGCAAATGAGTTCATTGTGCCTACTCTACCAGGCTTGTAAAGTATTTAAACACATACACATATATACATAGATTTACATATCTACAAATTCTACGTGGTGTTTTTTGTGTTATTTTTACAGCTCTTGGCCAAAAGAAAGTGTGATATGTAAGCAAACTCTAATCACATTCGCACACATACATATATTTATACAAGCGTGCTAAAAAACGACATTCAAAATCGCTGTTCGCTACCATCGTTGCTGCAGAATAATGTCTTCTTACACTCCAATTGGCTAAACGCATTTGCCTAGGCTCACAGCGTTTTCATGCATAATTATGCATGTGTGTTAATGCGTCTTGTCGCGTCCCAGCCTACGACAAAGTCTTTAGTGCGTAAGTACCCACACATCGGCATGAATAATTAGTTGAATATATGAATACACGCTCCGTCGTGCATGCGTAAAAACGTTTGCAGAATAATGATCGCTGGATCATTGGGGAAGCCGAAAGCTCCTGACTGTTTCGTTCCCTGAATATTTAAATGAAGAAGGTGTGGTCGTCTAAATTTACTTTTTTCGAGTTTTCATTTATAATGAATCACTAGCTTTGTGATTCACAATATGTCTTTAAAAATTTGGAGAACGTACAGTCCAATAATAGCAATATTTTTTCAATACATATATGGCGGGTTCTAATATTTATACTAAGGAGGTACGATAAATAGGTTTTATAAATATATTAATTGTAAGAACAATTAGTGGGGAAAAACGACAGTTCGAAGCCGATAAAATTTCCATAAACGCATTTAACAAGATCGAATATATGCAATACATAGAAATTTTCAAGTGTATGTATATAAAATGATCAGCGTGACGAAAAACTATAGCATATAGCTGCCATTCGAACTGACTGAGCAAAATTTGGATAAATATATGCCATAAGAAATTCACGTGTCAAGGAACCAAAGCTGGTGCAGCCGAAGTTAACTTTTTTCTAGCTTTTTGTTATTCAATCATTGAGTGTTTTGAAAACAGAAAACAAGACGCTTATTAAATGAAAAATTTAGCTTTCTAAAATATATATTAGGATTATATCGAACAAATTTCATAAATTTATTTTTGTATAATTGAAAAATAAATTTTATTAATAATTTAAAAACAAAATTTTCATATTTCAAAACTACTAATTTTATTAAAAATTCATCTCATGTGATTAATACTTTTTTTTCATAAATCCAATCTAGAGCATTCATAGAAAGTGTAGGTAATATAATGTAGTTGGAAAGTTAAAGGTCTGAAAAATAAGGTTTTCAGAGCGTGTGGCCTACACACATGTGTTTTCAAACGCGGTTTTCTCGAAACTACACTTTATGTCGTCCACAAACACTGACCGACATATTCGGCATAAAAGATCCTAGTTCCGTGCAGTTTCCTTTTTTGATTATACGTTAGCCATGGTGAAATCTCGGACATTGTTTGTATACCTTTTTTCTTCAATGACACCCATTGGAGCGATAAATTTGCTTTCAGAAATATTACATAATTTTTTAAATTCCAGCGGCATAGCGATTTTAAATGAGATTGTGTTGTCTATAATTCACTGGTCAATGTTAAATGCTGAACATTTCCAACAATTTAATTATTATAAATAATTATTCGAAGCAATTCTAGTTTTGCCACTTATGTAACCGAAATTCAACTATTTAAATTTAACGCTGCGATTACTTGGAAGCAACAGGTTTACAGCATCCAAATCAGCTTTCCGCTAACCGCCTCAAGAATTCGTGATTTTCTAAACGATAAATTCTTTGGTAACGCTGTGTATAGCTAAAATAATTGATATATAGGTATAAATCATGTATATGTGTATGAAGCACACACACATGCAAAATCCAACGGCTAATACGAAATCCCAAAGCACGCACAGGTGACGTCAACTTTAATCTGCACCACATGTCGCACGGATATCGCCAAATGTCAAAACGGCCCAGAAGGAAAGGCAAAAAAATTCACACGACCAAAGGGTGAAGCGAAAAGCGAGAGAAAGTGAAATAGTAAAAAATATCGATTACTCAAACAGGATGCAAATACATACTTACATTGCATACATGTATACTCATGTAAATTCACATATTTGGAACTTAGTTAAGGTGAGTTGAGGGGCACCAGCTTTGCCTGCGCTAAAACGGAAGCAGTCGGACACAAGCACAACAACAAAACAAGGCCAAGCGACAGCAGCGCAATAAATTAAGGCGACCGTTTTGTGTAACTATTGATTTTTTATGCATGTAAAGCTGTCAAACAAACACACGCACACAAGTATATGCTAAATTTGTACCTCTAGCGATGTAAAGTAAAACCACACTTTGATGCAAGGCTAATTCCCAGCGGCGTTTTTTGCGTTTCTAGCGCTTTTTCGCGCCGTAAAACCTTTCTCCACGCAACACAAAACGGGAGAGGTCAAGGACGCTCTGCTCGCAATTGCACAATTCGTCAACGAAAAAAAAAACTCAACACGATGTGTTCATCTACTCGTGCGACGCGCTGTATGCTGCAGCGACTTGTGAATGAGCAGCTGTTGCCACATTTTTCCGAATTCCGACAGCGGCTCGCATACACATGCACATGTATACAGCTTCCCGAGCAGGTAGGCGGCAATTCAAGGACAACAACAACGACATTGGAGCGCTGTGACGCGATGCCAACGTGGTGGAACAAATACATACATATATGCACACGAAAATGACATAGAATTAGGTCAGGGAATTGTCGCCAATTGCATCAAAACGGCTGGAGGACACTTTTTTAAATACGTGTGTAGGTATGTATGCACAACAACAACATTTGTTTAAGGTCTAATAGTTATTAAGCAAATTTAAGTATGTTTGAAGCAGCAGGTCTACGATGCCTAAGCCGCAAATAAAAGTTTTTAAGTAAATATACATTTATGCCTATACTAAGAGATTAGGATATATGTATGTATGTATGAATCTTGGTTGATGTATGGGCGTAGTGTTGCATTCTAAAGGACACAGTCGAAAAGTCAAAGGTGGAGGGCAACGACAACAAGCTAATGGGAAGCACAACAACAAGGACGACCTACGAGGGTTAAAACACAAACGCTCTCTAACAACAACACAATAGCATTAACGCTAACACTAACAACAATAAAAACGTGGAAATGAAAGAAAACGATAAAAGTAAATACAATTTATAAATAGAAATGGAGAAAAAAAAATCGTTGAAAACTGATACATTAGGAAAATATCTGTGTTGAGTTGTTGACTTACCTGCGACAGATCGGAATCATCGCGCAGTTTTTCCACGATGCTGGCGCTGGCGCGCAACGGCGACATGGCCACGCAGAGGCAGGCGAGCAGCGCGGCCTGCAGCGTGCACCTGCGGAACGCTGATGGCATTTTTCACACTTGTTTTTTGTTTGCTTTGTTTGCTAGACTTATACTACTGCTCACACACAAACACATGTACAGAAGTGGTAATGCATGTATGTGTGCATATAGTGTGGGCAGTAATTGCAGCGGCGTTGACAGCGTTTTCACGTTTTGATTGATGTTGGTGTTTGTCAGCGAGTTGGTTTGAAATACAACAAAAAATAGCTATTTATTAGATTTATATAGACATATTGACATGGTATATATATTTGTGCACGTGAGTCAGTGGCGACAAAGTTTTACAAATTTGTGTTATTGAGCGCTTCGGTCGATATTCGCGTTTATGATTTTCACAGGGTGTTTATATAACTTTTTTCATTGAATAATCGTAGACAGACATATACACTCACACACACACACACTTGTACAGAAAAGTTTTGCAGCGTCGGCGAAGGCAGCGCAAAATTATCGCAATCATTGAAACATGTTTACTGCAAATGCAGTCACGGTAAAATTCGACAATTGGCAATAAAGACGCTGGAATCGTCTGCCAGTTTGTGTAATCAGTTTACCAATCACTTACATAAGCATCCGAGGGTGCATGAAACGCTGCATACAGTGTAGCAAGATGAATGAAAAGTAGTTGAAAATAAGTTTGAGCGTTTTGATGTAATTTTGGTGTTCAATAGAGCTTTTTATTACAGTGTTATAGATAAGGCCTTAAAATAATAAAAAAAATCATTTATTAAGGAAATTTTGTAAAATACTGGGTAATTAATGACTCAGAGGCAAACGCTTTTGGTCATTTCTCATATTTTGAAGTTATTTACAATTTTGCAGTTCTTCACAGTTTAAATTCTCAAATTCCCAGTTTCGGGTTATATTTCATTGGGTTCGATTAGTGCATGATGTATCACGATGTGCTATTAAAATAATTTAAAATCATGCTTTGTTGTATTTTTAATAATTTCCGATATTAAAAAACATACAACAAAATTTTGTCATTCGTGTAGAGCTTTTTTTGGACTTTTACGATTCTTAAATTATGCTATAACAGTTTGAAGTGATCGCTTGGTCGAGCATTAAGCAAAGTTCGATAACGGTTAACTCTCTGAGCAGATTATTAATTTATTTATTAATTAATAATATTAGTATTTTATTAAAAATAGGAACTTCCGTTTCCTGTTCATTTGAAACTTGAGGTTAAACAGCTAAAATTTACTCAGTGGAATTTACATATTAATATTTTATTATAAAGTCTTCACATACCTAAGTATATGTATGTAAAAAATGCTTGCATTAAATTTTACGTGCCCTTTAATGTAATGTAATAGTAATTAAATGTCACGTTCTGCATGTTTCTGAAAAAAAACAAATACCGTTAGAGACTTAAAAATTACAAAACGAAGCTTACTTTTGGGAAGCTATTTTAATAGATTGACAAAATTTCGTGGAAATATTTCAGCTATCTCTCTGTACAAAAATTTATATATCGTAAAATAATTTATATTTTACAAATTTCGCACACTTATGTGTATATAGCTGTTATTATTCGGTTAGCTTTATAAGGTATAATAACATTAACATATAAGCATGTATGTAAAAACGTGACTTATGATCGAAATTTCATCAATCATCAATGACTAAGTTCTGACTTGAAGCACTCCCAGCCCTTATTGCGTTATAACTTAAATTTCATAAGAAATATATTTGGATCGATTCAGCATTGACGCAAAATTGAATACTTTTAAGCACAAATTGCGATAATGTAAATGGAAATCATAAACGTTCTGAAAATTACGAAATTTATTCCACAAATTTAAATTCAATATATGTATATTCCGATAAGAAAGATAGTTAAGTTATAATTATAGCTAACCGCAATACTGAATCATGAATTATAAACTGGAAGTTCAGCTTAAAAAATCAAAAATCTCCTTCTTAATTGTCAGCTTCTGAAAACAGTTGTTTATCAGATAGGTGACTCATACTATACCATTGTTTCTCAAGGTTATTGTGTCAGCTTTTTGGAACGAATTTGTTTTTCTGAATCAAAACAGAAAAAGTTTTCTTCGGTTCTACGCAACTATAATACGCTTTACATAAGTGAAAGCATAAAAGAATATAAAAAGATCTTTAGCATGATTTTGATCGGTCAGCATGGCGGCTATATGCTATAGTTCGATATCGGCGATTTCGACAATGGAGCAGCATCTTGGGCACAAAAAAGTTCACACCGATATCTTAGAAAATGAGAGACTAGTCCAAGCAGACATCGAGACGCTTAGACTCGTGGCAAACTTAATCTACACTCTTCAGTGCATAAATATGGCGATAACATTGAAATAAGTTAGTAATACTTTTATAAATCCCTATCGCCTAAAAGGAGTTTCTAAGAGCACTTATTTTATGAAAATTTCTAACATATCAAAATCGAGCTTCTATTTTGCTGCTATTAAAGAAATATTTCTAATTATATTATACATACATATTCAACATTCAATCATGAGATTATGATAACAATTTTCGAAGCTCATATCGAATTCACAGCTTGTAGAGTGGCTTGCAAGCAGAAAACAAGTTTAAATTTATTGATGCTAAAAAAGGGTGTGGTCGAAGCTTGTCTTACATAATTCAAGAAAATAGTTAGTCGCAGTAAGCATATATTTTTTGCACGAAATTTATGCTACCAACAGACACTGTGTTTATTGCCAGAGGAACACAGGCTTGACAATTGTGTGGTCTGAAATTGCTCGCAACGGAAGCGATAAACAGCAGCAGTCGAAACCCAAAACAGTTGGATGCACAGTAACATTCCTTGGGTGGCATGCTCTCAGCCCACAATGGGTGAGGGTACTAACAATTTGTTGTTGTTTTTTTTTGCGACTATTGACGTTTGTGCCAATCAAATAAGCAAGTGGAGCGCATAAACCTATAAAGGATAAGAAAAGCTATTAAGAATGGTGTGAGTAGATGAAATATGCGCTTCGAGATGGAATTCTGGATAATATAATAAGCGCGTGGAAGGCACCCCAAGCGTTTATGGTCAACAGGCGGACAGACAACCCTGATAACCAGTAGCTGCTGTGGGTGACAGCCGTCAGTTGCAATTGTAAGCAGTGAATTTGCGCTCATTATGCAAGGGACGCGTGCAACATGGCGATAACAGCCGATAAACGAGATTGTGGACGGGAATGCTTACCCGAACTCCTCCTCTACCTACCGCTTCTACTACACATTCTTTGCATTGACTTTCTTTTAGTGCTTAAGCGCCCTTCGTGGCACGAATGCATCCCTTAAAACTTTCATTCAAGGATTTCCTTTTTTGCACACTATAATTATACCGTTATGTCACTAACGTCATAGGCGCATATCCTTGCATGTGCTAAACAATCCCACACACACTTGCACATACTTATGTGCATATGTGTGTTTTTACGTATGAAAGGACGTTTGGTGGCTCTTTGCACTTTGCTAGGGCTTCGTTCTCCCGCTGCGTGAAGTGTTTTACTAATTCGCTCAAATTGTATAGAATTCTTTGTAATTGGTACTAAAAAAAAAGTTGAAAAAATTGCTTGAATATTGCACCACCAAAGCCCGATAATAGCGTACAACAAAAATGTAATTACGCAATTGTTGTTGTTGCTGCTCTTGCGGGCTTTGCACACGCTGCAGCACAAGCGCAACTTCTTTCGACTGCTGGCCGAGTCTGCACCAGTCCAGTAGCTGATGTTTTCATTATTGTGCTGTGTGCTTTTCTCTACATTCGTGCAGACAAACACAGAGCAAAATATTTACATGTACGTGTGTGCATTGTCTTACAGTAGCAACTGCTTTTATACAGCGTACTTTTTGAGTAAATAAATTAAAAAAACAAAACTTCGAAAAAAAAAAAAAATAAAAAATTATGTAGCACATTCTCCAAATGCTCACATGCGCTTGCCACACCATCATGCTATTGCCACAACGGCTTATTCACGTTGAAGACGCATTTGGCAGCTTGTCACACGCTCATTAAAGCTCTGTTTTCGCTGTCGTTAAATATTTATCGTAAGCTTGAAATTTTTTCGGCATACACAAGTGTTTTCCCAGCGACTGTATTTAAATTTTGAAATATAAAAAAACGTTTAAAACTTTGCAGCACAAGCGGCCACACACACACACACGCATCAAATGCAAAATCAATAACTGAGTAATAATATGACAGCCGAGGCTTTGGTGTGTGGCAGCAGCACGGCGGAAGGTGTACTTGGCGCGGTCGGGATGTTGGAGGCCGACTTTTTTCGGTAATTTCCAATTAACCGTTGCACAAACAGACCAAGACCAAGTATTCAACATACATTCATACTCGCACTTACACACACACACATATAGTTATTAGCGTTGATATGTCATACGTACGTATAATTACTAAAACACTGACACTTGGTAGCACACCCTCAAGTCGAGGCTAAGGCTAAACCTGTACTACAAACACAGTAACAACAACAAGAAAAACACACACACGGAACAAGTTTTTATTGGCAGTAAAGAGCGTTTAAACAACGGCAGCGACAACGACACGACCAGCACAACGGTTCACCAAGAACTGACTGAGACCGATTGCTGCGACGAGCCAACAAGCTGAGCGGCGGCGTTCTATGCCACTGCCATGCACTCGTGGAGCAGCAGAGCAGACTCACTGCCATGCATGTGCATATGTATGTCATAACTGGCGAATACAATTATGGCTCTTTTCCTATTGAATTGGATAACAAACGACACGACACGGCGGCGCGCGCATACTCTCCTAGAGCCGCATGTTGGCTGGCGGCTAGTGGGCTGGTGGCAAGAGCGGAATACAATAGCAACATTACTGGTCGCCGGTGGCAGCGGCAAGTGGTGTGGTTGCTCGGTCGGCTGGTCACAACAAGCACCACAAACAACACAGCGCACCATGGCCAAAGCCGCAACGTTGGCTAGGTGTAGCGTTTGGGCTTGTCTCAGCCCAAAGCCAGCACAGAGAACTAACCAACTCGCTCACAAACATATGTATATACATACATACATACATACATAAATGTGCATAATTGAGGAGATGCTCGTAAACAAAGTCAAGCAATATTGTGTATGTGTGTGTAAGCTTTATAGTGTTCAAGAGAGCATTTATATGTGAAGTAGAATTGAATTATATTTTGAGAGCTCAAACATGAAATTATTAAAATTGGGGGAGATTTTGCTACAAATATACATACATACAATTGTATGCTGCACTTGATCAAGTTATGTTGGCGATTTTTCTGCCTAAAAATAACTGCTAATTCGCAATGCTACTTGCATTGTAGAAACATTCATATGTAGGTGCATATGTTTCTACGTAAATTGCACATAAATGTATGTACATATGTATGTGAGTAAATATGTACCTCCCGCCATAAAATACGTAAATAAAATGCCCTCGTCTTTCAATTGCATAAATGATATTGAACTTGGCACGTAAAAAAAGCAGCGAATGCGATTTCGAAACGCTGCACTATTTAACGGTCGCTAGGTGTTCGAGCAGAAATGTCGGTTTTTATTTGTTTCTCTTGCAATGAACTTTCGAAGGGTTGGCGCTGCAGCAACAAACAGCCAAGATCACTTGTGTGAGTGAGTTTAGAGTGAAAGTGCTTGAAGTAAAAAGGGTCACACCCAGTTTAGTGCAGTTCGAAGTTACGTAAACGTACATAAATTCATTTATATGTACATGTGTACGTATATACATAATCACTTTTAAAAAACTAACCGTTAGCACGGTGGGATCAGTTGGCTTCATAAATAGCCATTGAAGGGGATTCGACTCTCATCTCTTCAATATTTTTTACTTATTCCAGAATTTCCTAACAAGTTAAAGTCTGATTTCTCTTTGTGTACTCGTCAACGGTACTTACACATTTTAGAATTCACTACATATTCAATGACTGATCTCTCAAGAACCGGATATATAGTAAATTCAGTTTCGTTATGCTTACTTAGACCAAACTTAAAATGGAAAGTATGAGTTCTCGTTAATTTGTATTTCTTTTTATGCTCTAGGTATATTATTATATACATACATTTACAAATGAACAACGTGGCGAACTAAGTCGATTTAGCTATGTATGTCCGTCAGTATGTACGAAGCTAGTTCTTCCTTTTTAAGATATTGATCTAAAATTTTACTCCCGTCCTTTTCTCCCAGAGAAACTGCTGGTTTGTTGGAACCGCCGATATTGGACTACTATAGGATATACGTATGTAGCTGTCATACAAATTATTGTCCAAGGCACAGCTACAACTTCCTTTTTTTTATACTCTTTTAAATTTAAAATTTTATCTGTGAAAAATGCACCAGACAAAGTTCAGATCGGACCACTAAAGTTCCGCCACACAACCAGACCGACATAGATTTTTATCCAGCCAAAGACTGTCAACCCGGCAGAATGATTTCAGCCGCTACAACAACAACAACTGATATGGCTTCGGTGTAGATCAAGTTCAGATTGAACCACTATACTTCCGCCATACAAACTGTTCGATCAAAATCAAGATAAAAACTTGTTTATACTCGTTTATACTTCGCCTATGAAGGGTATATATTTTCGGTGCTGACGAAGCTATCATTATTTATTATTTTAAACGAATGATAGTTCCGGTTCTGAAGGTTTATAGATTAGAGTTCTGTTATAGTTGGTAACAATCTACTTCCAATATTCCATTTTCTCTACTGTATGATTATTAACAAAGCCCCAACAAATGTTTTTTTTTTCATAATAATTTTGACAATAAAATAATAATTAAAGATTTTTATGCTCCTATCTCAGGTTGTCACAACACGTTAAATGGCATTTGTAATCTATGTTAAGATATGTTACGACATAGTGCATAAGTCGTATTAGAAGTAATATTGTATTTGTGCCCTAACTAATTGGTTTGTGTCTAGGATAATGCAAACGTCACATAAAAAAATAATATACCGGTCATCTGGCTACGCTTATTACACAGCTGTTTCGTACACAAAACAAAAGTCGTAAGAAACTACAAATAAAATCAGTGAAATTCAACTAGATTTTCTAATTTTGCAAAAAAAGCGATACGTCCAGAAAAATGTCCTCAAACTTTAGATATACCATGGTGCGAACCGTACGCCCCTATGTCAAATATTTTCCGCAATTAACAAAGCCAGTACTTCGGGTGCTTATTAAAGTTTCTGTTCATTATTTGGAGAGTTCGAAGTGTTCACCGGAAGAATTAGACTTGGAGTTGACTAAACTTACACATTCTGGCCAAGACATTCCAGATAACTTTTGTGAATTGTTCGCAGCCGTGCTGCAAATTATGCAAATATTTTTGCGTACGCCAAAGGGTATTGTTAAAGACCACGAACTACGAGACTGCCTTAAGGAACTGAGGTTAGTAAATTTTGCAAAACAAAAACTTCAATGTCCCCTTTTCAATTATATTCCAATATGTAGATTTACTGATGAATGCGTTGAAGACTTAAGTAAAGTATTGTATAACCATCGTGCCTCGTTAACGAAGAATTTCATTGAGGCCAAGACAACACGTTCCAAACCAAAGAACCTGCAATGGCGCATCAACATATCACTAGGAGAAGGGTATGTATGCCTTAACTTTTTAAATATTTTAATACTTTTTTATTTTTATTTCATTTTTGTGGCAGCACGTGCAATGGCAGTATCAATGCGCCGACTATCATATTACATTTTCAATTACCCGATGGTCGTTACCGCACACTGGAATTTCCACTGTCAATGTTTCATCAACTGCGTTATAATGTTGCTTTGCTACTAAGTGAAATGCAAGCACTTGAAAGTCGCGCTGTCATGAAGAAATTTTAAGTTCGAGATAAATTATCTATATGGAACTTTCTATTTGAAATTTGAATGCTCAATTAGGTAAACGTGCCATTTATAACATTGGATCTTGACTATATTTATTGGAGCAAGAATATACTATATTTATGGAATTAACTCCCCTTCGCATTATTATGTGTATGGATGGACATACAAAGCGAAGCATTTTATCTGTCTGATATTTGTTGCGTTATTTACCAATGTATTACAAGAGTATTTAATGTAGCTTTGTTAGTAAGGGTGTTCAATGTAATGTTATTAAATTGTTATAGAAGTTGCGGCGATTATTGTTATAGCAATAGGTGTCTACGTGATTAGCAAGTAATACAAGAACAGAGTTGTGCAAATAATGTTTTCAATAATATATTCATATATATTCAAAGCAAAGACAGACTTTTAGATAGTAGGTTAAATTAAATTTACATTATACACGCATATTGATGTGCATATGTGCTTTCTATGTATGAAACAATAAATATTCAATATATTAACAAATTGGAAAACTAATATTTTTATTATTTTGTCTTTGGTTCTATCATAAATCATTTATACATTTAACTTTTTCTCGCTAAAAATAAATATAAGATGGTTACTTCCCTGTTAATCGAACTTAACTACACCGTTTCACATAATTTATATATATACATACATATATATAATATAAATATATATATAATAATTATATGCATATCTGTATATTCTTTATTTATTTATTATTATTATTTTTTAATTTTTTTTTATTAATTTGCCGAATAATGTTTAACGCCATCAATTTCACGCAGACGTTGGGCTGCTTGCTCCGGTGTCAAATCGCGTTGCGCCTCATTCAGTAATTCGAACCCGACCATGAATTTGCGCACAGTGGCAGAGCGCAATAGAGGCGGGTAGTAAAGTGCGTGAAGTGTCCAATGAGACGTGTCAACGCCGGTGGCTTCGCCAGTAGGAGCACCATGAAAACCCATTGAGTATGGAAAGGAGCATTGGAATAAGTTATCATATTTAGTTGTTAATTCCTTTATAACTTTCGCCAAATTCTCTCGCTGAGTTAAAGTAACATCACTTATGCGTTTGTTGTCATTTCTGGATATAAGTAGAGTCTCAAAGGGCCAAGCAGCCCAAAAAGGCACCACAACTAACCAATCGGGATTCTCGACAACAATACGTTCCTTACGTTCTAACTCTCGTTTCACGTAATCTGACAACAATGGTCGGCCATTCTTGGTGTAGTAATTGCGCAATCGTTCGTCTTTGATTTGTGGTTCCGTAGGTAGGAATGAGCAGCACCATATTTGGCAGTGAGGATGTGGATTCGAACAACCCATAGCAGCACCCTTGTTCTCAAACACCTGTACCCAGAGGAATTTTTTACTCAATTCATTGAACTGTTTGATCCATCTGTGTTGAATAAAAACACAATTATGAATTAATAGATTTATAATTGTTCCATGTGGCATTGAATACGCACTCATCTATAACGGCAATTATTTCGCCGACGGTCATCTGTGGCAGTGTTACATTCGATTTGGGATGAAAGCACATAACTCGACAAGTACCTCTTGCCTCCGACACTTGAAATAGGGGATCATCTGACGGTGGTGGTACCGGATTGTCCTCCATCAAAGCCGGAAAGTCATTTGTGAATACAAATGTTCCTGTATATACCGGATTCACCTACATACACACAAAATCATGCAATTATATGTAAATTGTGTATTTGTTTGTTTTCCATAACATACGGTGCCATTTGGTCGCGCCACGCCTGGACTAAGTGGGTTAGTGGGATCAAAATCGGGTATGTTGCTTTTCTGTGGCGCCTCCTGTTGCCCCGTCCATGGTCGCCGCATGCGATGTGGACTCACCAACACCCAACTACCAATCAATGGATTGAATCGTCGATGGGGATGCTCTATACGTAATTGAAATGTGAAAAACACATACCCTCATACGTGTAAATGCAAATAAAGCTTACCAGATGCTACGAATTGCATTTTATTGCAATTGTGATAAAATCTGTTGATTTTACGCAAAATCAAAACGGACTGACTTACTAACCTATCGCGGTGAGTATTTAGTTCTGACTGAAATTCTACCACTTGACTACACATCAGCCGATCGCTCGCTCGCTTCTAGCGCAATGTCAAGTACAATGAGTATAAATAAACAAACTGCTCTTTGTGTTATCAGCTCTAAAGCGAATGTAATCAACTTACAATCTCACCTACGACTCACCTATGCATATGTGCATGGACATACATATGTATGTATGTACATACGTACAACTATGTTATGTATGTACATATGCATATGGAAATGTGTTTCATAAAGTGAAATAAAATCCGATTAAATTAGCTAACGGTAGTTTGTTTATTTGTTACACCCAAATGTATTTAGTGTGTTAGACCAAATAACTTAAGAGGTTAGGGGTAGTTAGAATTTTCAAAAAATTAATTAAAAAATGCATTTTCGTTAAGTGTAATATCTTAAAAATATTCCCTGAAAATTTCACGTTGATCCGACAATTAGTTTTTGAGTTATTCGACAAATAACAAGGAGAGCTCGGGCACTTCTAAGTAAGAAGACAAACTTTAAACGCGTTTTTCTGAAAACTATTTTTTTTGAACCGGTGACAACTGTAACTCGAAAACCACTCAGTAGATTTTAATGAAATTTACACAGCTTTTAGAATACATAATAAACTCGGGCCTGATCGAAGGATTTTTATTTTTTCGAAAATTTCGATTTTTTAAGACCAATTAACTGTTGATTTTTTCGCAAAAATTTAGAAAAAAATTTCCTGAGGCCGCCATTTTGTTAATTTTGAAAAAAAAAATCCTTCGATCAGGCCCGGGATTATCTATTTATAAAACTAATGTTTTTTGTCCGATTGTTTTTAGATGAATCTCCAAGGACTTATGCTTGTCACCGCAAGTACCTTTTTTTGGAACAGGGTCAACAAAAACAACTATAACTTTGGAAATAAATTTTTTTTTTGAAATTTTCGTGACTTCAAGTTAACACATCCTATAATAATGCCATATTACTACTTTTGTAAAATAACATGATTTAATAGCAAAACAAAAATACTGAAATCTCTCGTGCCTCTGACTACCCCTAACCCCTTAAGGCACTTAGGCGTTTTTGGGAAATAAAAATCAAAAAGACACTGAATCAATTGTTTTAAAATTTGAAAGATATATTTAAAAGTACTTTATGAATTCACACTAATGTTTTTAATCAAATGTTTTTCAAGCTACTACTACTAATGATATCTGCCGGAGCGCCAAAAAAAACTATAGTAATCATTCTGACCTTAGAACATTAAATTATTATTTGAAAAAAAACGTTGGAGTTTTACTCAAAATTTTGGTGATTACTAAAGTCCGATAAAAAAAAATGTTCGTTCATTGTATGTATATATATACAAAACATACAGACGTTTTTCTCCATGTAATCACCGAAGCAAATTCGAAAAATACCCATTTGAGAAAAGTATTTTTAATAATAAACTGGTAAAGCTGGACGCCTACACCAGAGAAGCCTGCAACTCCAAAAATAATAATATAAAATTTTATAATATATTGAAGTTGTAGGGGTATAGAATTATCGATATATGCAAAAAGTTTTTTTTTTTTTTTAATTTTACATTATATAAAATATTTCTACATAAAGAGAAAAACAGAAGTTTCATATTCGAAAACTAAATGAAAAAAACCTTATCTGAAATACCTTTTTTAATTTGAAGAAGATTTTTATTAAGCGCGTATGTCTTCTTATATTGACTGCTGGGCATAAATACATATTATATTTATTATACATATTTAGACTACTGATAACGGCCCGACCCACTGCTCGATGATGAAAACAAGAAAAAAGTTAACTCTCACTGCACCGAAACTATAATACCCTTCACGGAAGCAAAAAGCAACTATATACAAATAAATATCTACGTATAGCTCAAATGTAAAATACAACCGCAACAGCGTGCTTCCAACGGAAAATGCTTTGCTAGTTCTTTCTAATATATATTTGATATAAACAACTTTCAAGTGAAATTAAGGTTACATAATGAAGAAAAAGATCTTTATCTTGAATTTAAATGACAGCTACATACATATATGCTATAGTGGTCCGATCTGAACAATAGTATTTTCGGAGATTATAGCTTTTTTTTAGACTATAATACATGCCAAATTTACTCAAGAGATCTCATAAAAAAGTTTTAGCAACTTTATTGTATTTACATTCATACATTTTTTCGTACAAAATATTTTTTTGTGTTCTTTGAGTCAAAATATTGGACGTGTATATTTTTATTTAGACTCAATATTGAAAATTTTGGAGTTATGAATTTTCAAAATTTAAACTTTTGAAAAAGAAGTACAGAAAAGTACATAATTCATTATAAAAAAATAAAAAGCCGCCTTATTCTTTACGCGTCGCTAGCCGCAAATGCGAGATCCGCAGTTTTAAATATTTGTCAAAATTACAATTTTTTATGGTCCATTACGAAAATTGTAAATTTGTAATTAATCGTTTGTGTGCCAAATATGTCATATAACAAGTACATTGTTCGATCTGACCGATTCTTACAAATGATCAGTATTATGTTCAAATGCAGATATGTTTGTATTAAAGTTCACCCGGATATCTCAAAACCTGGCAAAAATGTTTAAAATCCGTAAAATTAAACTTTACTTAAAAGCGCCTCGAAACCGGTTTTAGACCTACATTGTTTCTCTTAGGCAAAATTTTTCAGAATGTTATAGAAAAACAAGTAAGGAAGGGCTATGTTAGGGTGCAAGCGAACATTTTCCATAGTAAATTGGAAGAATAAAAGCCAGGGAAACACCCAAAGGTGGAAAACGACAATCAGAAATTCGGAATCCAAGCAATTTTAAAGAGTGAGCCCACAAACCACACCAAACCGTTGTTTGTTCTGGATGAAACGACAGCTCTTGAATCTCTTCAGGTTGCTCTTGGTTCCAAGTGCGGCAATTTTGCTTGTTTACATACCCATTGAGCCATAAATGAGCCTCGAAAACGTCGGATCTTTTGGAACTTTTCATAGAGCGAAGAGCTGTCGCTTAAGAAGGTAGAGCGGCTTTCATTCTTGCACCATTTGTATTTTGTACTATTTCAATTTAAAATCTAGACGAGTGAGTGAGTTGTTGTGAACGGCGCCGAATCCATTCTCCACGGTCTTAGTGTGCACTCTCAGTTATGGCTGCTTCATTTATTTTTTCACTGAACGTGAACGCTGAACGTGGTCTATTCGGTCGAATATTATCCAATAATGAATGAATACTGGGTCTTAATATGGCTGATGGTGTTGCGAATAGTGCACTCACGATTGGTCAACATAATAAGCCTTTATTATGGGTAAAATATGCTCTTTAATTTCCATTGAGATCACTCACATGTTAGCCGATGTTTTATAAAGATCCCCAAAAGTTCGAACATCTTTATATTAGGTATATGGGAACTAAGGAAAGTATAGACACGATTCAGCCCACAGACATACCATCGTCAGGAAAAGGTCTGTCTGTCACACATTGACCGATATTTGCGGTCTTATAAATGCATTATACTCGTATGTAGTAAACATTCTCAACATATAGAAGTAATAAAGAAGTTCGTATAAATTTTATATACATTTTATGATTTAATACCGTATATAGAGGAAAAAATATAAATGTTTTCTTTAAATTCTCGAGCATTTTCCATATAAAAACGAATTGTGGTTGACCAGATTAAACAGAAAAAAAATGCGACGCAGAGCTACAAACGAATGCACTTGATTTCGCGGAACGCCCGTATTCCTTATGAATTTGATGTCGTTGTAATAGGAAATACTTAGAAAATATGCGCAGATCTTCGATTTTCATTTGCAACTAATTCCTAAGATCTTACCTAATTATTCGTACTGTAAGAAACAAGAATGTTTTCAATAAATATTATTTATTATTATTATTTATTTGTTATTAGATTTACTTTTTATTTGCGATTTATCAGTCATTCTGTTTTCTTCATCATCTTTTTTTATTATTATAAATTATAAAATCTAATACAAACAAACAAAGCAATTTAACAATCACTGCCGCTACATACGATATACCATACATTGTATTCATATATGTATATACTATATATTAATGTATATATATATATATATATGTTGTTTGTGTAATTTAGTCGCATGTACCTATGTATATATATTTTAATTTATTTGTGTCTATTCAACTTATCGCGTCACTTGTATTGCCATTCGTTATATGCGGCCTATATATGTAAGTATATGCGTGTGTATGTAAGTACTTTATAATGTGTGTGTGTGAGTTCACGTGTTTAATTAAATATGTGTTTGTATGTATGGCAAGTGTGTATATGCATACATATATTCATATATATATATTTAGTTGATATTTTTTTTACACATTTTTTTTTTATTTTAATGTATATATATGTAGTTATAATAATAAATAACAATGGGTTTAAGCCTATATATGGTTGTTAGAGTAAAGTTACATATGTACTTCAGAATACAAGTGAGAATTTGTCAATTTATTAACACTCCAAACCGTCACTATGTATTATCATTTATCAGCTTACATATTCATATATATTTATTTATGTATGAATTTATACTGCATACAAATACATTTACATACGTGTAAGTCGACACTCTAAATATATGTGTACATAACATTTTTGTTTCCTGTCTATATACGTTTGGTATATAGCTGTATTGTTGTTGTTGCTGCTTGTTTTACTTTCCTAGTTTCACTTCTATACTTTTTACCTAAATATATTGTTTAAGCTAATACTTGTTAATCAATGTTACATACATACATTTTGGTTATTCCGTTTGAATTATACAAATAAGTAAATGTTCATATTATTAGCACATTCTTAAATTAAAAAAAAAACGAAAAACAATATATTTTTTTACAAATTATTTCAAAATACTAATGAATTCAGCTGTACACAATTGCATGCTTTCAGGGACAGCAAGTGCGTATGAGTAACATTTTGCTGGAAAAGCGCTGTGGTAGATCGTTTGTGAAAATTAGCTTAGATTCCGCCTTATTTACTTATATTTTTTTAGCTGAATAAAACTTACAGCAACTTAAAAGTAAAAATACAACGTAGAAACTAAATTGCAAAATGTGACAACTCAGTGCCGCTCGAAGACGAATTAACATTTGTAGATCCGCTCATTTATCGATAAAATATGTTTGGTAAGCTAGTATAGAGGTACGTCATGCACCTGCTTTATGGCTAAAAGCTGTTGCAGTTTTTGGTTTCTTAGGCTTAACCCGTCACAATGACTTTGGGTTATACTGACCGATTACTTTACGAACTTAATTTGGCATAAATCGTCTAATTTAAAATTATTAGATGTTAATTAATCAATTTAAAGAGGCTCGTGTCATAGTGACTTCACTTGACAAGTAAAGTATTAATTATCAAAAACCATTAAAAACCGAAACCGTGTACACTCTTATGTTACACCATTAACCGAAAAAAAGTTTATTTTTATATTCTATTAATAAACTTAGATTGACTAAAAGCCTCTCATTTCATAACTCACATTTGCACTCCCTTTCGCTATTGTTGGCTTCCATGCATAAAATATTTACATGAAATGTTGGTTGTATTTATCTTTCGGGTAATTGCTTGGAATGAAAATATCAATAAATGCAGATTTTCTTGTGCAATATCATAACTGGGCGTGATTACGTAGGTATAGTCGCGTGTTGCATGTTTTTCGGAGGTAAAATTGCATGGATTCCAAAATATGTGGCAACCACAACGTTATTTATATATGTTTATGTATATGTATGTATATTTGTTTTTTTCATTTGAAATTATTAGGAGAAAATTCAAGTGTTTTGTATACTTTTTTAAATTTTATACTTTTTCTAAGTACATACATACATTGCAACAATAAGATATCGTAATAAAATATAAGGTATTGTTTTATGCATTTTTTGCAATTACTGTTCCATTGTGTATGATTCCATCGTGTACATTAATTAATAATAACTTGCAAAGAGAATTTCGGAAAAATTTAAATTGCTTTGTGATTTCAACGACAATTTTGGGTGCACAAATCTTTAGATACTTGTTTAATGCAATAATTTATGTAATAATAATTGTTATTAAATTTTATTTTTTAAGTCAACATTTTTTATTTTTTATTCGTTTGATAAAGTGTTTAGTTTAAATTTATGTGTCGAGATGAATTTAAGAAATGTCAGAACTTTTGTGTGTTGGTGAGTACTGCGGAGTTGATGGGTTATTCTGGCGAGTGAAAGCATTTAAAATATGGTGTTAAAAATTATAATTTTTAATATACATAATTATAATTACTATTTAGATTTAAAATAAAAAAATGTTTTAAGCTCTATACCATTATGTTCTTCTTATTACACTTCTTGAAACAAGTGTATGAAATAAATATTAACTCGTATATGGAGAAGATATAAATTACAGGTTGTCATAGTATTTTTATAGGAATATCATATGGGGGTTTACAGAGTAAAGGTTGAGTCAAAAAAAAGAGAAACAAAGAAATTATAACATTTTTACTTAAAAAATGTCTCCGAATTGAATAAAAAAAAGTTCATTTTCATTATTTTTTTAATATTCAATGCTATATTTCTTTGTGACTGTAATATCAATGTTTCAAAATTTGTTTCCTTTAAAGTATTTTTGAATATTCATATGTTATTTGGATTTGCAGATGTTAATTACGAATTGGCAGTTTATCTATCTATAATTCGCATTTTTTTGTTGAAGAAATCTGAACACATAGGAAATTTCCGATTTAATGCAGTCTAGCAGAAAATGTAATACTAACAGCCACCTGTTGAATTTTTATTGCGGAGAATGTAATGTTAAGTATTTCGGCTCACAAATTAACAGAAATGAAATGTTAACAGTCAAATAGGTCAGGGTTATGATTTTTTTAATTAAAAAAATTTTTAATCGAAATTAAATATTGGAATTTTTTTTTAATTAGAAATTTATTTTAGTATTAAAAATTTGAATTTTTTTTATTTAAAAATTGGTGTAAAAAATAAAAAAATATTTTAAAAAGGAAAGATTTACTACTGAAAAACTACAATGAATTTTACAAAGTGGATAAGTAAAGTATAATATTTTAAGACCTCTTATATAATGTTAACGGTCAAATAGGTTAGGGTTACGAATTTTTTAATTAAAATATTGTATGTATATTGTAATTTGAATTTTCAAAATCGAAATTAAATATGGAAATGGTTTTCTTTAATATTTTAAGACTTGTTATATTAAATTTAGTAATTATTATTTTTTTAATAGATTTCGCTAATATTAATGGGATTCTTGAGATTAATATTAATATTTAATTCTTTCAATCCGCTATTTGGAATCAGAAATTATTTCTATTGATTATTTTCTGGATTAAAAAATAAAAATTGCACTATTAATTCAATTAACTTTTAATGCATTATGTTTTTTGCGCAGTGACGCATTTGTGCAAAAATATTAATAACCGAGGTAATTACTATTTTTTGCAAACAAAAAATGCTTCAAAGGTTATATTCATATTAAAATTTTTTTCACAAAAAAATTAAGTTAGGTTAGATTGGTTTGAATTTACATTTCCTTCTCATGTAAAAGTGATATGCAAATACATAACTCTCATGCAATGAAAAAATAAAAAATATATATGTACATAACTGCTGATGACGTTGCCTCAAACTGAATAAGGATTAATGGGATGCGAACAGTCGCTTGCTGTAAGTGATGACGTGTATGTATGTTTGTATGTTTGTATGTTTCATTTTTGTGTGCTTTAATTTATATTTATTTTGCTTAGTTTTAGTAAAATGTTTGCATTTCAAAATGTCTTATTTTGCATTTGATATGTCCGAGTTAAGCATTTTATTTAAGTCTAAGTGTAGACAAAAAGTCTTTCAAAAATTCTTAAAAAACCAACACAAAAAAATCTCTATTGTATTTAGCATCAAAAAACGATATACAAACACGCATTTGTTGTTGTAAAATATTTAGCATTCTAATAGCTGTTATAAGTTCTCACGGCGTCTTTTTTGTATAATAAATATTGTAAAAAAGTTAAATACGGTGAACACTGGCAATATTACCTTCATACCCTTCATGCATACAAAGAGAACGCAACGCGGCGTCGGATACGAGAGATCAAATAATGAGCTATATATGTATGCGCGTGAGTAGCTTAGTTAAGATGTGTGTGTGTGTGTTAAAGTGTGTAGTGAACGATACAAGTAAGTGCAGTAAGCCCGCCATTTTGTGTTTGCGTGAATTTGAGCTATTCGACCGAATGACTGAGCGTGTGTAAATCGGCGTGTGACGTGTAAATCGCGTCTAGAGAGTCGTCCAGCACAGTGTTGTTTACCTTCTGTTTCCATTTGTTGTAGTAATTGCAGTGTCAAAGCCAATAGTTAATATTATAATATTATTTAGTTTCAGTATGGTTAGTTTTAAATTTAATTTTTTGTCACGGATTCTCTGTCATTATATTTATAATATGTGTTTTGTATATCACTATAATAAGTGCCTTCATTAAAGTTGCTTGATATAGTATTTTACTTTTGGTTTGTAGCATTAAGTTATGAGTTTTTCTTTTACTAAATTAAATATCTTGAATTTAGTTTTTAAAAATTTGGGACTAAGTATTACATTATTACAGCACCACATTTGTTATATGTATATATATATTTAAGTTTTTAATTTTTCCTTTTTCTTGTTGTAACTTTACATGAAGAATTCAACGAATCAAATTTGGTTAAATATTCATAGAGATTTGCTTGATTTTGGAACTACTTGGTATTGTTTTGTTTTTTTTTGCCTATTTATGTATTTTTATATAATTTATTAAGCCATAGATTTTCACCGTTAGACGGCAATCATTTTCTAAAACTTTTTTTGTAATGCTTTGCTATTTTATTTGTGTTTATTATTATTGCCAACACTGTTTCTAGTATATTTATGTGTATTTGTTCGTCTATTTAATAAACCATCGTCACTTTGTCAACCTAATTGAATCAATTTTGATGTCTTTCCTAACTCACATGACAACTTTCAATGTTTCCATACATTTCTTTATAGTTTATTTTATTCTAAATATATGTACTTTACATTATAGTATTATATTCATACGCATATATGGCCACTGTATTTTCCTGCTCACTAATACACAACTTAAACCATACACTTGTTTCTAACGGACTTTTCAACAAAGAAACCCATTGGATTTGTATACTGCTTTATAACACAAAATAATACTTGGATTCACTCCGAACATCAGCAGCCGAAACAGACAATATACATGTGATCATTACATACATATATAGTACAATATAGTATATCGAGTAAATGAGTTCAACCCACTGGACCGGAATTCTGGAATAAACTCACAGATTTTACAGCAAAATAGATACATTAACCCAATATTCATATATACTTGTATAAAGTAGATTTTTTCAAATGAAAGCAATAACGGTTAATATTATTAAGAAAAAACTCTCAAAAAAATTGAGCTACAAAAAATCTCTTTGAAAATTTACTTTAAATCTCGATATCATAATTCATTTATAGGTTTTTATTATTTCTATGACATATTAGTATTTCAGCTGAGAACAGTGACAACTAAAAGAATATTTTGCAAAAACCTCAATGTAAGCACTCATCTCCAAAAGGACTTTATAACATAAGTAGTCGATAATTCTTAAAAAAAGCCGAAGTGCTGCCGAGGTCTGCTAACAATTGCTTTTATTGTACTCGAGAAACAATGCTGAGGACCTTTTGAGAATTTCTACAGCAAAAATTAGTTTTTTTTTTATCCTTTGGGATAAAGTGATCAATTCTCTTGTCCCATTGCTGAAACTGCCGCTGATGCACCTCATGATTATTATCTCTTTCGTTTTGCTTTTTTTGTACATTACATATACATACATACATATGAGTTTTATTTGTTTGTTTTGTTATCTTATTGTTCAACTTGTTAATATTAATATTAGAATAATCAAGTGTTAGTACATTATATATTTTAAACTGTCATAAATATTTGATGTTGGTTTTGTTTTATTTTGGTTGGCTGTTTGTTTGTTGTTGTTACTTCTTTCCATTGCTTTTGCTTGCTTTTATACCATAATTTCTTATTGAGTTTTCGATATTTTGTCGCCCATAATTACGCATAGGTAATAACCGTTATGTATGCAAAGACATTCTTTCGTGTGTCGTATAACTGTTATTTTACTAAATACACGCTCATCGTGAGTATCTCTGAACTATTTTCTGAACCCTTTCGTATTTCACTAAGTGTATTTGTGTATGTGTTTGTTTGTTTGCATTTAGGTGTTTGTGTGCCTTTGACTAAATATGTATTCCATAAATTTAGTTAATTTATTATTGCTAATTTGAATTAAATATTAAAATACTTAACCACTCCATTTCTCAACACCTCATCGCTGTTAATCCAAGAATTTAACAATCTCCATCGCCCCAGACCTCATTCAAACAAAAACAATTTACACATACCATTCCTTAACATCCTTGGAATCTCGTTTCTTCGGCTTAGGTTGCACTAGCCCGGCCATTTGTGGGCGACCATCGGCGCCGGTACTGGCTATGCCGGAACTTATACAACCATAGCCGACTACACCACCACTATTGACACCAGCTGCGCCGAGCATGCTGCCACTACCGCTGCCACCAGTGCCGCCTCCACCACCACCGCTTGCATTATGCCCATTGCTCTGATGGTGTGTCCCATGGTGGCGCTGCTGATGATAGGAACCGTTGGTACTGCTATTACCCAACAATGCCGCATTGGGATTATGTCCATAGGCAGCGGCTTTCTCTCCTTCCGTTTTATAGTTGCGATCACCGGTCGATTTCAGCCACAAGACCAACAATATCACCAGTATTACAGCTATCAGTATGCCGGCGACAATGCCGATTATCATAGCGGTGCGCTCCTCTTCGATGGAGTTGACGCGACCACCCTTGCCCTTGGAGCGGTAGTTATTGCCATATGTGGGCGGTTGTGGTGGCATTTGATAGTATGGCGGTGTTTCATGTGGTGAAGGTATGTGCGGAGGTGGTCGTTCCTCCGGCAGTGATGTATGCTCACCATTAAAGATCATATTTGATTTTTCATCTTCATCGCCATGATGTCGTTCGCCGCCTTCACCACCGCTAAACACCTGTACGATATCATATGGTGTGGTTTGATGTTCCGTCGCTGTGGAATGGATTTCAGGGGGTGGCGTTGCTTGGCTGGTAGTTGTTGTCAGTGTTGATGTAGATGCTCGTTGCGTAGAGGTCGTGTAGATCGAAGTGGGTGTTGATGTCTGCCGTTGCTGCGTGACAATGCTCGTAGTGGCGCTATAAGGTACGGTAGTTTCTCGCGGCGCATACGTTTGACTCTCGGTTCGTGTCATCACACTGCTGGATAGAGTAGTAGTTGAACGCTGCTGTTCCGTGGTTGTGCTGGACGTATCAATACGTCGGTTAGCGCCATCTGTTGTCGACGATATGATTTCATGATTCGATTCTGTAATGAGGTGAATATTTAAATGAACAATTACTTTTATAAGCAATATATAGAAGATATATGGTATAACTTTCCCAAATTATTGCAAATTTTCTATGCATTTAGATTTCTTATACTTTTACGCAATTCTTGAATCTTAGTTGTTCTTAATTTTTCTCTCAAAATGTGTATATTTCCTCCATAGTAAAAAAACTTTAATTATTCCTGTCCATAAAACCGGTAGTAGATTTTCAGTGGAAACTACTTCTACTTTCCTTCCCACAATGAATATTTTCATGCTTGTAATATGTGTTAAAATCTAACTGGTAATATCGATAAATACCTTTTCATATGTCACTGTTGTTTCACCAGAAGTTCCTCAAGTTATCCAACTAATCCAAGTTAATTTCTAAATGTATTACAAATGACATTTCACCCTTTAATCAAGGTCAAAGATGTTCAGGCGTTTACGAGGAATGTTCTTAAATTATTAATCGTCTGATCAAAATTTATCCGGACTTGTTTATTTCTAATGCACCGACAATTCGAACCCATACAATTAAATGTTCATGCGAAATTTGAACCCCTTATGTCATTTGGTAATTTGCCTATTGCCTATTTGGAAATACTGCAGAAAATTTCTGGGAGTACTGTGTAGAAAAACAAAGACCAAACTGCTATATGATGTAGAGGCATGGACGATGACTACATCTGATAATTTATGATTATGATCGGCGATTTAAAAGATAGCGGTTGGCTAGGTCTTAGGTCAAAACACTCCAGCTTTGAAAGTATTCGATGCAGTACTTGCTGAGGGAAGCAAAGAAAGACCTCCAATCCGTTGGAAAGACCAGGTGGGGAAGGATCTGGCTTCACTTGGAATCTGCAGTTGGCGTCACATTGCGAAAGGAACTCGGCTATAACCGGTATCTACGCAAGTAAAGAAGAAAATACTGATACACCCACACAAGTATTTGAACCGCACAAAGCATTCAGCAAAGGTCGGGAAGTCATCGGAACTTGCCTTATCCGAGTAATCCATCTACCTACATATGTTTATGAGGATCACAGCACCCTTTATCGAACACCTCAACACATTTTTGTTTATGTTTTAGGTAAGAAGTGTTTCCTTGCTATACTCGCACCAAAACTCAGATCTTTATGCAACAATTACGTTAAATAGAAGTCGCAAGAATAATGCTTAAAAACGCAAACCCTACATTCATAAAACAACTCACCACTGGTGACTAGATATGGACTTATGACCATGACATCGAAACTGTCCAACTATCTAGCGCATGGTGTTCCAAAATGAGCCGTCCCAGCGGAGGCTTGTAACAAGTTTATGGAGAATTGAGTAATTTTGCATTGCATGCCTGTATTGGTAAGAAAAGAACCTATTTTGAAGGCGATAATAAAGATTTGTAATAAAACTCGCGAAATGTTTATTTTTTTTTGTTTTCACAGTTCGGTCCGGTTCTGTGTCAATGTTGTTCAGAAAGACTTTTATTTGAACTTCACATTGATATTAAATTTTTTTTAGATAAAAAGAAGTTGAAGTACCACAGACATTTATTTGTATACTAGTTTCAGCGTAATGTGTTTTATTGTTATTGCTTCGCTTATTATTTAATTGCCCAAAAAAGCAGTTCAACAAGTATGTAGACATACATATACATATATATGAGTATTTGATAAGAGCTGGACAACATTTGTCCATATAAACATATGTACAATAGATATGTAATTATGTAAGTAACTATAGCAAGTGCGTAAACAAATAATTTTCTTATACATAAACATACATACATAACTGCAAGAATCATCTATGAATACATAATAGACATACGAGTACATACTTAGGTACATAATAGTAGAGATTGTTAAATTTGTAAATTAATTAGGGGATATGTGTTTTAAAGAATAACATGTGCATTTCTAAGTCGCTTATACTTATACATATATGTACATACGCAATTACATACACATGCATACAAGTAATTTTGCATGCATGCTCTGCCCCACCTGCGCGCTCTCTTACAAACCCATAACTACAAATATACATTTACATATGAGTCCTGTAATTTCACCTATATTTACTCATTTCACGCCTACTACCCACAAATACAAACTATATAACGCTTACAATCAATTATTTATAAATTTCTATGCATGTATGTACATATGTATTATATTTGTATATACACCTCCACATATTTATGTTCAGAATGGTTCCGTTAAATTTAAGTTCATTATTATAATTTGTTTGTGATCATATGATTTGCAAGTGGCTTATCTGACATTTTACAAATGCGACGAATTTACTATATTACAGTTAGCCGTCAATTCAACACTTCGTTGAGGTTATTTATTTTGAACGTTGAATCAATTTTAATGCTGCTGTTAGAGATTTAAGCCTTCTTGAACTTAGACATAACGACGTTGACATTTTGCCGTTGTAACGTAAACGTAATTACATAACAGTTAACGCGTAGTAGTTGTAGTGAGTGGCCAGCAAAATGGTGGTGATGTTGTCTTTTGTTGTAATTTTGCAAGTGTTGTTGATCGTGATCGTGGTGGGCATGGTCGTGTTGTGAGTAAACTGATCTTTTTGATAGAATTCTTTCTGATATTCTTTTATTAAACATTTTCTTTTTTTATAATATTTCATTTTTTGTTCTGTTTGTTTTTCATTTTGGCCTTTTCGTTTATTTCGAATACAACTTGTTGTTGTGATCACGTTCGCCACATATTCCACTCATTCTACGATTGCATTGTTTGCAAGTGGCAAATCCATTGCACGATCAGAGTCAGAAATATGAAGAGTTCATTTTCTGAAAGAGATAATTCCAACTCAGAATCATGAAATCAAGATTTCAAGTTGTGGAACAGCGATTAACAAGAAACGAGTAACGAGCTTCCATGGGCGAACGGCAGTGGTTGTGGTGAATGTACGAATATGGCTGATTGATTGGTTGATTGAAATGTTGTTGATTGTTATATCTTTATATTTTTTTGGTAATTGTTTGGATCTTTGTCTGGTTTAGCGAAATTGAATGCTTGGAGTTGCGATATGTATGTCTGACATAATGAAATAATAATGTTTGCTACAACCAAATGATACGCAAATCTATCTCTTGATGAGCTGACAGGTCAAAGCCATGCTATTTACATATATACACACACTTGTACATACACACAAGTGTCTAATATGCATGTTGGACTACAGCTTAGACTAGTCTAAATTTCTTCTCGGTACTATAATCAGCTAGCTATCTTTGGCAAACAGTGTTCAATACATGCAAATATTTTTTGTATGTCTAGTACAAAATATTTTTAAATCAATATGTGTCGATTACGTAGAATATTTCCAATATGTGTGTATAATCTATATAGAGGATTATGGTAGCAGAAGTTTCTATTATATATAGACTAGGATAGGAGGCAGTAGAAATGCTTGGAAAAGTAGGAAGTACAAGGTGCACATAATTAATGAAGGAACTTTGTAGCATACCTATAATTCTAGTCAATATTTATGTACATATATATGTAAGTAAGGCGAGATATTTTACAAATACATATGTAATCTAATAACCGAATTGAAGTTGGAAAATTAAAAATTTTAATGTTCTTAGATAATCTTTTTCTTAACTTGAAAGTAGAAAACACTCATTTCATATTAGAATTTAGCAGAATGTATTCTTTAAAGACCTGACATTAATATTCTTCAAAAGATCTTTATCTTGATTTTGAGTAGTCAGTTTAACTGGCTATATGCAATATGATATAGTGATCCGATCTGAACAATTTGTTAGGAGATTACATCATTTCTTTGAACAATAATCCATGCCAAATTTCCTGAAGTTATCATTGTCATCTTGTTATCTTTTTCGGATACAAAAACTTATATTTATCAATTAGTTTATATGAATAGATGCTTAGGTAGAAAAAGACGTAAGCAGATCAATAGCTCAGAAACTGAGGGACTAATGACAGGTGTTTCTTTCGGGGTGTTACGAACTTCATGGAATCGCTCAATTTATTACTGTTAAAGCAGAATACAACATTTTACAAATTTATATCCTGGAATGGCTAATGCCTTAAGTCTCTAAAACTAGGCTCGTTCCCGTTAAGAAAGTCGGAACCTCTTGAAAGTAACTATTCAATAAACGCTATGAGCTTCATCTGTCAACTACACATTGTCATTTAACATCTTCCATAATCATGTATTGGAATTCATTAAGTGCCAAAATGCTCTTCTCAATGTCTGCTAAAAAACTAAAGCCCAAGACAGAACCCCAAGACTCCTAAAAACGTCAATAAGTAAATATATAAAAATAATTTCCCATACTATATTCAGTTTCCCTAGTTCATTACATTTTCTATTAATACGATTCGCGCCTTTCTTCTACTGCCTTCTCAGCGCAATTATTGTGAGTGATATGCCAATGAAATGACCATACTGACTACCAACTAAATGGCAATTTAACTTTTAAATAAATTCTCTACTACTTTACTTATACAACAAATACTGGTACTTACCTGATCCTTTCGCTGTGCTGGTGGAAGTGAACTGCTCCGTAGTCTCGCCATAATCACCAGATCCATGCAGGCAGTCCTCATCGTCACAAGCACGCTCCGTGCCGTTAGTTTTGTCTGTATTTGCAACTTGTGCTGTTGTTGTTTGTTTTGTGGGCGGCACATACACAGGCGTGATCAAGTCATCACCGCTGCCCGATTCGAATGGTGGTGTACACTCATCTTCATCGTCACCACGACAACCAGAACCGGCGCCCGAGAAGATTAGATCATCAATGGCGCCCGGATAACCACTTGCTGGGGTCTGCTCGTTGGTGTCATGAAATGCAGAATAATTTAGAAAAACATTTTCATAGACAGCAAATCCAAATTTATGCTTCAATTTTAATGACATCCATTACAGCGCATGAAGAAGTATGTTTAAATGTGTGCATGTATGTATTATATGTCAAGATAAGCAATGCAATTTTATATGAAGTAAAGGAGTATGTTATATGTTGAATTCGGGTATGATTATTACGAGTATCATGCAGAATATACTGTTATGTATGCATATGTAGATATTTGTATGTAAAACATGAAGAGATGTAAAGGATTTTGAAATGTGCTTGATTCGGTTAGTGCGTGATATAATTAGTGAATAAAAACTGGGTGGTTCCAATATAAATTACATGAAAGTGTGCTTTAGCGCAAAATATTATACATATGTTAAGTAGTTAAATGAAACAACTTAAATAAAAAAACATTGCCTATAGCAATCGCCCTGCTACAACTATTTAAAAAAAAAAAATGTCGTAAAACTTTCAATGAAATTTTAATTTTTTTGTAAAAATGTCTGCCAAAAATCCAATTTTTAGTTTTTTTTCCTTCGTCCAACTGCTAAATTTTCACTTTAGATGATCATGTAAGGTGTAATCTTTCAAACGTGGCGCACCTTTTTCCGAAGGGTCTCCGGAAATGGCCGGGTTTTCCCAAAAATTTCAGAATTTCTTTATTATATACACTTTTATAAACTTTTAAAATATTTGTAAACTAATAAAATATTTCTTTTACCCCCTTAAGTTTATCATTCAAAAATTTTGCACACATCCTTTTCTCTCCAAAAACTTGCTCATTTGTCAAAAATGTCGGTAGCGAATCACAACAGGAATTTCCGTGGACATTGTTCAGATCGGACCACTATAGCATAACATGCCATACAAACTGACCTATCAAAATCAAGATAAAGAGCTTCATAAAAATTAGTTTTTCTTTTTTTCTAATGCCAAAAAATCAGTAGAATTAAATGAAAAAATCAAAATAAAATAAAATATTGTAAAAACACATATACATACATGTATATATAAAGGTGGGTATAATGTGTAAAATTTTCTTATTGTTGTAAGTGCAGTAAAAGTAGCAAATAATCAAATAAGCACATTGAATACCAACCTACGCTCATTTAGTATTAATATTTATGTATAAATGTTTCATTACATTAGGGTATCCATTATTTCCCAAGTTTATTTTTTTTTTGCAAACTCGCCTTAACCTTCAGTTTTTGCCTTCAAACCATTATCCAATGTAAGAAAGCTCTTTAAGTATTTTCCCTATAACACAGGATTTTTTTGCATAAAGTAAGTATAATATACAACTTTGCAGATATGATATTCCAATACAAAATTACTATTTTCTATACAAAAAATAGCTCATCGATTTTTTCCATTAAAACATTCCTTTAAAAGTTATATGCTTTACTTTACAAGTGAATTATAAACTCTGTGTTGCGCATACGACATGGTGTACACGTAAACAATAGCTTGGATAATAATACGTTGGATAATTTTTTAGTGCAAAATAAAACTTCAAGGAAAGTCTGTAAAAACACTTAACTTGGAAAATAACGGACACCGTAATGTGCATGCACATAAGCATTAATTACAATTTAATTAATCATAAGCGTGGTTGCTATTCTCTTTAAATAAAATATTAATAGGTTAAAGAATGCGAATGCAATATTATAAAACTTTACATCGAAACAATCCACAATGTTATTAGTTAGTATGAAAAGTTTACAAATATACAATATAGTATATGATAATAATTTATGAGCCATATTTGTACGCATGTTGATGTATTTGTGGGAAGTATTTCTTCACTTAGCACTTAAACATAAAAAATTTAAATATATAAATATACCGCTTTGTTCTGGATATTAGTGAGCGTTATTTTAAGCCCTAAAATTCACATTAATCAACCCTGCATCAATTTGTTATTGTATTTTATAAAATACTTGTCCATTTTTAAAAGCTTGGTCTATAACGCTATCTGATACTAAATGATACTATAGATGTTATGATGCTATGTTAGATTATAGAAGAGTTAAATATAATATTGTGAATTCCTATTAACATCTCTGAAATATTAATGCTAAGTTAGATGATTTGGTTGTGATATATGAATATAACTGCCTTATAAAATATGTTCGAAATGCGTTATTAATATTCAAAATCATTAGAACAAAAAAACGTTTTTAAGGGTATACATGGGTTTACGGGTTTCAAAAAAATCGATTTTTTTTATTGTCTTATTAAATTCCGCAGCACCTCTAAAATATTGTTATAAATTTTCAAGTTGATCCGACTAATAGTTTCGGAGAAACCGCATGTGAGCTCGAGGCTAGCTGGACGTTGGACGAAAACGTTTAGCAAGATTTCTCGAGAACTATTATACTCAAACGATCTTCATGAAATTTTACACAGGTCTTTAAGATACATTTCTTAAAAACTTAGATCAATTATTTTTTTCGATTACAACTATTTGAAAAAAATGTGAAATTTTTTGTAAAAATATCTGCCAAAAATAAAATTTTAATTTTTTTCATTCGTCCAAGTTCAAAGTTACGGTTTTAACTAAAATACGTATTTTTCCACTTTAGATGAACCTGTCAGGAGTTATCCTGCCAACGCGTGTGCATTTTTTCTGAGGATCACCGGATTGCCGGTGTTTAAAATATTTTTTTTCAAAAATTTCAGAATTTCTTTATTAATAGTGTATGTTTGCAACAATTAAAAAAATTAATAAAATATTTCATTTTTTATATGAGAAAAAAATTTTGAAAAAGGCTGTTCTTTACCCGAGGGAACCCATGTGACCACTTAAGATCGGAAACCTTTGGGCTTACCAAACCTTGGGTTTGGGTCCGCGGTCCTGTGCTATGAACTCACTTTGCTCAGATAGCTTCAAATGCGTTTTCTCAGGCTTTTAAAGCTTAACCTTGCCTGAGCTAGAACAAATTCTAAATTCTCTACTGCTTTACTTATACAACAATATATTTACTCCGTTAGATCTTGATACTAATATTTTCTATTTTTTTCTTATTTCCTTCGTCCGCATAAAAACTCACTACCTTTAAAAAATTATGTTTAAAAAAGCAAATCTTAAAATTATTAATAATTGGTAAGAATAATCCTAACTTTAATTTAATATATAATTTCCAAAAGTGTTCTTTTCGGTCACACATTTCTTGTAATGTTAACGAAAATGTTCATGTACATACATATGTATGTACGTGTCAATGTATGTGTATGTGTTAGCGATTGTGAAGTGTTTTGTTCACCCAATGGCTCATAAATTATTTATCCATATGACCAAGAGAGAAAGATCGACTGATTGATATATATAATTTTTTGTTGTTGCAAGACTTATTTACGATGAGAATACTTGAGATTTGAAGAGTTTGCAAGTTTGATTGTTTAAAATAAATTCCCTAACCTGCTGCATTCTTTGCAGATCATTTCTATCTAATACTCCAGTTACCAATTGAACATCTCCTCGTATGGTTATATGTGGGTCACGTTCAACAGCCAAATCCAGTATGCGTAGCTTATTCACCGACAAACCGGCAATAACACCAGCAAATGGACGTTCAATTCGTGTTCTACCGCCACGGCTAAATTTTCCGCCCACTTGAATGCTGGACATGGTATTAAACACGGTCGATTGATGCCCTGATAAAAAATTTATATAGAAAGAAATTAAAAATCAAATAAATGTACTTTATCTGTCTGCCTGGTTTACCTTGTGGTGTCAATGTTTGCACATTATAGTCATCGAGCTGGAGTGTAGCGTTGCCACCTTTACGGCTAAAGCGCACCACATGGTAGGTGTTGTCGTTCACTTTGGTGCCAATTTCACCTAACGGCAAATCGCGTGTACCAATATTATACACCATAAATATATTGCCTTCGACTATTTCGAGTTCCATATAGTCCTGTGTGGTCGCACTCTCCACACGCAATATCACAGCATCGGATTTGGTTGTGATGAAACCCAAAGCGACATTGTCTTCTTCGGTATCTGCTTGCATATTTTCCGGAAAAGCATATTGTATAATGCCTTTGTTGTTGCCGAACTCATAGGCGATTGATTCTGAGATAAAAGTAGAAATAGAAATTAAATGATTTGGTAACTTGTTTTGCTATTAAATTTCAATAAACGCTTTATTTACCATCGTAACACGTCGGGCCGGTATACGAAGTCATGTCACATTCACATACGTAGGCATTCCATTGTTGCACGCAAACGCCACGATTGGCACATGCGTTCTGACTGCATTTGGTCGGACCTTCACAACCAGACACCACCAGCGAGCTTGGCACAACCGCATCGCTGGTCAGTGTCGGTGATGTATCACCCAGATCCAAAGAAGCAAGACAACCCTCAAAACCAGAACGCGATGAAATGGACGCCGGCAATTTCGCGTACATGTCCTTGAACACGCCACCTATATAGAGTATGCCCGAAAGCTCCAAATGCATGCTGTTGCCGGTCAGTGTAACAATCTCGAATGAATCATCCACGGTAAGCGTGTGCGTTTTGGGTCCCGGTCGACGTATGCTCACTTGATGCCAGCGATTGTCATTCATGTGTATGCGTGACTTGTCACGCATTGTTATCGGCCCATCACCAATGTCAAAGGTATAGTGTATATGACCGTTAACCAACTCCAAAGCAATGAAATCATTACGTCGTCCACCGTTATAGAGTAACAAACCATTTGGTTCGACTGTTTTGAAGCGGAAATCCACCGAGACGCTAGAGTACGCCTTCAACATGGGTAAACCTACATAAGAGTGCTTCGAACGGAAGGTGGCAGCATGGTAAGGATTACCGGGTGGTGAGTTCACAAAACGCGCTGTCAACTTGAAGGTAGCGCTTGGCAGTGCCGATAACTCGGGACCCAAATTTTTAACAATATCAATATATCTGAAATAACGGTACAAATGGGAGGCATATATTTGGATCTCTCCACAGAATTGAAATTGAACGCACCTTTGTCCATTGAAAATGAATCCCTGTAGTTGGCCAATAAAATTGGGCATTGTCGACGTCATTTGGATTTCCTCCTCGGCATGAAACATTCCACCCAAGTGGATGGAACGTATCTCGATGGTGCTGTGGCGACCGAGTATAGTCTCCGCTGTCGGAATATACATATGTACGCTAGATAAAATACTAAATCACTCATGCAACACACACCTAATTCAACTACGGCATAATTACGATTATTCGTTAGTCAATTAATTATACTAATACATATGTACGATTAAATAATATAATATATGGTAAATACAACATACAGTACATACATTCGTATGTGTATTGCAAATACATACGTATGAAGTGGACGTTCTAAGTCCGCTCCTCAAAATACAACATTTTTACAATATCTTTAAATGACAATAAGCTTGTATATATGTATGTATGGTATGTAAGTATAATAGTATATATGTATGTATTATATATTGTATTACTAAGTAATGTTGCTTTAACAAATATTTCACTTAGTGAAATGCATAAAAGTAAGTTGCATAGTAGATGATAGACTCATAAGTAAATATGTATAGGAGTATATAGCTGTAGACATATGTATATATGTACGTATCTACCATATGCAGGTGTACGAGCCATTCTTATGACTATACAATTTTACGTACATATGTATATATTAATATGTAAATATTTTTATTATTTAAAGAAGTTTCAAGCAATTCTGGTGAGTCGTTGAGTTCTTGTTCAGATATATATGTATATATGTAGTTTTGCAGTTTGAATTACTAAATTTGTGCAGTTTACAATTGTTGGAAAATCAAATAAAAAACAATAAGGAAGAGCAAAGTTCGGATATAACCGAATATTTCACACTCTTGCAACTTGTAAGGATTACAGCTAGGAAAGTACTTTCAGATACATAAGGCTTGTTAGTTATATTAGGTCTAGGGCACCCGATCTTATTCATTCTAAGCACAAATATGCACCGTTATAAGAAAATCACGCTCTTTCAATTGCATTAAGATAACTCACATATTGGCCACTATATATTTTCCCGTAGTTCCTAGGTGGAACATAGGGCTTTTGTCACTATATGCCGTATAAAGTCACCCGGAAGTTCAAAAATCTTTACATTGAATATATGGGAGCTAAGGTCCGATTTTTGATACATAAAGATAATATTATCAGAAAAGTATTCTCTACAAATTTGAATTTATATCTCACACGTAGACCGATATTTTCGGTAAAAAGTCAACTATAGCTCTAGGGTCCCCATAATCAGTACTCAGGAGCTGGAATAGTTTTTGTTGGATTTGGACTTCTGGGTATATACATATATATATGTATATAACCTTATAACTATTTCGCTTAGTTTGAGGTGATACATGCAACTGTTAGGTGCACAAAATTATTATCCTCCGCAGCAACATGTTGCAAGAGTATAAGGATAGTTTCTAAACCAGAAGAATAACAGAGGAAGGCATATTCACAAAAATCACTTGGCAGTTAATAAATAAATAAGTAGTATATTATTCTCAAAACTAGTCAATATTTTTATGGATATGTATATACTTTAATTTATTTGGAATGGAAAGGTAAGATATACTATATTTGTGAATACCTAAACTTCAGAGATAGCAAAAGATCTCAACATCTGTTACGGATCGCCGCAAAATATTTTGGTTAATGTAAAAAAATTGATGGTGTCAAAGTCCGGAATTTTTTGCAAAAGTGGTGCTTGATACCGTGGTTTGAGACCGTACATTCATCAAACATATCTTTACTGGTGACGAGACCGGAGTTTACAAACAATCTAAGAAAAATTCGCTGAAGGTACTGAAAGCCTATGAATCGTATAAGAAATGTATGTATGGAAAAATTGAGTAAACGTAGGCATGCTCGTATTGGCTTAAAATGAACGTATTTTGAAGGCAATAATCAAGATATGTATTAAAATAAGTAAAAATCCGGGTCAAATTTTGAATTCAGATGATGGTTTCGTCGGAATTAACGAACTATGTAGGTCGTGACCGATATGTATGGTATAAAGTCTTAGGATAATGAAATTTAAGATTACGGTATATTGGATTATAGCATCTCAAGAATATCGTTTATCTAGTTTTATTTAAATCGGCCGAGGAGTTTTATCGCTTTAGAATATGTTTAAAATTAATTTAATTCGTGTTTTGAATAACACCCTTATATGGGTGGTGGGTGTGGTTATTGCCTGATTTAATCCACTGAAAATATCTATGTATGTAAATATTACATTATAATATATATAAAAATATTATCTAATCAAATTTCGCCTTTCCGCCAAGTGATTTTGTAGTGAAGTTTTTTAAATTATTTGAGTTAAAAAATAAATTAGTAATTAAATTGAAGAAGAAAAGTAATAGCTTGAATAAAATGAAAAAAACTACGTATGTATATATCTGTATCGTGATTGACATAAAGAGTGCGCCAAGTTGGGAACGTACAATAATACTTTTGTATTTCAGCAGTTAAGTCTAAAAGTGCAATAAATTGAAAACGTAAATAAAGAACGTAACCGTTTAATAAATCTAACCTAACTTTTCATCAATCTATGTAATAGAACGCAAACATACAAAATTCCGCTGGTTTGCCAGTATTTCATATTAACTTTAATTTCTAGAAATACAAAATATATCTTTCGGTCTAAAGTTTCTAAAGGAAATAATTAAATTAGGAAATAATGCCCATAAGAGACTATTAAATGAAAAAAGAGAAAACGAAAGTATGTGCAGAATGTAAGATTATAGTTGGTACGTCATAAATTTCTTTGACATTTGACATTTCTATTTATGATAACTTCATATGTAAGGTGGAACAACAAAAGCGATTTCACGAAATGATTTCAGGTTGATGAGGTGGCACGGAATGAAACAGCTAATGCACATATACATAAGTATACATACATATGTACGCGAATAATTATATATATATATATATATACATATGTATATGTATGTATGTATATAAATGGAGTGGGTGTGTAAATTTCGTTATGAAATGGGTATTCACAAGACATTGCAGTACACCTTATTTTTTATCGATTTTTTTTTATCGAACAATTATATACCGAATAAAGGACATTAATTAATGTAATCTTCTAGATACTGTGGAACTTTAAGGTATAAGGTAAAAATCAGGTTTTTCCGTTATGTTCTGTAATGACAGTTATTTTATTCGTTTGTGAATACCCTTCTATAACTCAATTATGATGAGGATGATTGAGAACGTTCAGCGATTTAGATATCGGTTATGCTGATGGCGATGGCTTAATGCTCTAGAATTTGAGACAGCAGGCAGCAATTTTTAGACTTGCGATTGTGGAGAATCACTCATGCAAATTAAAAGTTATAATTTGTGATAAGAAAAGTATAAATTACAAATATACATACATACATAAATCAATATTTTTTCTGTGTATTAGTTATGGAACATGCGAAGTATGCGTGTTGCCGTTAGAGCGGCAAATTGGCGCCATGCATGCATATATACGCACATACGCACACGCACACACACAACCAGGTGCAGCTGCAGCTAGGGTGGCGGTGTTGGAGAGCTAGAATTGGCGCGTGTATACGGTGGTTGCGTAGTAACAGTGCGACGGGTTTACGAAATTGGCAAACTATTTAAGTATGTAAGTACATATGTAAGTATGTAGTAAGTATGCAGAAGTCCGCTACACGCGATTCGGACATTTTTGGTGCTTGTGCGACAATATATAAATAATTAAAGTTTCGTAGGTGAAGACAAACACACGTACATTATTGTGTAGTATTGCAAATGCATCGCTACGATTTGTGAGATTAGTTTTAGGTTATGCTTGTTTTTTTTTTATTTTTCTGCAATTAACACAAACTAAGTTAGTATATCGCAGTACACGAATATATAGAATTAGAATAAAACACTAGAAGAATATTAGTAATTGGTGCAGATTACAGCCCCGGCGCTTTATTAACATTTTTTTGCCGCAATTGTTAGTGCCTCTTCAGCAGCGGCCACAACAACAGTGGCAACAAAAAAATGCGCACCTGTTCTTGCGTGTCGATTTTTTAATTTCTCTAATTCCTGCTCTAAGAAAAAAATATAACAATCTCTCAATTTTGAAAAAGCTTTGTCAAAAATAAAATATTTTTAATTATTAATGTATCGTATATAAAACACTATACAAACCTATATAAATTATTTTCTCACTTTAAACTTTCTTGTAGCTTGCCTTGTGTTATGGTGATAGTATTTTGCAGAAAAATTTACTCAATTTCGCACTGCAAAAATATTATATTCCCGAAGTTACAGAAAACACGAAAAATGTTACGGTTACCTTTCGAAATGTACGCGCTATGAGAAATACATATGTATGTATGTATAGTTAAATACTTATTTAATATCGATACAGCTATATTTTATGTAATTATGTACATTAAAAATGACCAAAGTGAAATTTTGCATTGTAATCCATGTATCAAAAAATATATGTCAGATTCATTGAAACATATTTCCACGGCAAGCAACCAATTTTTTGCTGATATTCGCAGACATGTTACACAAAGGTTTCCCTATGATGAAATATTAATTTTCTTATTTTCTTAAAGCATGCACTTTCAGTACTATTACATTTTTGCTAAAGTGTCTTTAGTAAGTTCTAACTTTTCTTGCTGAAATTTTATCTATTTTTTTCGCTCCAGGGAGAGGTTAAGTAAAAATCAAAGAAAATTTTCAATTTTATTTTCTCATAAAAGAAGGCAATTTGGTATTGAGGCAAATGAAAACACGACATCAAGATTTTAAAAAGTTTCAAATTTACAAGAACAGAGGTTGAAATGTATGCGATCACAGGGCACCCAAATTTGTATATTTGTATAATATACGAGTATTGAACAAGTTGAACTTCGAAAACAGTTTTTGTAACCTTAACGGTAATAAAATCCGTTTTGGAAGTTATTTTCCAAAATATATACCGAAATTACAAAATATTTGAGATTTATGCGTCTTACAGTTTCTGCTTCTCACAAAATCTACAACAACTATTCGGCAAACAATCGAAGAATACGTCCGCTATTGCTGCTCATTCGGGAATATTTTTCTGATCTTAAGGGGTTTTACGGGTTAAAAAAAAAAAGATTTTTTATGGTCTTATTAAATTCTAAAATACCTACAGAATATTGTCAAACATTTTTAAGTTGATCCGAGTAATAGTTTCAGAGATACGAGTACAGCCTTGAGAACAGGTGAGCTCGAGGCTAGCTAGGCTAAGTGCGCGATCTTTACACGCGTTTTTGTCGAAACTGTCTTTTTGAAGCCGGTCGGAATGATTGCTCGAGAACTGCTCAACCGATCTTCATGACACATTACACAGGTCTTTGAGATACATTTCTAAAGTTTTGTACGTAGGATTTTTTTCGATTACAACTATTATTTTATTTTTTTTTTTTGTTAAATCCACTTTTAAGTGGTTTTCCTTCGTCCATGTTCTAAGTTAAGGTTTACAACCAAAACACGTATCTTTCACTTTAGATGATCCTGTAAGGAGTTATCGTGCCAACGGGGGTGCATCTTTTTTCCGAGAGGTCACCGGACATGACGATGTAATGGCCGAGTTTAATTTTTTTTTCTCCAAGAATTTCAGAATTTCTTTGTTAATAGTGCATGTTTGTAACAATAAAAAATTCTAACAAAATATTTCATTTTTTATATGAGAAAAAATATTGTTGAGAAAGCTGTTTTTTACACGAAGAAACCCATGCAACTCCTTAATAAGGAACTAAATTGAAGTCAATCTAACTATTTCTTCCGAGATTGGACCATTGACTTAGGCAATATTTGATGACAAATTTCTTTAAGATATCTTTCCCAATGAAAAAGTCTTCTATATAAGCACTTGATTACGATCGTTCAGATTGAAATAAATGCTGGGTGCAATATTTCAGTTCAATATCCCAAAAACTGAAGGACTAGTTTGCATATATACAGGCAAGCTGACGGACCGACGGACTTGGCTAAATTGTTCACGGTGGTCATTTATTTATGTGCATATGTACTTTATAGGGTCTCTGAAGTTTCCTTTTGGGTGTTCCAAGTACGTGGCAAACCTCCTATATCCTTTTCAGGGTACAAAAATTTATCACGTGAAAGCAACATCATGTAAAATTTAATAATTATGTAGTATTAAATAACCAACAATATAATTTGAAAATTCTACTTTTCCATTATTTTCTCACTTCGAAATTCTGTTACTGGTCTGCCTGTTAACGTCCCTCACAGCATTTTGTTTGCCCCGATCAACCGCTCTTGGCAAATTTTTACAGACTTTCAGTGTATACAACATATGTGTATTATGAAGAGTGTTTAATTTTCATAAAATATTCAAATATTTTTTTAGAATTTTCGGAAAAGCCTTCTGGTGCCCCATGATCGTTTATAAAACGAAACAGAAATTTAGGTACAAGTAACGTTTAAGATACAGTAAGTAAATATAAAATTGTAACAAACGAATTTCATAAAAGCAGAATGAATTTATAAGATGTTTGTATGTATGCATGTATGTACTATGTATAAGTGATTGTATGTATTAATGTGAGATGTCATATTTATAAATACGATTTTCAGGATTCGCTGGTGAAGTGATGATCATATATTATTTTACAGGATAAAATAAACGTCGAGAAAGGAAATATGTTTAATATGAAAGTATGCAAACAATGATACATACAATATACCAATAACAATTTAAATATGATAAAATGATTCGGGGAAATGAACTGTAAATTATATAGTATTGAATTGACAACAAAAATATTTTATACAAATATTTAAATAAAAATTACAACACATTTTTTATAAAGAAAGATTTTTTTTTAATATGCCTTTGGAGTTTAAAGCGTGGCGAACTAGTTTCACCTAATTTAGGGTACTTTCTGTTCCTCTCAATATAGAGTTATGGGAGATTAACTCCCGTAAAAATGCCACGAGTAAAATTCTTGCTATTTTTGTCTACCAATACGTTAATTTGACATTTAGTTGATTTCTTGTTTTGTTTTCTTATGCATTACGCATTTGACAGGTGTTGTTGTTGATTAAGTGATGGTGGTGATTTGGTGATTGGTGATTGCAAAGTAAGTAGGTATTGGTTAACATTTTCTTGAACAAAAAGTACAAGTATTTTTACGTTTGATTCAACGAGTATTTACAGTTAACAAAAAAAAAACAAAAAAACAGATGAAGTACCGAGTACGCCTGACAGAGACGAGACCACTGCACTGAAACTCATACACATACATATTATATACATATGCACTATGTATATGCGAAATCGCAGATAGTTGTGTTAGTTCTTTCATGGCCCATTGACGCACTCGATGAACAAAATACAAAATTGTTGGATAATATTATACAAAAGTAAAAAACAAATCACAAGGGAAACTATAGCAAAAAGCAACCAAAATTAAACCATAGAAATTTACAATTGTTGTTCTTGCTAAGAAGTTCGGTTGTTTGTCCCCTACGCTTATTATTGCTTGATTTACTTATTAATTATTTTCAATATTTCTTTTTAAAATCTAATTATTATTATTATTTTTTTTTTTTAATTTTTGGTAGAATGAAAAAAACGACACGGCACGACACGTAGTAGGGCAAATAGAAGTGCTGGTGATACATACATAACATACCCCTGACAGGGGGAACCCCGTCAACTTGTAGCCGTAGATTGGAGGCACGTCGCGAGAAGCGTATTGTGTGCCAGTTGTTGTCATTCAACACCGATTGACCGGCAAGTAAATTCTATAGAATCACAAAGATTTAAAAGTAAATTGGACACAGTATACGTTTAAATGTAAAACAGCAAGGAAATGCTCATAATTACCTTCTCTCGATCACTTAAACGCACACTGGCACGCACACGTCCCGCCACCAGCGCGATCTCCAAGCGATCTGGCGAATTCGACTCGGCACTTGTTAGTAGTATTAAGCCGGTGGGTCGCGAGGTTTTGAAACGTATTATAAGCTCTTCAGTTTGAGTTTTGGTGCCTTGACCATTGCCCAGCCATACAGTCATATGTTGGCTGCCGTTGAATGCCAATGTGGCCAACTCGCGTCCGCATGTCGGTCCGGCGTATAGTGTAGCAGTGCAGTCGCAAATGGGTCGATTCCAGCCCTCTATGCAGGTGCCACCATTCAAGCAGGGATTGCCGGAACAAACGTTGGCCTGTACGTGGCATGATGGCTTCACCGATGCTGCGGGTAATTGTCAAAAATTTAATTATATGCATTTTAGAGAACATTACTTTTATACATGTATATGTATGCGCTTTAAAGAACATGGTTATGTAAAAAAATGAGCATGGCTCACGTCGACCAGTATTTGAGTTACCTAAAGATCGAGTTATCTCAAACATTAGGCACAGGTGGTAGAGAGAAATATCTAAAATCTTTGGACTACCCTCAGTTTTACCCAAATTAAAAAGTATTCTGTGAGATCTTAAAAATAAATTCATTGAATATTTAATCAAAATGCTTCAAAACCGACTAAAAACAAAGTAAAAAAATGGAGAAATGAAAGGAAAATATTTAGTGTAATTATTTTTTTCATTGTCACAACAATTATCTTCATTACACTTTTTTGTTGTCTTCGACATCGCTTTTTCTTTCTTCATACCACATGCTAAACTGAATAATAATTATCAAAGCTTTTTGCTTTTTTACACCATGACACCAAAAAGTAGTCGCTATCAGCTATTTGCATAAATAATTGTGTCCGATTTATTTTTAATGGACAAAACATTTCATAGTTTCACGTACACTTCAAATCATTTACATCGAACATGTACTACATACATACTTCGATATACGTATGTACATACATACCTGAGTCCTGCAAGCGTGCGAATGCTGCAATATCGATTGCCTTGCCGCTTAAAACCAAGTCACGCAAGCAACCGACAAAACCTTGCCGCAACGTTGCCGTCCAGATAGCCGGTGGCCATGCGATATTATTGTACGCTGGACCCGTACCACCGACATACATATGCCCATCCAGTTCCAGTATGGTACCATCGCCCGGTGTACGGAACTCATTCCAAACGCCGTCGACGCTTACCTTTGCATCCCGTCCGTTGCGCCGCAATATCAAATCATGCCAATCACCGTCGTCAACTCGACGTCGTGAGGCACGCACCTTCGCCGCACCTGAACCCAAGTCCAAGTGTATGTAAATGTGTCCATTCAATAGCTCAATGGCAAACAGTACGGCCTGGAAAATATAACAATTTAATTATGCTTTTTAATTGTGGCGGTAAACAAGCATTAGTGAGTTAAAGTGAGTTAAAGAACAAAAGTAATTGAATTACTGGTGTGGCGCATGCACTTCCATGAGGGTCAGTCTCAATTCATCATCACACGCCGCTTTTATGCAACCAGCAAATTCTACTAAAGGTGGTCGATATGAGCAAATCATAAACTCATAAAATTATACAAGAAAAATTCCCTTAACCCACTTTAAACATTACAGTTTGATGTTTATGGAGCTTTAACCCTCTTATATTATATAACAAATGTTAGTTGATTGAGCACTGTTCACTTTTTCGACACGCGCCATGTATATGGTATACAAACATTACGAAAATGCAATGTTCTGTTCTGTCCTGATGTGAACTGTATTCCATTGAAGGGGTTTCTGCAAACGTTAGTGAGAAGTGGTAATGGCTGTGCTATAAGGCGGGTGAGGCAGATCTTCCCAGCCTCTGTTTTCTAAATACATTTTAAATGTTCTTACAATATGAGGGCGAGTGTGGTCATAATGGGAAACTATTGATTCGTATATAGTTGCGAATCCCTGTCGTTTTTCGACTCAAATTTGATGCGTTGTTGTCGGTAGCGCTTTCGATTAATGAAGCTTTAGAAGCCCAAAACACATCGGACCCGTCTAATCCCACCAAATACAGATCGTTACCTTGACATCATGGATAATCGGCTTTTCCGTTTTGGGTTGTCGTAATGAGTCCATTTTCTTTGTCAATCCCAATCTAATGCATAAACTACTTTTATAGCTAATGATATGTCGACCCACTTTTCTTGTTTTTGAATGACTCGCCTTTAATAAATGACATATACTGGATAAAATCCACAAGGCAGTAGCTTTCCAACGCATGTTCGGAATATTAAAACGATGGAACAATAATCAAGTTAATCCATCTTTTGAAAACTCACTCAAATATAACACACAAATATCACAACAGAGTGCAAGATTATGGCGTATTAACCAACGAATAAAGAGAGAATATATACTCCATAAGTTGGCACTGCTTCCATTTATAAGAGTGAAATGTACATTTATCATTTATAATCTTTTCTCTCCACAATATTTTCTCATTGATAAAAATGTACTTACATTCTTCGAGCGCGGTTGTTTCGAGCCTGTGGCCAAAATGATCAATCCATTAGGTTCCTTGGTACGAAATTTAAAGGATATAGAGCTTTGTTTGCCAGTCTCCCATGGTGGTAAAACCTACAAAAATCGCAGTTTACATAAGCACAAGCCAAGTATTAGACATATGTATGAAACAATATAAAGATAAAATGCAAATAATCTAAATTTGTCTATAATTATAAAATGAACTCATACCAAATGCGATTCCCTTGTAGTAAACGTAACTGGGTCCTGTGGGTCTCCTATGGGACACTGATATTCGACATTACCTGCGACTTGAATCAGTTTTGAGCCACTTTTAGCCAAATCGATAAGGTTTAATAATAATGTATCTGCAGAGAACTCAACCTTTTGGAACATTTTTCATTTAATATTTATTGAAAAAGTAATAATAATAGGGTACTAACCTTACGAAGACAGCCTACAAAGTTATTATGCACACGAGCACCGAGCAGCGCGCGTGGATTGACGGCGCCACCGACATAAACACGAGACGAAGATAGCATTGTGAATTTACCGGCAATATGCGAGTGATCGGTGTAAACATCATCAACAACGGTCACAAGCTAGGTTAAAAAAGGTTTCGAAATTATGCAAAAAACTATGTTTATTAATTCTGGAGCAAATTGACTTACTCTGCAGAAGCTTGTTATCGAAGATATTTCTTGAATTCGACGATGTACCGTTACTTTGTGCCATTGATGATCATCAAAACGTACCTTGGATGGCTTGATATGCATTTCCTGTTTACCGTTAGCTAAACCCATTGTAAGTGAAACGCCGCCATCACGTAGCGCCAAATTCAGGTAATCAGTACCGTGCCCTGATTATGTGAGAGAAACCAAATTAGCAAATGCACTTACGTATATACATACATATATGTTTCACAGTAGATACAAACCTGTATAGAATAATAAACCATTGGGTTGACGAGTGCGAAAGTATAGCGTAATGGCATCCTGAGCGCTTACAATCGGCTCGGCACTAGTTTGGCCAAGATCATACGACAGGAACTGTTGACCGCGAAATGTGGCTTCTGATGGCGCTTTTTCTGCAGCGAAATGGGGTAAGTGTTTTATTTTGGATATTTTGCAGCAAATCTTAGTATAATTTACCTTTTTCACAATATTGTCCATCATATTCAAGATTTCGACATTCACATATTGGACCCGAATCGGTTGAGATACAAATACCACCATGTTGGCAAGGATCACTTCGTTCACAAGCATCTGTGGTATTACCGCCGCGTACACCCTGTATAACAGAGGAATTCAGATACGGATTTGTATAACATATATTTTAATTTTTTCTAAACTACGTACCCTAGGTACCTTCTCCTTTGGCATTTCACCGTTATCGCATGGGCCGTCGCCACACTGTCGATTAGAAAAACAAAAGTTTATGTAAATCGTTTTTTTAAGAATAGGTATATTTGAACAGTGGCCGTAGAAACCAAAGATCTAAGTTGTCTAATTTTTATACGGATGGTCATGGGTTAAAATCCAGTCTTTGATACTTGGGTAGGCAGACTTCCCAAAAAATGTATGGCACAACTTGCATAAAGATCCACCTTTAGAATAGGTATGAACCTACTTCACCAAATATTTTCAGACGCATATTACAAAAAGAAGGAGAAACTCTATTGGGTTTCTAAGAGAGTGATAAGCGCTTATTGTATAATAAGTAAAAACGTATATAACAATCGTTTTGATTGTGAATAGGGTAGTTTCAGAGTAATGACAATACAAATTTTAGAAAAACTGTTTCTCCCTTCAAGAAATTTCTTGTGCGGACCACTTCATAACTTCTAAAGTCTTTTTTTATTTAGGATTAAATTTCAATTAATTGAAATTTTCTGGAAGCAGAGAACACCTTCGTTTAACATTTTATTAGGAAATATAGAGCTTATATTGACTTAAGCTTAGCTAGGTGCTTTACGTCGGTGAAAAACCTGAGCATTCCTCCAGCTTCAGCATTTTATCATCACTAAGTCTCGTATAATTTTATCAGTGCTATAGAAATTATCACTTTTATCTTTAAGTCGAGTTTGGTTACCATAACCAATTAAAATAGTTAAACAATAAATTATTTTGCCAGATTCTGTTAATTACCTTTATATCACGTGGCTGCTTCATTTCCTGACGGCGTGTCGCCCCACCTGGCTGATCGGCGTATACCAAATTGCGAATGGCACCCCGGAATCTCGGCTCGAAGATCACGCTTGGCAAGGCTAATAATGCCAACTTTGTGCTGTACCTACACACCATAAAAAATGTGTTGATATGCACAAACACATACGCATTAGAAGATATCCCGTGTAAATTTACACTTAACTAATAAATTTTGGTCTTTTCGCATTTATGTGTACTTATCATTAGCAAATAAATACACACAGCCATGCGTGCATATGTGTCACTCACATGTCACTCTCACCAAACTTTCCATTAGCAGATTACCGCGAATACATTTTCTTTAAAACAAAGTCTTCTGAGAATAATAATCATATACTTATACGAGTAATAGATATTTTAACACTTTTTTCTATTTTAATTTTACATATATTTTCGGCAAAGCGAAGAGAACACGATTATATGGGCAAAATAATAAGGCGATTTAATTTTTTGTTATAACGGTTATCAAATCGCCGCTTGGGTGGTAAGGTTCAAATTGTATGTCATCAAAGTCAACTTTACCGGTGGAAACGTGCTTTTTAGGGCATGTCAGACAATAGGGAGATGGGCGTTTGACGTGTGGTATTCTGGGCATGCAAAGAGGTGCTTAGAGTAAATAAGAGATATCTGGTTGAGACTCAGTGAATATTTTTATGAAAACAGTGAATGTTGAACTGTGAATGAATATGTGCAGCATTAACTGAACCAAATAACGGAAATCGAATCCGAATATCAAAATTTCAGAAGTTTTGGAAATCATAAGTAAACCTTTCGGGTCTCTCTACGAGATACTGATTCCTTTAAAAGTAGAATTGTATAAGTATCAAAATGCTTTCCAGGAGGAAAAGTTGTAATTATATATAGTATCTGCTGTTTTACTTTCCCTCATTCTTCATATTATTAGTAATTCAAGTATAAAGGTGATTCATCAGGACCTATATGTAATACAATATTTATAAGAAATACAAAATTTTCGTCTTCAAATTAGACATCTAGATATATCTGTTCTAGAATAATATGTAAGTAATTTCATCATGTTTTGATGACACTAGACCAACAACGTTCCATACAGGATTTTACAGCAAATATATAAAAATATTGTCGGTGTAAACGTAACCGGTTAAGTGCATATAAATATGCTTTGCTTGTAAAGATGATATACAAAAAGTACCATGTGCAGGAGTGATTTTTGTAGAAAAGTCACTTTCGTGCGTTAACCCATAGAGAATTTCAAAAAAATTGCATACATACTCGTATATGTATATCGAATGTACATAAGTATATTTGAGGAAATTTTCTGATAAATTGAAGTTGAACCGGCAAGTTGTTTCGGTGGTATTAAAATATTTATAAGAATTTTCTAATCGATTCCTAAAATTATAAATGCGATTTTCTCGAAGCAGATGGAGCGGTCGGCTTGAAATTTCTACACGATCTACTCGAATATATTTGTTAGATAAAGATCGAAGAAAAATATTGTTAAAATAATTTCGTTTATTTAAGCTGCCTGGAGTGTAGATTTTTCACAAAAACGACTTTTTTGAGAAGCCGCCATAGTAATGGGCCACGGGAGCCAGAAAATATTAAAAACAATCAATCGCCGATTAGACAGCTCCACAAAAATAAAATTTTTCTTACGCTCTATGTCTTAGCAAATTTTATTGCCTTGTCCAGGTTACGACCTCATTCATGAAATTATTGATCGTGTTCCCGGTTTTATGATAATTGCTTTGATTATTAAATCGTAATACAAATTTAGTTTTACAGTCATGATTAGGGTTTTCCGCACTGAAAGGTTTTTATGCTTTATTATAAATCAAACGTAGAAATATCTAGAATTACAGTCTACAAAATGTCCTGTTTTACTTAAGGAAAAGTTCAAAGGTGAAATACTTGATGGTTCTCGAATACGGCAAATAATGACAGATATGGATTATATCGACGTTATAACAGGTCTTATCTAATTATCTATACTACTGATTAGCAATAATAATTATAATTAAAATTGATGTTATGATGGCAATTGAAAAATTATCTATACTACTGATAATTTGAAGTTTAAACCGTAAATTTATTAGGGGGTATGAAGGTATTGATAACATTTTTTTACTGATTAGTATATATTATTTTTTTAATTGCCATCATAACATCAATTTTAATTATTATCAGCAGAGTAGTAATAACTCTAGCCTCTATTTTATCAAAAATAAGTAACCACTAATTTCCAAACTATGAAGAAATTGCGCACAATGTGCTAACAAACATATCTCTAGGAGCACATTTGTGTATCAAGTGAACTGTCTCCGTAATAATTTGGCTAAATTTTCGGAAATTATAGGTAAGTAACAGCGAGAGCGTTTCAACTACATAGAATCCAAAAGATTTAAAAATAAACCAGAGCAAATTTTACAAAACTATTATAAAGTTCGTCAACTATGGGCACAAATGTATCCAAAATCGATCTGTAGAGTTAAATAAGAAACTCGATAACAAATTCGTGGTCACCACCCATTGATATCTACAAATCGAGTAAAAGTCTCTTCTGGCTTAAATGATTTCCATTAAATAGTACAATAACATAGTCAATGTCAAAGCAAATTCCAAACAATCGTCCTAATTTTAAGAATAACAATTCTAAAGCTAATCTTAAAAAAGCTTTTGAGTTGCAAACTGTGTTTGACAAAATAATTCTTAAATTTTTTATAAATTCGTCGCGATTTCTACAAAATTAGCCTCAATGGCAATAGTTCGGTGAGAGGACAAAGCATTTGATATTTCTCGGTAGATAACCAACCAATTTGGCATGCCGCCTACATAGACGTCAGAGTTGGTGGCAAATTTTCCAAATTGAAATTCCTTGCCCTTGGTCGTACTGCTCTGCGACACGCCATCCACAATCAGTGATGTTTGTTCGTCATTGCGCAACACCTACAAGCATAACGATAGCGCTCAAATATATTTACGTAACAAAAAATACAAAAGCAACAAATGCAAACATATTGCATTACATCTAACCTCACACTGTGGACCAAAGCACCAAGCATACACCCACTTACCTGCACTTTATGCCAATGGCCATCATGTAATTCTCTGCCGACAGTTATGATATGCGCTCCACCGCCCAAATTATAACGCAAACGCAATGCACCCTCCACCAGTTTCAGCTCGAAGAAGTCATATGTACCACCATCATCGGTGTAAAGCACCAAGCCGTTGGGCTGCTCAGTCTTAAACTCCAGCTCCAGCGAGCCATTGAGTCCCGTATACCATTTGCGAAATTGGGCGAAAGAATTTTGTGAGCCATCCAGCTGGAAAGCATGGCATGGCGATAGAAGCGCCGAACACAACAGCACCAAACCGGTAAGGGCATACGCCGAGGCGGGCACATTTGTCGGCAACAGCGTTTTCAACTTTCGGCGCTGTTTCAGCCGTCCACAACTTGAATATGGCGAGTGTGACGGCACATCGTCGCCAGCTTCTGGGCAGCCCACAAGCTGTGCCACTGCAGTTGATGTGCTCGTTGTTATTGTTGTTGGTGTTGCTGTTTTTGCTTTGATGCTGTTTCTGAATTTGTAGTTTGCATTGATATTGCCATTGTTCCTTTGCTGCCGCAATGTTTGCCGAAGTGGCAGTTTTTGTTGTATAGTTTGCAGTTGTTGCCTGCTATTGTTGTTGTTGTTGTTGCAACAGCTACTGTAGTCGTTGCTATGCCGATTTATGAGACGACCACTAATGCAGCAGCCGCTGCCACAACTACTGCTACCGTGACATGTTGTGGTACCGTTAGAGGGGTAACTAACGGCACTCATTGCAAATGCGCTGAAATTGCTGTTCCTCCTTCGCACTGTGCTGCCTGGCAGCAGCTCACAAGGTTCGCCTAAGGACATTCTGCTGCTGACTTCAAGCGTGACACTGCACTAGTGTTGCATATTTTTCGGCGTTGCGTTGCGTGTATACTGTATGATTGTGTAAGTGTGTCTGTGTGTGTATATACGTTTTTATTTTGATATGTTCAAAGTGTTATGCTTCAACGCGAATTCAACGCTACAGTTTGAATCTGCAGATGGCATACAACAAACCAGCTGCTTCTACGCCAAAAAGCACACTACACTATTATTTAAATTATATCCCCACTCCTTTACAGTCGTACTTCTTATTCAGTTTTTTCTTTTATTAACAGTAAATGCATTTCGCCTTCAAGTTTTCACTCCCGATGTCCTTGTTAAGTTTTTTAGTTGTGTGTGTATGTTTCTACCCGCACATAAGTAGATGTGTTTGTTTTTCCTACCGGATGTGGTTGTGAGTTTCTATTTTTTACACTTCGGCAGCATTTGCTATTGAGTCTAGCATATCGCTGTCGTTAATTTGTATATATCTTGAAATCCTTGAAGTTCCTTTACATTTGACAAAATCTCTCGTACGTAATTTGTGTAGCTGTTTGTTTGTTTGTATGTATGCGTTCTGACGTTGTTCAGGCACGTGTGTGTCAGTAAGTATGTGTGCTGTTTACGAGGATATGTGAGTTTGTGCCGTCGCGTACTACTATAACTGCTTCTCATGTGCATTTCAATCGCGTGTAAGTTTCATTGAATTGAATTTACGCTCTCAAACCTCTCACTCTCTCTCTCTCTCTCTTTTAACTTCCTTTGATTATGCTTTATTTTAGTTTTTAGTCTTTGTTTTTGTTTGTTTGTGCAGCAATGCGTGTGTTTGTTTTTACAGTTTGTTTTATAGCGTCTTTTCTTTTGCTGCAAAAGCTTTGCGGGAGCTTTTCTCACGGATTTTTATGTACACAGAGCGTTTTTATCGTGGTTTCGTGGAACTCCACCTCTCTTTCTTGTTATGTGTCGGAATTTTTCATTGATTTCGTCACTGTATTGGTTGTTTATATGAACGCGCATAGGTGAACTGAAGCGGGCAGCGCTATTGAGTATGCTATTAAGTATGCTAAGTTATTACACGTTTTAACTAAGTAATTTTCGAAATTGAAGCGGACGGTTGGTCGGTGTTACGTAGTTGATTGGTTAATTATTTTAAGGTTGCTTAGCTAATAGATTGTTTTTGTTTTATACTATATTTTTACGTTTAACGTAACGTTTTTTCACACTACGCTTTACACTCATTGTTTTATGTTATTTTATTTTATTTGAGAAAGCCAAAAAGCATTAATAACCACATTTGTTGAATATTCGCTGCAAGTAAAAAATACATTTTTCACATATTTATGGCAATTTAAGGTTTTTATTACTTATATTTACTTTTATTTAAGCAATTAATATTATAGTAAGGCAAATAACTTCAAATTAATTATTATTAATAGATATTTCTACGTTTTCATTTTTATATTTTTTTTATTTACTTTATTATAATAATTTATTTCTTTTTTAAATTACATTATAATTTATAATTTTTTATTATTAACTCTTCAATATTATTCCTCATTAATCACATTAACACATTCACATTAATTTGATGGCATAGCCTCCAAATGCTCGTAGCAGCTGCTAGAGCTCCTACGTCGGCTGCTGCTGCTGCTGTAAAACCAGTGGCTACGGCTATGACCACTCAAGTGCTACTAATGTTTGTTGTTTTTAGGTTACAACAATGTGATGGCAAAGGCTTTGAGGGTCGCGGAGATGCGTAGAAAGCTCAACTGTCTACCCTTACCGCTCAATGCCACATTTCGTTCGCAATCATTTTGGCCCCTCAATCTAAGTACATGTACATACTAAAATTGGTGAAAAAATTTACCAAAGCAAATTTTCAGTACAATTTTTAGCATTTCTATATGCCCGATTAAGAACACGAAAGGTTAACCGCATACAATTGGATTATGAGAAAATAATACATTTTGTTATACAAATCATTAAATAGCGTTTAATTCGAAATATAAATTTTCCATTGATTTTTGCCCATAAAACACACGCACACACGTACGCACGTCATGAAGTACCACTTTTCAGGTCCTTAAGTGCTCGTTGCTCCTGTACGGTTCATGGAAAAATAATATTTAGTATACGCAAATTCTTTGATTTTCACTTTAAGCGAATTTTCAATATTTTCATTTAAAAATTTCTTTAAAAATATTAACACATTTGTTATTTCCGTTATATATTTATTTCTCCCTTTAACTCACACTAAGTACATATTTTTGCTTATTCTGCAATGAAGGATTTTCTATTAAATAATTTTCCACAATTTTCACATTTCACTCTGCCAATTTTTGTTCTATTATCGATCCACACTGCAATCGCGACGAAACTAGACTGCAATTTTCAGCCCTGTGTATTCCTGCGTAGAGTTTTCAACGGGATGTTAACATTTATACACACACACACGCACACATGTCATGCTCTCCAAGTTTGGGCTATAGGACATAATGTGGAAAGCTCATTTCGTTCTATTCACAAAATAAAGGAAAATACGAAAATTGGTCGTCGTCGTGTAGTGTTGGCGTTGTTTTTAGTATTGGTATTGGTGTTGGTGTTGGTGTTGGTGTTGGTCGTGGCAGCAGCATGCCGTTACATCGTAGAGTAGTCGACAGTTGAGCTTTACTTTGACGTCTTTATGAGGCGTTGCGGTAGCGGCCGTATGTAGGCACACAGATGTACTCCCACATATTTGCACACACACAAACACACACACGTACTCATTCATGCTCGTAGTAATTTTTGCCTACAATCATCAACTTGATTTATACATATGTACACATATTTACACCTACACACGAAAGTTTTCGGTGGTTGACACTCGCAAGTTGAGAAAAGAGTACAGTGCATGGCCAACAAGCAGAGAGGTTCATAACCTGCATGTATATGCAATTGCATGTGTATGTATATTGTATGTATTAGGGTGATAATTTGTTTGACAAAAAATAATTTTTTTTAGTATTGGTACTTGGTTATTTCGTGAATCTTCTCTTTTTGTGAATTACCGATCTTTCTATTTTATATTTTATATAAACTAAAACTATTTGGGCTGATATATATTTTTGTGGGAAAATACGTCAAGATTCAAATTTCCATGAGGAGCTTTCCACGGTCGTTGCTACGCTTATTCTCACATTGCTCAATGGTGAATCTACGTGTCGTTATCAACATAATCAAATAGTAACACTAATGAGCGGGCTGTTTCAATTTAACTACTTAGAAAGTTGTGTTTCGATTGATAGGAAAAAAGATTATATATCAGAATCAAATCTGGATAGGGATTACGTAGCGAAATTGTAATCAGGTTAAGCAGATGATATTATAAAAAAGTATAGAGCGCAATATATATATAATTTAAGGTGTTATATCCATTTACAAATTTCAAAAAATACATTTCTTTCCATATTTAGTATGTATATTGAATGTACATGTTTTTGAAAACATATAAGCGTATTGGTAACCCTTTTTAATGTGGTCTAATCGGTTTTAGAGACGTTTTTCTTAAAGCGTTTTTTTGTACATCTTTAGTAATAATATTTTCTTCTGGAGAATCTACGGAATCATGGAAATACAAAAACTTTCAAAATGAATCACCGATTGTTGAATTGCATTAAATTCTGAAAATGCTTTTTATTTTTATTTACTTAAAGCAATAAAAAGTCGATAAAAAGATCATAAAAAAACGTTTTTCTAGCTTGTCCCTTAAATTAACGCATTTGATCACCCTATTAAGCAAACAATATATTTAACATACATATTTACACACTTACACATATCCACATACAGGGTGTTCCAAAATTAACGCAAGTTGACGAAGTTAAAACACTACTCCAACCATATTTTGTATGAAATTTTTGAACTAGCACCGCCAAGCTTTCATTATTTTTGAAAGTCAGCTGTCGGTTTGTTTTTTTTTTCTTCATAAATGGCGGCAAATTAAAATCTTGCATTAATTTTCCTAATTTGGGATACCCTTTATAATACACATACATATGTACAATGTTTATGTACGTGCGTTTAAGCATTTGCTTAACCCCTTGACGTATTTACACGAGCCTGGCTCGTGGTGTGTAGATATTGTAAACAAAAAACATTGCTTCAATTGAGTGCATTATCTACTGCAGATCAGTTTTATAATGATCATATTAAATCGTAGTATTTTATTTTATGACAGTTCGTAAGCATCAAAATTGGTTTGTTGCGCAAGTTGCGTGCGAACAGTTGGAAGCGAATTTTGTTGCGCTAATTGATACGTCAACGGGTTAATAAATATACCTGTAGTACTACGGCAACTATTTGGAATGAGAAGTTTGCAGAAGTCATAAACAAAAAACCCACTTAACAGTATTTCATACGTGACTTAACAGAAACTTATTTTAATGAAAAAGAATAACAAAAACATTAATAAATAATACAAAAAAGTGAAATGCCTTATAATAAAGATTATTTTTAATTGATAACATTTTAATGACAATCCTATCAATGCCATAAATATAGAACCACAGCAATGAATTTCCATCACATAGAACGGTTAAATAAAAGTAATTCTCAACAACATGAATGTAAAAAGTTAACACTTTATTGACTACAAAATTTAATTTTTTCGTTTCAATTGCTGTGAAACGAATACTTTGTTTGAATTTAGCCGGCTCGAACGTTTTATTATTTAAGAAAAATGCCATACAATCGTAACATGGCTTTCATTATTTATCACTATTTTTCTGCACAATTTTTAATAATTTAAGCGATTTTGCACGCCGCACTCAGCTCTCACTTTTATTGAAAACTTTGCACTTTACACAAATGTTTATCATTGTAATGCGCATGTCAGTCATCACGAAGCTTTGGTAATAACGAAACTTTGAGTTGTTATGGCTCATAAATGACCAAGATACGATATAACTGTTTATTTCAAAAAAAATCTAGTTGCATTTAAAAAATTAATAAAATATTTTTTTCCATAATACATTGTTTCCGATACATTCTTAACAAGGATATTCTTATAGTTCCAGTACCTCATAATACCAATTACTCTACACACTCCGGAAAGCGACAATTCAAAATGATACCGGTAATACCACTTCAGCCTACCATAAACAATTTCACGGCGCCGGATATCAAAGACAAAAAAGCACACGGAAATTGTAATTAAATGACCCGGGTAAAATGATATTTCAAAAAAGTTTACTTGCTAAGTTGGTAGGGCTGTACATACTTACTATGCCAAATATGAGCGCGATCTGTCAACTACTTTGTTTACAGCAAAGTTTTACAATACATAAAAGTATCGTACAGTAGATTGAATCCTTTACCTGAGTGGGTGTCAATTCTCTCACACCGCTTCGATAAATGAATAAAAAAATTATTTGTGGGAAAAAAGTATTGCTTTATTAAGTTCTCTTACTAATGGCCGTTTGTAACGCTTTAGGGGTTATTACCAGTTCGTCTAAAATTATTTTTTGTAAAAGCTGAATACGATTGTAACAAATCAATATTCACTCATTATATATTTTTATGTATAATGAGGTATCCCTTATTTCACAAGTTTTCTTTGCAAGTTGAAGTTTCAGTTTTAGTTTTTGCTTTTAAAGAAATGATCAAACGTAAAGAAGCTATTTATTTTTAATTTAAACCGTGCTTAAAGCATATTAATTTTCTAATGCATTTAGCACGAAAATATAATATTTTTCAATACACTTTTTAACGATAACTAACTACGATGACCTTTGCTAATCACGCCGTCAGCAAACCCGATAGTGGTGGGGGATTTTCAATAATGTTTTATTTAAATTTTAATTCATATTAAGTGAAAGGTAAACAATTTGTATTTAAATAAATAATTTTTTACATTTTATTTATTTGATGTACATATGTATGTGGTACATTGTTAAATAAAGTAAACAAAACATATCATACAATTTTTTATTTCTGTAATTAGTTAAAAACTTGTGCTGTTAATATCGGCACATAATCATCGTATTGCGCCTGATAAGAGTTTCCAGCGATCGGATCACCCAAATTATATTTTACAATAAAATCTTTGGACTTCACCTTTACACGACCTTCACTAGACCTACACACACAAATATAAAATTATAATACAAAATATTTTTAATTATTGCATAATATGACAAATACAAGTACGTGTAATAATTCGAAAATTTTAATACAATATTTGACTTACGTTTTTGGAATGAATTTTTCACTCTCAATCTTGTTCGGCTGCTTGAAGACAAAGATAACATAACGGTGCAAGCCAGTACCCTCTGGTGGACCAGAACCAATGTATTCCGCAACAGTTTGACCTTCCGCTACTTTATTGCCTGGAATATTAATAACCAACCAGTGTAAAATTTCCCGACTAGTTGGCTCGGCACGAGAAGGTACATCGGGGTCTACCATAAACAAAGTATACAGAGCATCATCTTCCGCCTCCCAACTGACTGTGGGTTGATCCTTTACCTGAGTGGGGGTCAGTTCTTTACCAAGTTCTACTTTAACACCACTTGGATAAGTAACCTGGATTATTTATTATATTCATAATTATTTTGACTTATTTCTTATAGAAATAAAATTGGGAAGTCACCTGCAGTAAACCTTTAGGCTTATTGTCAATAATTTCCGGAATTATGCCACTTGATTCCATTTTGCGTCTACCTCCACTGTTTGCTTGAATATGACTGAATCCAAGTATAACAAAATCCAACTTTTATATCTCCTACTTTTTGCTTATCATTGGTCCCATTTTAGTAAGTCACTCTGACTTGCATTACTGTTAACAGTATCAGCATAAATCGTGAATCAGTTTGTTCTATGATTTGGAAGTTTGATAAAGCACGGTGTTCGATATATTCAACTAAGATCCAACACCTAATAATACCACATAATATACAATATATCTGCTCCCCAAGCGGATGTAGATAGGATCATTCACCTGAGTTCCACTGTCACACCTGCATAAATGATTTCAAAAACTATTTTTGGAAAACACTTAATTCCCACATTAGCTTTCTTATAATGATCATTTGTAACGCTTTAGGGCTCGTAACAATAATCCGGATTATAGCTGATCCATTTTTTGTGCATTGCTGTGGCGTAGTTAAGGACCGGACGGCCGATTGTCTTGTATGTTGTCAACAACGTTTCTTTGTCATATCCCCATGTGCTGCCGGCTAGCGACTAGAGGATTTTGTTGCGGCTATGTACTTTGGCAGTTATTATCGTATTAGGATTAAAGGAGCACAAGTTGTCCTAGCATCACACCTAAAATCTCACAGTTATTGGCAGTCGGTCTAGTCTGTACTCATTCTTACAGCTTATGAATATGGCCGATGTGGATTTAATGAGGGAGAGTGTTAGGTTAATTGCAGCAAAGAAGCGAGAAAGGTTGGAGAGATAACCGGTTACCTTTGAACAAATCTCATCGAATCCATTGCCCGACGTCATTATCGTGCAACCATCAGCGTACGACGTGATAGAAACTCCCTCTGTTGGTTGATGGAGTTTCGAAATGTGAAAATTAAACAGCAATGGAGAGAGAACACCACCCTGTGGGTTACCCGTTTGCGAACCGCTCAAGTAATTCGTAGCCCATCTCCTCACCCCTGGAGGGAACATGGATTATTAGATGTCCTCAAATAGCGTTGTGTGGTTGACTGTGTCAAAAGCTTTTGACAACTCTAACGCTACGAGTACCGTCCCATAGCAGGGTGGTTTTCGGTCATAAGCTATTTAGGTATTTATAACTCTAAGTGCTGTGGGAGTGCTGTGCCCTTTGCCGAAGCCATGTTGGTGGTCTGCTAAACTCCAATGATGAGTTAAGGTCAACTGTCTTCACTACTGGGGAAAGGATAGTTATCGGAAGATAAGACTCCTCTTTGTTGGTGGGTTTCAGTAGTGGGACCACTCTTCCGACTGTCCCTATGTCGGGTATTTGAAGGGGCTAGCGACAAGTTAAGGACCGTGGTTAGGTAGCTTTCTCCAAAAGTCAAGAAGATATCAAATCTGTTTATAATTTATACACTATTTCTTCGAATAATGAATGATAAATTCTTTCTCAAAATTTCTAACATAAATTTTTCGAGCAAAATCACCCTGAGCGAAGAAGCACATTTTCACCTTAATGGATTTGTTAATCGCTCATGGGGTTCTGAGAACCCACAGGTGATTTTCGAAAAACATGCACGTATATATTTTGTACTGGAGGCAGAAACAGTGACTGTTACTTGTGCTCGACATCACGACATCATAACCCAGTTCCTTTTGCCGAAATTAAATGATATTGATGTGGCCGATACGTGGTTTCAACAAGACAAAGCACTTCGTTTACACTCATGAGACATTTCCAGGACGTGTACTCTCGTTTTGGTGATACGAATTTGTATCCGTACTTACTTACCCTAGATCATGTTGTTTAACATCATTACATTTCTTTCTATGGGGTTACGTGTTGCATCTAACGAGTGCATATGCATATGGAAAGCCATGGAGACTATTCGTCCGATGTGTTATTCCATAAATAACCCTACCCTATATAATTTATGATTCAATAAAAAAATTAAAATCGAAAGACAAACACCTGTTCTCTATTTAATTTCAATCCTGCATGAACTTTGGAACACCCTTTGTTTCAAAAAACTTTTCTCCTCCATATCGTATGGTTAACTTTTTAAAGACTCTCCTGTAAATGACGTATTTTAGTAACTGCACTGTTAACTACCTTAACAGTATTTGATGATTATTCATTTTACTATTAACATTTCGTCAACATTTTGCAAATCATAAAGTGAGTCGTATACACTGTCAAATAATACTACATATGAATGTTTATATATGTATATGCATAGATGCATTGAACTGATTAATAATAAACTGAGGTTCAATAATAACAAAAATAGACATGTGTACATACAATACAGTATTCATTTTATTTTTTTTTTTTATTTATTATTGTTTCTAGTTTGATCTAACTATGTACATATGAGTAAGCATACAATTTGTTATAATACATACATTCATATACGGAAACGATAAAAATAAATTTATATTATCGCACTAATTGAATTATCATTTACGTTATTAACTCAATATATTTAGTAAACAAGTAAGGAAGCGCCAAGTTCGGGTGTATCTAAACCCAAATCTCAATTTTAATAAGATAACTCATATATTGGCCGGTATATGGTATAAAGTTACCCGAAAGTTCGAAAATATCAAAATTAAGTATGTGAAGTCTAAGTGAAATATCAAGATCTGAATTGCATTATACATATGTATATATCTCACACATTGACCGATACTTTCGGTAAAAAGTCAAAGTATGGAGATATGGGATTTAACCTAAAAGTGGGCGGGGCCACGCCCATCGTTCAATTTTTACCCCGGCTACTTTAAAGGTAAAATGACTCTGGCGAAGTTATTGATTTGTTGTGCTCTTAGTAGTTTTTAACAGTACCATTATAGGGGGAGGGCTGTATTATCACATAATTTTATCAATTTTCACACTGTCGATAGAAGCTTTTATAACATTTTCGCCAGGCGAATTTGGTTGTTGTAGCTTTAGTGGTTTAAAAGATATGGGGGCCACTCACATTTTTCCAAAATTGCTACAACAATTCAATGTCCCAAAAAACAGTTTTACCTGTAATATTAATTTAGTGCTTAGTTATGGCATATTATAGGTTTTCGATTAAAAGGGTTTTGTGAGGGTGGCAGTGATGCGACTTTGCCAAAGAAGACGTGTTTCATTAAGACTTATTTAAGAACTTTTACTGAAGTTATCACATGCGCGCAGGAACAAACCGATTGTCTTCCGGAAACCAACTTGCTCGTCATTCTGATAGTTTGTATTCATATATGTATACAATGCCTATATATAATTTTTTTAGTTCGTTAAGAAAGGCACTGGAAAAGTGTGATATTAATTGTTTTATGATTACAATAATTAGTTTGAGCTCATACTGGTATTACTATTTCTTATCCGCAACGCTTATCAACAAACGACAATAATATGATCGGCAAATGGTGTCGGCATTCTTCATTCTATTTTGCTGCTTATCATTAAGCCACTGGACGTTATTTCTACTCCATCCAGGATTGCATAATGTTCCAAGTACGACCAAATCTGTATAGCCGAATCCTAAAGCCGTTGGTAAATTGTACCATATCGCAACGCAATAATCACATAGAAACAAAAGTAAAACTTAGTGACGGCATCACCATCAATTATGTACAAAGGGGCAAAGGGGACAAAAACGTATTGCTAATGCCTGGTGGACTTGGCTCTGGCTGGTCACATTTCAAACCACAAATTGAAAAGCTACCTGAGCTGCTACCAAATCATACAATAATTGTATGGGATCCGCCCGGTTATGGAAAGTCGGTACCGCCAGAACGACGCTTTGATCACGACTTTTTACAAAACGATGCACGTTGTGCTGTAGAGCTGATGCATACTTTAGGAAGACCCAAATTTTCTGTATTAGGATGGAGTAATGGCGGCGTAACTGCCATCATTGTGGCGGGTCGTTTTGTCGAATGTGTCGAAAAATTAGTTATATGGGGTGCGGGTGCTTATTTGAATGCTGAAGACGAAAAAACATTGCGAGGCAAATACACAATAACATTTTAACACAATCAAATTATTTTACAGCATGTAATGGATTTTACAGTTTTGCGCGATGTGCAGAAATGGTCACAACGGAATCGTGAAGCAATGGAGAAAGTATACGGTGTAGAAGGATTTCCAAAATTGTGGTCTGCGTTGACTGATGCTCTGCTTGCAATTTATAAAGATCGTAAAGGAGGTTATTGTTGCACAGAAGTAAACCAAATAAAAGCGCCAACTTTTATATTGCATGGCAAGAAGGATCCAATGATTGATGCCGAGCACATACCATATCTAAGGGAACGTATAAAAGATTGCAAGTAAGAAATTTTGCCTTTTTCAATGTTTTAGGAACATGTATATTTCTGTGATTACTAGTTATTTAATTATATATTCTTCATATTTCCATAATATTTCAACTACTTGTGATTAAAAATTAATGCATACATTTTAAATTTTTAGATATTATGAATTCCCCGAAGGCAAACATAATATTCATCTACGTTATGCAGACGAGTTCAATAAATTGGTAGCGGATTTCTTAACGCAAAAGCCCTAACATCGTACTGAAAGCAAAACAATTTGATATACAGGGTTTGTTCGTAAAGTAATAGTAATAATACTGAGTTGAAATAGGGTCCTTCTGCGTCGATGCAGCGCTGCCAGCGCGATTTCCAAGCATTGAAGGCATCACGGAAGGCATTCTCTGGCATAAACTTGAGAGCTGAGGCACATGCTGCTTGGATCCCCTCTCTCGTCTCAAAATGCTCGGAAGATTGCCTCTTTGTCTCGGGATCATACTAAAAGATCCATGACTCGTCACCTGTGATTACGTTATTCCAAAATTGGGGGTCCCTTCCACACATGTTCAAATTTTCTTAGCTTACTGCCACTCGCCGCAATTTCTGGTCGTCAGTGAGCACTTTTTGGACCATCTTCGCGCACACCTTGCTCTCGTTCAAGTGCTCCGTCACAATGTCATGAACCACAGAATTTTATAAATTTAACATCTGTACAATTAAACGAATACTTAGTCGACGGTCTAAGTTCAAAACTTTGTGCACACGAGTCACATTGTCGGTCTCCCAGCACGGTTTTCATCAGCGACCTCTTTCCCGCCCTCCAAAAAGGCCGGGTGCCACCAAACCACAATTCTTCTTGCTAAACCAACATCTGAGTAAGCCTGCTTGATCATATCAAACATCTCTGTCGCAGATTTACCGAGTTTCACACAGAATTTAATCGTGTACCTCTGCTCTAACAAACGCTGCATTTTCGGCTTGCACCGCCGTCGCGACGGAAGAAAATAAGTCCTATTACTTTCCGGCCAAACCCTGTACGTATATATATGTATGTATATCCTCGATGACCTTTTGGTAATCCCGCAGCCAACAGAACCGATTGTGCTAATGTGTTGTTTAAATGTTAATTCGTCTTAAGTGAAAAGTAAAACTTTTTTACTATTTAGATATATTTATAAACACATGTATATGTATATAAATAAAATATATAAAAAATATGTTATAATTATTTGTGTTTGCAATTAGTTAACAGTTTATGCTCTTAATACCGGCACATAATCGCGATCGGATCACCCAAATTATATTTTGCAATCAAATCTTTTGACTTTGCCTTTAAACGACCTTCACTACATCTACACACAAAAAAATATAAAATTACAAAATATTTTTAATTATTGCAGAATATGACAAACTCAAGTATGTGTAACAATTCGAAATTTTTAATATTTGACTTACGTAATAATACCTAATGATACCACATAATATACAATACATCTGCTCCCCAAACGGATGTAGATAGGATCATTCACCTGAGTTCAACTGTCACACCCCCTGCGTAAAACTATGACATCGTCCAAGCCTCTGCACCATATAGCAGGACGGGAATTATGAGTGACTTATAGAGTTTGGTTTTTGTTTTTCGAGAAAGGAATTTGCTTCTCAATTGGCTACTCAGTCCGAAGTAGCCCTGTTGGCAAGAATTATCCTAGGTTTGATTTCCAGGCTTACATTGTTGGTAGTGTTTACGCTGGTTCCAAGATAGACGAAATTATCTTCAACTTCAAAGTTATGATCTCTAGAAGCAGGTTGAAGAAGTCGCACGAATCGCCTTGTCTGAAACCTCATTTGGTATCGAACGGCTCGGAGAGGTCCTTCCCGATTCTGACGGAGCTTTTGGTGTTGCTCAACGTCAGCTTACACAGACGTATTAGTTCTGCGAGGATACTGAATTCAGACATCGTGGCATAAAGGCAGCTAGAAAAGCAGCCGTCGAAAGCAGCTTTGAAATCGACGAAGAGGTGGTGTGTGTTCTCCTTTCACGGGTGAATATCTGGTCGGTTCTTGATTTGCCAAGTCTAAAGCCACACTGATAAGGTCCAATCAGTTTGTTGGCGGTGGGCTTTAATCACACAATACGCTCGATAGAACCTTATACGCGATGTTGAGGAGGCTAATCCCACGGTAGTTGGCGCAGATTGTGGGGCCTCCTTTTTTATGGATTGGACATAGCACACTTAAATTCCAATCGTCGGGCATGCTTTCGACCGACCATATTTTACAAAGAAGCTGATGCATGCTCCTTATCAGTTCTTCGCCGCCGTGTTTGAATAGCTCGGCCGACAATCCATCGGCCCCCGCCGCTTTGTTGTTCTTCAGGCGGGTAATTGCTATTCGAACTTCTTCATGGTCGAGAAATGGAACATCTGCTCATTCGTCATCGATTGGGGAATCGGGTTCGCCTTCCCCTGGTGTTGTGCGTTCACTGCCATTCAGCAGGCTGGAGAAGTGTTCCCTTCATAATTTAAGTATGCTCTGGGCATCGGTGACTAGATCACCTTTGGGGGTTCTACAAGAGTATGCTCCGGTCTTGAAACCTTCTGTAAGCCGCCGCATTTTTTTGCTGGGTGTCGGCCAGCTTATCAAGCTCTTTATACTCACGCATTTCGGCCTCTTTCTCTTTCTGTCTGCAAATGCGTCTCGCTTCCCTCTTCAACTCTCTGTGTCTATCCCGAGGCAGCCTGTTTTCTCTCCGCTACGACACGGCACTCCGCGCCGAGTAGAAAATCGTTCGGCTGTCTGTTGTGATTGCAGCTTCTCGACGTCGAACCTTCCTTGTGCTTACTGGCGTGCGTTTTTTGCTGCACAGAGGCGGGTGCGAATCTTGGCTGCATCAAGATAGTGGTCCGAGTCGATGTTAGGACCTCGGAGCGCACGCACATCTAAAACACTGGAGATGTGTCTTCCGTCCATCACAGCATGATCAATCTGGTTGGTGGTTTTTCGATCCGGAGACAGCCAGGTAGCATGATGAATCTTCTTATGCTGGAATCTAGTACTACAGATAACCATATTTCGGGCCCCGGTGAAGTCGATCAGCCTCAACCCATTTGGGGATGTTTCCTAGTGGAGGCTGAATTTACCGGCCGTAGTGCCAAAGATACCTTCTTTGCCCACCCTGGCGTAGAAGTCGCCAAGCACGATTTTGACATCGTGGCGGGGGCAGCTCTCATAAGTGCGCTCCAAGCACTCTTAAAAGGCATCTTTGGTCACATCGTCCTTCTCTTCCGTCGGGGCGTGGACGCAAATCAGCGATATGCTGAAGAACCTCGTTTTGATGCGGATTGTGGCTAGACGTTCATTTACTGGAGTGAATGAGAGTACTCGGCCACGGAGTCTCTCTCCCACCACGAATCCCACACCAAACTTGCGCTCTTTTTTATGGACACTGTAGTAAATGCCACAAGGCCCTACTCGCCTCTGTCCTTGTCCCGTCCATCGCATTTCTTGGACTGCGGTGATTTCAGCTTTTATTTTCACGAGGACATCAACCATATGGGAGGCGACACCTTCCCAATTAAGGTACCGGACATTCCAGGTGCATGCCCTCAATTCGTAGTCCTTATTTCGTTTTCTATGGTCGTCATCAAAATGAGAGTCTCTCATCCGAGGCTGGTTATAACTGGGGGTGTTTTTTTACGTGGCGGGTCCCAAACCCTGCGTACAACCCTATGTAGGGGATATTTCGCCTTCAAACGGATGTTCTTAGGCTACCCAGAGAATACCTGGACAAAGACCGGAAGTCGTGAGCTGCTTGAATCATATGTAAAAGAATCGTTTCTGACCACTCCCAAGTGAATGGTGATCAGAATACTTTCCTCACTTACATCACACCTGAACTCTTACAGTTGTTGGCAGTCGGTCTAGTCTGTACTCATTCTTACAGCTTATGAATATGGTCGATGTGGATTTAGTGAGGAAGAGTGTTAGGCTAATTGCAGCAAAAGACTGACAAACGAAGGTTGGAGAGATAACCGATTACTTTTGAGCACCTGTCATCGATTCCATTGCCCGACATCATTAACGTGCAACCATCAGCGTACGACGTGATAGAAACTCCCTCTGTTAGTTGATGGAGTTTCGAAATGTAGAAATTAAACAGCAACGGGGAGAGAACACCACCCTGTGGGTTACCCGTTTGCGAACCGCTCAAGTAATTCATAGCCCACCTCTTCACCCCTGGAGGGAACGTGGATTATAGCGTTGTGTGGTTGACTATGTCAAAAGCTTTTGACAACTCCAACGCTACGAGGATCGTCCTTTAGCAAGATGGTTTTTGGTCATAAGCTAATTAGGTATTTATGACGCTAAGTGCTGTGGGAAGGCTGTGCCCTTTGCCGAAGTCATGCTGGTTGTCTGCTAAACTCTAATGATGAAATAAGGTCAACTGTTTTCACTACTGGGGAAAGGATAGTTATCGGAAGATAAGACTCCTCTTTGTTGGCGGGTTTCAGTAGTGGGACCACTCTTCCGACTTTCCCCATGCCGGGTATTTGAAGTGGTCAGCGACAGGTTAAAGACCGTGGATATCAAATTTGTTTATAATTTATACACATTTTCTTCGAATAATAAATTTTTCGAGTAAAATCACCCTGAGCGAAGAAGCATTTTCACCTTAATGGATTTGTTAATCGCTCATGGGGTTCTGAGAACCCACAGTTGATTTTCGAAAAACATGCACCCACAACCTGTCAATATTTGGTGTACCAAGTATATATTTTGTGCTGGAGGCAGAGACAGTGACTGTTAATTGTGCTCGATATCACGACATCATTTGTCTTTTTGCCGAAATTAAATGATATTGATATGGCCGATACGTGGTTTCAACAAGACAAAGCACTTCGTTTACACTCATGAGACATTTCCAGGACGTGTACTCTCGTTTTGGTGATACGAATTTGTATCCTTACTTACTTACCCTAGATCATATTGTTTAACATCATTACATTTCTTTCTATGGGGTTACGTGTTGCATCAAACGAGCGCATATGCATATGGAAAGCCATGGATACTATTCGTCCGATGTGTTATTCCATAAATAACCCTACCCTATATAATTTCTGATTCAATAAAAAAATTAAAATCGAAAGACAAACACCTGTTCTCTATTTAATTTCAATCCTGCATGAACTTTGGAACACCCTTTGCTTCAAAAAACTTTTCTCCTCCATATCGTATGGTTAACTTTTTCAAGACTCTCCTGTAAATGACATATTTTAGTAACTGCACTGTTAACTACCTTAACAGTATTTGATGATTATTCATTTTACTATTAACATTTCGTCAACATTTTGCAAATCATAAAGTGAGTCGTATACACTGTCAAATAATACTACATATGAATGTTTATATATGTATATGTATAAATGCATTGAACTGATTTATAATAAACTGAGGTTCAGTAATAACAAAAATAGACATGTGTACATACAATACAGTATTTATTTTATTTTTTTTATTTATTGTTGTTTCTAGTTTGATCTAACTATGTACATATGAGTAAGCATACAATTTGTTATAATACATATGTACATTCATATACGGAAACGATAAAAATAAATTTATATTATCGCACTAATTGAATTATCATTTATGTTATTAACTCAATATATTTAGTAAACAAATAAGGAAGCGCCAAGTTATACCCTTGCAACTTGCAAGAATGAAAGTGAGGGGAGTACCTATAAGGCTTGTTAGTTATATGGGATTTGGGTTCACTAAACCCAAATCTCAATTTTAATAAGATAACTCATATATTGGCCGGTATATGGTATAAAGTTACCCGAAAGTTCGAAAATATCAAAATTAAGTATGTGAAGTCTAAGTGAAATATCAAGATCTGAATTGCATTGTACATATGCATTATACATATGTACAGTGGCGGACAAAAGTCTACATACACCCCCTGTTTTCTTTGATGTGAGTGTACAAAAACTTTTTAGAAAAATGTGTTGATGCAGTGTTATTCTAACCTTATTTCTAGTAACAACAAACTTAAAAAATCCATTATTTAATATAATACTACAAATTTATGGAATAAAAACTCAAATATTGTGTTGACAAAAGTCTACATGCAGTACAAAAATATCTTAGTTCAGTGCGAAAACTTTACAAAATGCTAGTTATTAAGACGTTTTAGTATTTAGTTGGGCCCCCATTGGCATCTATAACTGCTTGAAGACGCCGTGGCATTGATTCTGCTAAATTTGTCAACGCTGCAGATGTAATGCTGTTCCAAGGTTCCAATATGCGCTCTTAGAGTATAGCAGAGCTAGAAATTTGGTGCTTTCTAATTTTGCGCTCCAAAATCTCCCAGACATGTTCAATAATATTCATATTTGGACTTTGAGGTGGTGTATTTAATTGCCTTGGAGTATAATAAAGCAACAAGTTCTTAACAATTTGCGCCGCATGTATCGGATCGTTATCTTGTTGAAATATCCAACCGGAACCGAGCCGTAAATTATCCACCAAAGGCTTCAAATTATGTTCCAACAGAGACTTATACTTATAACAGTCCATTTCACCTTCAATAAAGTCCAACTTTCTAACTCCAGAGGCCGCAACAGCTCCCCAAACCATTACGCTGCCGCCACCGAGCTTCACAATTGATACTACGTTCTTCGGTTCAACCGTAGCGTTAGTTTTCCTTCAAATTTTGGCCCTTTCATCACTACCAAAAAGGGTGAATTTAGAATCATCTGTAAATAAAACTTTTTTCCAAAAATCCGTTTCCTTTTCTTTGTGTTTTTTGGCTAACTTTATAACGAAGTTTCCGGTTTTTTCAGAAATAAAAGGTTTCTTCCGTGGTGTTCTACTGTGGAATCCATTATCGTTTAGAGTTTTTTTTATTGCTCTCGTTTGTGACGTACTTACCATGCGTTCGGCTAAATTTGGAGCATTTACTTTTGGATTTTGGTCTAATTCGTTGAGAATCAGGCTGACGTCTCTACGACATAGTTTTTTTGGGCGTCCACTGCGCGGTTTATTTTCGTTGGAACCATTATTTTTAAAGTTTTTTAGAATTGTCTGTACTGTTGCTCGACTCAAGTTTAAAATTTTAGAAATTTCGTCATATGATTTTTTTCTTTTCTTTCTTTCATCACCAAATTTATTACATCAATTGATATTACATTTCGCGGAGCTATTATAGCTATTGAAGTGTTTAAACCACAACTAAATTCAATAAATGTCAAACAATAAACATATTGAAATAAAAGAAAAAGGCTAACGGTACCTTACTGTTAATATAACAATGTACAAAGTATGAGATTCGAACTGTATGTAGACTTTTGTCAAAGCAATTTTTGAGTTTTTCTTCCATAAATTTGTTGTTTTACGTTAAATAATGGTTTTTTTTAGTTCATTGTTATTATAATAAATATTAGAATAAAACTGTATAAATACACTTTTTTAAAAACTTTTTGTACTCTCATGTCAATGAAAATAGGGGGTGTATGTAGACTTTTGTCCGCCACTGTATATATCTCACACATTGACCGATACTTTCGGTAAAAAGTCAAAGTATGGTGATATAGGATTTAACCTAAAAGTGGGCCGGGCCACGCCCATCGTTCAGTTTTTACCCCGGCTACTTTAAAGGTAAAATGGCTCTGGCGAAGTTATTAATTTGTTGTGCTTTCAGTAGTTTTTAACAGTACCATTATAGTATATAATTTTATCCATTTTCACACTGTCGATAGAAGCTTTTATAACATTTTCGCCAGGCGAATTTGGTTGTTGTAGCTTTAGTGGTTTAAAAGATATGGGGGCCACACACATTTTTCCAAAATTGCTTCAACAATTCAATGTCCCAAAAAACAGTTTTACCTGTAATAATAATTTAGCGCTTAGTTATGGCATATTATAGGTTTTCGATTAAAAGGGTTTTGTGAGGGTGGCAGTGATGCGACTTTGCCAAAGAAGACGTGTTTCATTAAGACTTATTTTAGAATTTTTACTGAAGTTATCAGATGCGCGCAGGAACAAACCGATTGTCTTCCGGAAACCAACTTGCCTCGTCATTCTGATCGTTTGTATTCATATATGTATACAATGCCTATATATAATTTTTTTTAGTTCGTTAAGAAAGTCACTGGAAAAGTGTGATATTAATTGTTTTATGATTACAATAATTAATTTGAGCTCATACTGGTATTACTGTTTCTTATCCGCAATGCTTATCAGCAAACGACACTAATATGATCGGTAAATGGTGTCGGTATTCTTCATTCTATTTTGCTGCTTATCATTAAGCCACTGGACGTTATTTCTTCTCCATCCAGGTTTGCATAATGTTCCACGTGGGACCAAATCTGTATAGCCGAATCCTAAAGCCGTTGGTAAATTGTACTATGTCGCAACGCAATAATTACATAGAAACAAAAGTAAAACTTAGTGACGGCATCACCATCAATTATGTACAAACGGGCAAAGGGGACAAAAACGTATTGATAATGCCTGGTGCACTTGGCTCTGGCTGGTCACATTTCAAACCACAAATTGAAAAGCTACCTGAGCTGCTACCAAATCATACAATAATTGCATGGGATCCGCCCGGTTACGGAAAGTCGGTACCGCCAAAACGACGCTTTGATCTCGACTTTTTACAAAACGATGCACGTTGTGCTGTAGAGCTGATGCATACTTTAGGAAGACCCAAATTTTCTGTATTAGGATGGAGTAATGGCGGCGTAACTGCCATCATTGTGGCGGGTCGTTTTGTCGAATGTGTCGAAAAATTAGTTATATGGGGTGCGGGTGCTTATTTGAATGCTGAAGACGAAAAAACAATGCGTGACAAATACACAATAATATTTTAACACAATCAAATTATTTTACAGCATGTATTGGATTTTACAGTTTTGCGCGATGTGCAGAAATGGTCACAACGGAATCGTGAAGCAATGGAGAAAGTATACGGTGTTCCAAAAGTCTGGTCTGCGTTGACTGATGCTCTGTTTGCAATTTATAAAGATCGTAAAGGAGGTTATTGTTGCACAGAAGTAAACCAAATAAAAGCGCCAACTTTTATATTGCATGGCAAAAAAGATCCAATGATTGCCGCCGAGCACATATCATATCTAAGGGAACGTATAAAAGATTGCAAGTAAGAAATTTTGCCTTTTTTCAATGTTTTAGGAACATGTATATTTCCGTGATTACTAGTTATTTATTTCCATAATATTTCAACTATTTCTGATTAAAAATTAATGCATACATTTTAAATTTTTAGATATTATGAATTCCCCGAAGGCAAACATAATATTCATCTACGTTATGCAGACGAGTTCAATAAATTGGTAGCGGATTTCTTAACGCAAAAGCCCTAACATCGTACTGAAAGCAAAACAATTTGATATACAGGGTTTGTCCGTAAAGTAATAGTAATAATACTGAGTTGAAATAGGCTCCTTCTGCGTCGATGCAGCGCTGCCAGCGCGATTTCCAAGCATTGAAGGCATCACGGAAGGCATTCTCTGGAATAAATTTGAGAGCTGAGGCACATGCTGCTTGGATCCCCTCTCTCGTCTCAAAATGCTCGGAAGATTGCCTCTTTGTCTCGGGATCATACTAAAAGATCCATGACTCGTCACCTGTGATTACGTTATTCAAAAATTGGGGGTCCCTTCCACACATGTTCAAATTTTCTTAGCTCACTGCCACTCGCCGCAATTTCGCGTCGTCAGTGAGCACTTTTTGAACCATCTTCGCGCACATCTTGCACTTGTTCAAGTGCTCCGTCACAATGTCATGAACCACAAAATTTTATAAATTTAACATCTGTACAATTAAACGAATACTTAGTCGACGGTCTTAGTTTTTTTTTTTTTATAGAAGGAAGCATCGAAAAACGGAGTGCGGGACTTTAATCCGCTAAACCCAACCTACTCCCACCTTATGTCTCTCCCACGGGATCACTGGACAAAGTATTACTTCATGGGAGAGAAGAAGACGTTTAAGTCTCCTCTATTGCACGGACTGACTGACGCCTAATCTGTTCTAATTGTCTCAATTTTGTCATAATTTGATTTGCCACTTCACTGACAGCTTTCCACTTTACAGATGACTCGCACATAAGTACTGTCAAATTTTCCACCGTGATACTACCTCCAAGGGTGGTTTCAGCTTTTCCCTTTTGCTTGAAAACCGAGGACAATAAAAGAACACGTGTTCAGAGTCTTTTCTACACTCTGAACACGTCGGACAGTATGGACTAAAGTCTTGACTATATTTGCAAAGGTAGCTTCTGAAGCAACCATGCCCACTGAGTATTTGGGTAAGATGGAAATCAAGATCCCCATGTTGTCTACCTATCCACGAGTGTATGTCCGAAATCAGTCGGTAGGTCCACCGTCCTTTGCATGAAGATTGCCACCGTTGCTGCCACATTGCAATGCTTTTATTTCTCTCTTATCTTTTTGCTGTGGTAGACGTCTCTGATAAATTATATATTCGCGCGAATTCGTCTCACTGGATGTCGACGGTCTAAGTTCAAACCTTTGTGCACACGAGTCACATTGTCGGTGTTTGTTGAAGTCACAGGTCTCCCAGCACGGTCTTCATCAGCGACCTCTTTCCCGCCCTACAAAAGGGCCGGGTGCCACCAAACCACAATTCTTCTTGCTAAAGCAACATCTGGGTAAGCCAGCTTGATCATATCAAACGTCTCTGCCGCAGATTTACCGAGTTTCACACAGAATTAAATCGTGTACCTCTGCTCTAACAAACGCTGCATTTTCGGCTTGCACGTCGCGGCGGAAGAAAATAAGTCCTATTACTTTCCGGACAAACCCTGTACGTATATATATGTATGTATATCCTCGATGACCTTTTGATAATCCCGCAGTCAGCAGAACCGATTGTGGTAATGTGTTGTTTAAATGTTAATTCGTCTTAAGTGAAAAGTAAAAGTTTTTTACTATTTATATATTTGATATATATTTATAAACACATGTATATATATATAAATAAAATATATAAAATATCTGTTATAATTATTTGTGTTTGCAATTAGTTAACAGTTTATGCTCTTAATACCGGCACATAATCGTAGTTTTGTGCCTGATAAAAGTTTCCAGCGATCGGATCACCCAAATTATATTTTGCAATCAAATCTTTTGACTTTGCCTTTAAACGACCTTCACTACATCTACACACAAAAAAATATAAAATTACAAAATATTTTTAATTATTGCAGAATATGACAAACTCAAGTATGTGTAACAATTCGAAAATTTTAATATTTGACTTACGTAATAATACCTAATAATACGACATACCCGTAATATACAATATATCTGCTCCCCAAACGGATGTAGATAGGATTATTCACCTGAGTTCAACTGTCACACCCCCTGCGTAAAACTATGACATCGTCCAAGCCTCTGCACCATATAGCAGGACGGGAATTATGAGTGACTTATAGAGTTTGGTTTTTGTTTGTCGAGAAAGGAATTTGCTTCTCAATTGGCTACTCAGTCCGAAGTAGCACCTGTTGGCAAGAGTTATCCTAGGTTTGATTTCCAGGCTTACATTGTTGGTGGTGTTTACGCTGGTTCCAAGATAGACGAAATTATCTACAACTTCAAAGTTATGATCTCTAGAAGCAGGTTGAAGAAGTCGCACGAATCGCCTTGTCTGAAACCTCATTTGGTATCGAACGGGTCGGAGAGGTCCTTCCCGATTCTGACGGAGCTTTTGGTGTTGCTCAACGTCAGCTTACACAGACGTATTAGTTCTGCGGGGATACCGAATTCAGGCATCGCGGCATAAAGGCAGCTGCTTTTCGTGCTGTCGAAAGCAGCTTTGAAATCGACGAATAGGTGGTGAGTGTCGATTCTCCTTTCACGGGTCCTTTCCAAGATTTGGCGCATGGTTGTTGATTTGCCAGGTCTAAAGCCACACTGATAAAGTCCAATCAGTTTGTTGGCGATGGGCTTTATTCTTTCACACAATATGCTCGATAGAACCTTATACGCGATGTTGAGGAGGCTAATCCCACGGTAGTTGGCGCAGATTGTGGGGCCTCCTTTTTTATGGATTGGGCATAGCACACTTAAAATCCAATCGTTGGGCATGCTTTCGAACGACCATATTTTACAAAGAAGCTGATGCATGCTCCTTATCAGTTTTTCGCCGCCGTGTCTGAATAGCTCGGCCGACAATACATCGGCCCCCGCCGCTTTGTTGTTTTTCAGGCGCGTAATTGCTATTCGAACTTCTTCATGGTCAAGAAATGGAACGTCTGCTCATTCGTCATCGATTGCGGAATCGGGTTCGCCTTCCCCCGGTGTTGTGCGTTCACTGCCATTCATCAGGCTGGAGAAGTGTTCCCTCCTCGCATCGGTGACTAGATCACCTTTGGGGGTTCTACAAGAGTATGCTCCGGTCTTGAAACCTTCTGTAAGCCGCCGCATTTTTTCGTAGAATTTTTGAGCATTACCCCTGCCGGCCAGCTTATCAAGCTCTTTATACTCACGCATTTCAGCCTCTTTCTTTTTCTGTCTGCAAATGCGTCTCGCTTCCCTCTTCAACTCTCGGTGTCTATCCCGAGGCAGCCTGTTTTCTCTCCGCTACGACACGGCACTCCGAGCCGAGTAGAAAATCGTTCGGCTGTCTGTTGTGATTGCAGCTTCTCGACGTCGAACCTTCCTTGTGCTTATTGGCGTGCGTTTTTTGCTGCACAGAGGCGGGTGCGAATCTTGGCTGCAACAAGACAGTGGTCCGAGTCGATGTTAGGACCTCGGAGCGAACGCACATCTAAAACACTGGAGACGTGTCTTCCGTCCATCACAGCGTGGAGCCTGAATTTGCCGGCCGTAGTGCCAAAGATACCTTCTTTGCCCACCCTGGCGTAGAAGTCGCCAAGCACGATTTTGACATCGTGGCGGGGGCAGCTCTCATAAGTGCGCTCCAAGCACTTATAAAAGGCATCTTTGGTCACATCGTCCTTCTCTTCCGTCGGGGCGTGGACGCAAATCAGCGATATGCTGAAGAACCTCGTTTTGATGCGGATTGTGGCTAGACGTTCATTTACTGGAGTGAATGAGAGTACTCGGCCACGGAGTCTCTCTCCCACCACGAATCCCACACCAAACTTGCGCTCTTTTTTATGGACACTGTAGTAAATGCCACAAGGCCCTACTCGCCTCTGTCCTTGTCCCGTCCATCACATTTCATGGACGGCGGTGATTTCAGCCTTTATTTTCACGAGGACATCAACCATCTGGGCAGCGACACCTTCCCAATTAAGGTACCGGACATTCCAGGTGCATGCCCTCAATTCGTAGTCCTTATTTCGTTTTCCATGGTCGTCATCAAATTGGGAGCCTCTCAACCGAGGCTGGATATAACTATTCACTGGGGGTGTTTTTTTACGTGGCGGGTCCCAAACCTTGCGCACAACCCTATGTAGGGGATATTTCGCCTTCTCCCTTTAGCTCGCCTTCAAACGGATGTTCTTAGGCTACCTAGAGAATACCTGGACAAAGACCGGAAGTCGTGAGCTGCTTGAATCATATGTAAAAGAATCGTTTCTGACCACTCCCAAGTGAATGGTGATCAGAATACTTTCCTCACTTACATCACACCTGAACTCTTACAGTTATTGGCAGTCGGTCTAGTCTGTACTCATTCTTACAGCTTATGAATATGGTCGATGTGGATTTAGTGAGGGAGAGTGTTAGGCTAGTTGCAGCCAAAAACTGAGAAAATTTGGAGAGATAACCGATTACTTTTGAGCACCTGTCATCGATTCCATTGCCCGACATCATTATCGTGCAACCATCAGCGTACGACGTGATAGAAACTCCCTCTGTTGGTTGATGGAGTTTCGAAATGTACAAATTAAACAGCAACGGGGAGAGAACACCACGCTGTGGGTTACCCGTTTGCGAACCGCTCAAGTAATTCATAACCCACCTCTTCACCCCTGGAGGGAACAAGGATTATGGCGTTGTGTGGTTGACTGTGTCAAAAGCTTTTGACAACTCCAACGCTACGAGGATCGTCCTTTAGCAAGATGGTTTTTGGTCATAAGCTATTTAGGTATTTATGACGCTAAGTGCTGTCGGAGTGCTGTGCAGTTTGCCGAAGCCATGTTGGTGGTCTGCTAAACTCCAATGATGAGTTAAGGTCAACTGTCTTCACTACTGGGGAAAGGATAGTTATCGGAAGATAAGACTCCTCTTTGTTGGCGAGTTTCAGTAGTAGGACCACTCTTCCGACTGTCCCCATGCCGGGTATTTGAAGTGGTCAGCGACAGGTTAAGGACCGTGGATATCAAATTTGTTTATAATTTATACACATTTTCTTCGAATAATAAATTTTTCGAGCAAAATCACCCTGATCGAAGAAGCATTTTCACCTTAATGGATTTGTTAATCGCTGATGGGGTTCTGAGAACCCACAGGTGATTTTCGAAAAACATGCACCCCCATCGTGTCAATATTTGGTGTACTAAGTATATATTTTGTGCTGGAGGCAGAGACAGTGACTGTTAATTGTGCTCGATATCACGACATCATATCACAGTTCTTTTTGCCGAAATTAAATGATATTGATGTGGCCGATACGCGGTTTCAAAAAGACGAAGCACTTCGTTTACACTCATGAGACATTTCCAGGACGTGTACTCTCGTTTTGGTGATACGAATTTGTATCCTTACTTACTTACCCTAGATCGTATGATTTAACATCATTACATTTCTTTCTATGGGGTTACGTGTTGCATCAAACCATGGAGACTATTCGCCCGATGTGTCAAATAATACCACATATGAATGTTTATATATGTATATGCATAAATGCATTGAACTGATTTATAATAAACTGAGGTTCAGTAATAACAAAAATAGACATGTGTACATACAATACAGTATTTATTTTATTGGTACTGGAAAATTGTTTCTAGTTTGATCTAACTATGTACATATGAGTAAGCATACAAACTGTTATAATACATACATTCATATACGGAAACGATAAAAATAAATTTATATTATCGCACTAATTGAATTATTATTTATGTTATTAACTCAATATATTTAGTAAACAAGTAAGGAAGCGCCAAGTTCGGGTGTATCCGAACATATTATACCCTTGCAACTTGCAAGAATGAAAGTGAGGGGAGTACCTATAAGGCTTGTAGTTATATGGGATCCGGGGCGAGTTTTCACCAAACCCAAATCTCAATTTTAATAAGATAACTCATATATTGGCCGGTATATGGGGCATAAAGTTACCCGAAAGTTCGAAAATATCAAAATTAAGTATGTGGAGTCTAAGTGAAATATCAAGAAAGTATTCTCTCTGAATTGCATTATACATATATATCTCACTCATTGACCGATACTTTCGGTAAAAAGTCAACTATAGCACTAGTTTCACATATTCAGTACTTAAAGACTTGAACGGTTTTGGTTCGATTTGGGAAATTTCTAGTCATAAGGTGGCACTCCCCAAAGGCACCATTCATCCAAAGTTTTCTACTTTATGTTAATTGACTCTTAGTTTGTATACTGAGCTGTGAAAATTTCAAATGGAATTTAAAATTGTGTTATATGAGAAGTAGGCGTGGCTGTAGTTCGATTTCACCAATTTTCGCAATGTATCATAAGAATGTCAGAGGAATGTCACGTACCAAATTTGACTGCAATCGGTTTGGCGGGTATGGAGATATGGGATTTAATCTAAAAGTGGGCCGGGCCACGCCCATCGTTCAATTTTTACCCCGGCTACTTTAAAGGTAACTTGGCTCTGGCGAAGTTATTGATTTGTTGTGCTTTAAGTAGTTTTCAACAGTACCATTATAGCGGGGAGGGCTGTATTATAATCTAATTTTATCAATTTTCACACTGTCGATAGAAGCTTTTATAACATTTTCGCCAGGCGAATTTGGTTGTTGTAGCTTTAGTGGTTTAAAAGATATGGAGACCACACACATTTTTCCAAAATTGCTACAACAATTCAATGTACCAAAAAACAGTTTTACCTGTAATATTAATTTAGTGCTTAGTTATGGCATATTATAGGTTTTCGATTAAAAGGGTTTTGTGAGGGTGGCAGTGATGCGACTTTGCCAAAGAAGACGTGTTTCATTAAGACTTATTTTAGAATTTTTACTGAAGTTATCAGATGCGCGCAGGAACAAACCGATTGTCTTCCGGAAACCAACTTTCCTCGTCATTCTGATCGTTTGTATTCATATATGTATATAATGCCTATATATAATTTTTTTAAGTTCGTTAAGAAAAGCACTGGAAAAGTGTGATATTAATTGTTTTATTATTACAATAATTAATTTGAACTCATACTGGTATTACTATTTCTTATCCGCAACGCTTATCAGCAAACGACACTAATATGATCGGTAAATGGTGTCGGCATTCTTCATTCTATTTTGCTGCTTATCATTAAGCCACTGGACGTTATTTCTACTCCATCCAGGATTGCATAATGTTCCACGTGGGACCAAATCTGTATAGCCGAATCCTAAAGCCGTTGGTAAATTGTACTATGTCGCAACGCAATAATTACATAGAAACAAAAGTAAAACTTAGTGACGGCATCACCATCAATTATGTACAAACGGGCAAAGGGGACAAAAACGTATTGCTAATGCCTGGTGCACTTGGCTCTGGCTGGTCACATTTCAAACCACAAATTGAAAAGCTACCTGAGCTGCTACCAAATCATACAATAATTGCATGGGATCCGCCCGGTTACGGAAAGTCGGTACCGCCAGAACGACGCTTTGATCTCGACTTTTTACAAAACGATGCACGTTGTGCTGTAGAGCTGATGCATGCTTTAGGAAGACCCAAATTTTCTGTACTAGGATGGAGTAATGGCGGCGTAACTGCCATCATTGTGGCGGGTCGTTTTGTCGAATGTGTCGAAAAATTAGTTATATGGGGTGCCGGTGCTTATTTGAATGCTGAAGACGAAAAAACATTGCGAGGCAAATACACAATAACATTTTAACACAATCAAATTATTTTACAGCATGTAATGGATTTTACAGTTTTGCGCGATGTGCAGAAATGGTCACAACGCAATCGTGAAGCAATGGAGAAAGTATACGGTGTAGAGGGATTTCCAAAATTGTGGTCTGCGTGGACTGATGCTGTGTTTGCAATTTATAAAGATCGTAAAGGAGGTTATTGTTGCACAGAAGTAAACCAAATAAAAGCGCCAACTTTTATATTGCATGGCAAGAAGGATGTAATGATTGTCGCCGATCACGTATCATATCTAAGGGAACGTATAAGAGATTGCAAGTAAGAAATTTTGCCTTTTTCAATGTTTTAGGAACATGTATATTTCTGCGATTACTAGTTATTTAATTATATATTCTTTATATTTCCATAATATTTCAACTATTTCTGATTAAAAATTAATGCATACATTTTAAATTTTTAGATATTATGAATTCCCCGAAGGCAAACATAATATTCATCTACGTTATGCAGACGAGTTCAATAAATTGGTAGCGGATTTCTTAACCCAAAAGCCCTAACATCGTACTGAAAGCAAAACAATTTAATATACAGGGTTTGTTCGTAAAGTAATAGTAATAATACTGAGTTGAAATAGGCTCCTTCTGCGTCGATGCAGCGCTGTCAGCTCGATTTCCAAGCATTGAAGGCATCACGGAAGGCATTCTCCGGAATAAACTTGAGAGCTGAGGCACATGCTGCTTGGATCCCCTCTCTCGTCTCAAAATGCTCGGAAGATTGCCTCTTTGTCTCGGGATCATACTAAAAGATCCATGACTCGTCACCTGTGATTACGTTATTCCAAAATTGGGGTTCCCTTCCACACATGTTCAAATTTTCTTAGCTCACTGCCACTCGCCGCAATTTCGGTCGTCAGTGAGCACTTTTTGAACCATCTTCGCGCACACCTTGCACTTGTTCAAGTGCTCCGTCACAATGTCATGAACCACAGAATTTTATAAATTTAACATCTGTACAATTAAACGAATACTTAGTCGACGGTCTAAGTTCAAAACTTTGTGCACACGAGTCACATTGTCGGTGTTTGTCGAAGTCACAGGTCTCCCAGCACGGTTTTCATAAGCGACCTCTTTCCCGCCCTCCAAAAAGGCCTGGTGCCACCAAACCACAATACTTTTTGCTAAAACAACGTCTGGATAAGCCTGCTTGATCATTTCAAACGTCTCTATCGCAGATTTACCGAGTTTCACACAGAATTTTATCGTGTACCTCTGCTCTAACAGACGCTGCATTTTCGGCTTGCACCGCCGTCGGAAGTCCTATTACTTTCCGGACAAACCCTGTACGTATATATATGTATATCCTCGATGACCTTTTGGTAATCCCGCAGTCAACAGAACCGATTGTGGTAATGTGTTGTTTAAATGTTAATTCGTCTTAAGTGAAAAGTAAAACTTTTTACTATTTATATATTTGATATATATTTATAAACACATGTATATGTATATATATAAATAAAATATATAAAATATCTGTTATAATTATTTGTGTTTGCAATTAGTTAACAGTTTATGCTCTTAATACCGGCACATAATCGTCGTTTTGTGCCTGATAAAAGTTTCCAGCGATCGGATCACCCAAATTATATTTTGCAATCAAATCTTTTGACTTTGCCTTTAAACGACCTTCACTACATCTACACACAAAAAAATATAAAATTACAAAATATTTTTAATTATTGCAGAATATGACAAACTCAAGTATGTGTAACAGTTCGAAATTTTTAATATTTGACTTACGTAATAATACCTAATAATACGACATACCCGTAATATACAATACATCTGCTCCCCAAACGGATGTAAATAGGATCATTCACCTGAGTTCAACTGTCACACCCCCTGCGTAAATGATTTCAAAAACTATTTTTTGGAAACTTAATTCTCACATTAGCTTTCTTATACTCGTAATGATCATTTGTAACGCTTTAGGGCTCGTAACAATAATTCGGATTATAGCTGATCCATTAGTTAAGAACCGGCCGGACGATAGCCTTGTATGTTGCCAACAACGTTTCTTTGTCTTATCCCCATGTGCTGCCGGCTAGCGACTTGAAGATTTTGTTGCGGCTATGTACTTTGGCAGTTATCACGGTCGTATGAGGATTGAAGGATCACAAGTTGTCCTAGTGTCACACCTAAAATCTGATCGATGTGGATTTAATGAGGGAGAGTGTTAGGCTAATTGCAGCAAAGAAGCGAGAAAGGTTGGAGAGATAACCGGTTACTTTTGAGCACATGTCATCGATTCCATTGCCCGACGTCATTATCGTGCAACCATCAGCGTACGCCGTGACAGAAACTCCCTCTGTTGGTTGATGGAGTTTCGAAATGTGGAAATTAAACAGCAATGGAGAGAGAACACCACGCTGTGGGTTACCCGTTTGCGAACCGCTCAAGTAATTCATAGCCCACCTCTTCACCCCTGGAGGGAACGTGGATTATTAGATGTCCTCAAATAGCGTTGTGTGGTTGACTGTGTCAAAAGCTTTTGACAACTCCGACGCTACGAGGATCGCCCTTTAACAGGGTGGTTTTCGATCATAAGCTATTTAGGTATTTATGACGCTAAGTGCTGTGGGAGTGCTGTGCCCTTTGCCGAAGCCATGCTGGTGGTCTGCTAAACTCCAATGATGAGATAAGGTCAACTGTCTTCACTACTGGGGAAAGGATAGTTATCGAAAGATAAGACTCCTCTTTGTTGGCGAGTTTCAGTAGTAGGACCACTCTTCCGACTGTCCCCATGTCGGGTATTTGAAGTGGCTAGCGACAAGTTAAGGGCCGTGGTTAGGTAGCTTTCTCCAGAAGTCAAGAAGATATCAAAACTGTTTATAATTTATACACAATTTCTTCGAATAATGAATGATAAATTTTTTCGCAAAATTTCTAACATAAATTTTTCGAGCAAAATCACCCTGAGCGAAGAAGCACATTTTCACCTTAATGGATTTGTTAATCGCTCATGGGGTTCTGAGAACCCACAGTTAATTTTCGAAAAACATGCACCCCCATCGTGTCAATATTTGGTGTACTAAGTATATATTTTGTGCTGGAGGCAGAAACAGTGACTGTTACTTGTGCTCGACATCACGACATCTTAACCCAGTTCCTTTTGCCGAAATTAAATGATATTGATGTGGCCGATACGTGGTTTCAAAGAGACGAAGCACTTCGTTTACACTCATGAGACATTTCCAGGACGTGTACTCTCGTTTTGGTGATACGAATTTGTATCCTTACTTACTTACCCTAGATCATATTGTTTAACATCATTACAATTCTTTCTATGGGGTTACGTGTTGCATCAAACGAGCGCATATGCATATGGAAAGCCATGCAGACTATTCGCCCGATGTGTTATTCCATAAATAACCCTACCCTATATAATTTATGATTCAATAAAAAAATTAAAATCGAAAGACAAACACCTGTTCTCTATTTAATTTCAATCCTGCGTGAACTTTGGAACACCCTTTGCTTCAAAAAAATTTTCTCCTCCATATCGTATGGTTAACTTTGTTTCAAAAAACTTTTCTCCTCCATATCGTATGGTTAACTTTTTCAAGACTCTCCTGTAAATGACATATTTTAGTAACTGCACTGTTAACTACCTTAACAGTATTTGATGATTATTCATTTTACTATTAACATTTCGTCAACATTTTGCAAATCATAAAGTGAGTCGTATACACTGTCAAATAATACTACATATGAATGTTTATATATGTATATGCATAGATGCATTGAACTGATTAATAATAAACTGAGGTTCAGTAATAACAAAAATAGACATGTGTACATACAATACAGTATTTATTTTATTGGTACTGGAAAATTGTTTCTAGTTTGATCTAACTATGTACATATGAGTAAGCATACAAACTGTTATAATACATACATTCATATACGGAAACGATAAAAATAAATTTATATTATCGCACTAATTGAATTATTATTTATGTTATTAACTCAATATATTTAGTAAACAAGTAAGGAAGCGCCAAGTTCGGGTGTATCCGAACATATTATACTCTTGCAACTTGCAAGAATGAAAGTGAGGGGAGTACCTATAAGGCTTCTAGTTATATGGGATCTGGGGCGAGTTTTCACCAAACCCAAATCTCAATTTTAATAAGATAACTCATATATTGGCCAGTATATGGGGTATAAAGATAACCGAAAGTTCGAAAATATCAAAATTAAGTATATGGAGTCTAAGTGAAATATCAAGAAAGTATTCTCTCTGAATTTCATTATACATATATATCTCACTCATTGACCGATACTTTCGGTAAAAAGTCAACTATAGCACTAGTTTCACATATTCAGTACTTAAAGACTTGAACGGTTTTGGTTCGATTTGGGAAATTTCTAGTCATAAGGTGGCACTCCCCAAAGGCACCATTCATCCAAAGTTTTCTACTTTATGTTAATTGACTCTTGGTTTGTATACTGAGAACTGAAAATTTCAAATGGAATTTAAAATTGTGTAATTTGAGAAGTAGGCGTGGCTATACGAGTAGTTCGATTTCACCAATTTTCGCAATGTATCATAAGAATGTCAGAGGAATGTCACGTACCAAATTTGACTGAAATCGGTTTGGCGGGTATGGAGATATGGGATTTAATCTAAAAGTGGGCCGGGCCACGCCCATCGTTCAGTTTTTACCCCGGCTACTTTAAAGGTAAAATGGCTCTGGCGAAGTTATTGATTTGTTGTGCTTTTAGTAGTTTTTAACAGTACCATTATAGAGGGAGGGCTGTATTATAATCTAATTTTATCAATTTTCACACTGTCGATAGAAGCTTTTATAACATTTTCGCCAGGCGAATTTGGTTGTTGTAGCTTTAGTGGTTTAAAAGATATGGGGGCCACACACATTTTTCCAAAATTGCTACAACAATTCAATGTCCCGAAAAACAGTTTTACCTGTAATATTAATTTAGTGCTTAGTTATGGCATATTATAGGTTCTCGATTAAAAGGGTTTTGTGAGGGTGGCAGTGATGCGACTTTGCCAAAGAAGACGTGTTTCATTAAGACTTATTATAGAATTTTTACTAAAGTTATCACATGCGCGGATGAATAGTAATTCGGAAACCAACTTGCCTCGCCATTCTGATCGTTTGTATTCATATGTGTATACAATGCCTATATATAATTTTTTTGATTCGTTAAGAAAGGCACTGGAAAAGTGTGTACTTACATTAACTAATTTGAGCTCAGTGCACACATCGATTAACTCCTTAAAACGAAAAGTTGAGAAACACGATGATGTAATGTATATTGTTTTGAAAAAATTCCTCCGATAATATGAAGTCAAATATATAATGTGGATTGCATAATAGCAGATATAGCTTTCATCTAACGGTATATAAAATTAATAAGAAAGAATAGCCAATAATTAATCGTTAGTAATGTTACACGTTTCATGTGACTGATGGAGTTAATCGATATGGCAACTGAAAAAAGTAATAAAGTTAAATTTAGTATTATCATTTTTAAGTTTTTATTACAGAAAAAGTTAGTTATTATACTTTTTTATCACAGGCATTCCATAAAAAATTAATTTTGGAAGTTCGGTTATAAAATAATTTTTGGAATTAATTTATAGCAGATTTATGTTAGTGGCATTATTCTTTGGGATGATTCAGCAATATTATAAATAATGTCTTCTTCATCAGCTGTATGCGAGGATTCGTCATTTCGATTTATTGACAAGTTCTTATAGTAATCGTGTTTATTAGGAGGAATGAACCTTAGCAGGTCCATCATGTCTCTCCATTTTTCCTTTGTCACAGTTCTATCTCTAGGATATAATAAAGGCTGATCTATATTTTTCAAACTTTGCGGTCTACCCACTAAAGATTTTCTTATATTAATGACTTGAAATTCTGTATCTTCATTATGGTCACATTTGAATTGTATGAGATAGGGTTTGGACCTTTCTAATTTTTTTTCAGCCAATTTACTGAAAGCCCTGTTACGGTTACTTTTCTGTTAATGATAGACTGTTCTAAAGGTTTTGTTGACAAAAAATATTAGTGAGTCATTTGGATTAGATGAAACGACGATTTCTTTTTACATGTTTTGATTATATGGTACCAATCATCTGGTGAAAAAATGTTGTGATTTTTTTTCGCGCATGACTCAATAATGGCAAAATCTGAGTCATTGGGCAATAGCTGTGTCCACTTACCAAAAATTTCATGTCAATTGATTCAGCTTTGATTTCCGTGCTTTGAAGAAGTTTCAATAAACTTAAGACGGTTTTAATATTTCTGTTTTGACCGGTACGAATCAGAATATGTTATTATTTTTTCGAAGTTTGCAGCGTAAGTCTTTATGTACTTTTTTAGACAAGATGAAATTTCTTGAGACCCACGAGATCCTTCAGTTTCTGGCCAAACAAGCATGTGGCTTATATTTTTATTGAATTCATGACATCCAAAATAATAAACATATAAATTTCACTTATAATAAGCTACAGATGTGGTCAACTTGGGAAAGGCTAAAACTTTTTCCAAGTCAAAAGAAAATTTGAACAATTTTTCCGATGTTGCCATTCGATGGGCAGCCATTTGACTGCGAGCCCGTTCAGCCTCTTCTAAGTGTTTTTCCTTTTCAATTTTTGCCATCTTAATTCCCACATCGTCTGAAGATTGAATTTTTATTTGGAAAGCATCACAAGTTTGACATGTATCCTTTGATGGTTGTTTAAAATGTTAATTAAATTTTGTAGAGAACACATTATAGTAATATTTTTCTTTCACTGGTGCTACGTTTTCCTTTTCACATTCTGTGACATATAGTTCATACATCTTCTTAGTAGTTAAGTCAGGATTCAAATATTGTCGTCTTGGATTATGAGCTCTGGTGTAGTGACTACTATAGGCTGGAAATGACTTTATATGCTTTATAACATTTGTATCGTCTATTTTATTGCTTGCAACGCGACCTTTGCGTTTATCAACCAAAGATGTGACTTGCTCTTTAGAACAACAATCGCATATCCTCCCGTCACTCACCTGATAAGTGCCTCTAAAATATTTCTTACAAACGGTAATATCAAGTCCCTCTTTTCGAAAGTAATATGTAAACGAATGTGATCTTCGTTCTTTAGTTCTTTTCGTAGGGCGCCTTCTTTTTATTTCGTTAACTTTGATACAACCTCAAGCTGACTATTTAATCTATAAAATTCATGGCAGCCTCTCTCTCATCCGAAATAATTTTTTGATTGCAATTTTGACGGCATCTGCATTGTATATCGACAAACGTTTTTGCAGGTATTAATTTTCCTTCCCTAATCCAGTATGCCAAACCTTTTATTCTGTTATGATTTTGTAAAGTTCGTATCCATTTAAGAGGATTACGACTTCTTTTGCTCCCAATCGATGTGTTTGTTGGGTTTGTGCTATTGCAATCCGATGAATCCGAGGAAAACGATAAACGTCTTCTTAACCCAGAATTTCTGTTGATAAATCGTATTGAAGAAACATCCATTACTAAATACGCATATATACTTTTATACTCATCTAAGTTTTCAATTACAATTTTCCACAATATAAAATATAAAAACTGAACTCAAACTGTAAAAAATAATTTATATATTTATAAAAAATAGCATTCGTCTCCGATTTTGAGTTAGTTTAAGAAAATTTCAAACATATTGAAGACAATTTTTATAATTACTACAGTATATCGAGACTGGTAACCCTGCGTTGTGAGAGAGCAATCAGCTGACTCGTTTCTATGGGAAACTTCTAAATCGTAAGAGATTCTACGGCATTGTACGGTAAAGCGGGCGGTAGAAACCGTGTTGGCTAACCATTTATGTTGCGCTCTCATAAGATAGGTCGTATCAGCTGATTCGGGCTTACGTTGTTCGCTGTTCCAGCTATTAAAAATACACAGTAATATACAGCGTGCGAGATCATTGCTATACTAACTACCGCTTGCATTGTGCTTCTTTTTATCTGTTTACCGATGCGATTTTGTTACGAATATTATTGAGGGGGGGAGAGCATCTTCGGCCGTTTAAAAACAAATAAGCGTCGATGCACGGCCAACACAGATACGACGCTACTGAACCGATTTATACTAGAGTATGGAGTTAATCGAAATGGCTTCTGCAATAAATTACTTATAATTATAATAATTAATTACTTCAGTTGCCAAAAAAAATTGCCATTTAACGGTGCTAATATTTCAGGAAAGTTATTATAAGTATAAAGAGTTAAGACTATACCAAGGGCTTTGACAATTAAATTTAAGATTTTTCAAAAAGTGGAGTTAATCGATGTGTGCATTGAGCGGCTTATAATGAATACCCCGAAGGCAAACATAATATTCATCTACGATATGCAGACGAGTTCAATAAATTGGTAGCGCCTTTCTTAACGAAGAAAGCAAAACAATTTTATATACAGGGTTTGTCCGAAAAGTAATTGTAAAAATACTGAATTGAATTAGGCTCCTTCTGCGTCAATACAGCGCTGCCAACGCGATTCCTAAGCATTGAAGGCGTCACGGAAGGCATTCTCCGGAATAAGCTTGAGAGCTGAGGCACATGCTGCTTGGATCCCATCTGTCGTCTGAAAATACTCGGAAGATTGCCACTTTGTCTCGGGATCATACTAAAAGATCCATGATTCGTCACCTGTGATTATGTTCTTCAAAAACTGGGGGTCGCTTGCACACATGTTCAAATTTTCTAGGCTCACTTCAACTCACCGCAATTTCTGGTCGTCAGTGAACACTTTTGGGACCATCTTCGCATGTTCAAGTGCTCCGTCACAATGTCATGAACCACAAAATTTTATAAATTTAACATCTGGGCAATTAAACGAATACTTAGTCGACGGTCTGAGTTCAAAATTGAGTCACATAGTCGGTGTTTGTCGAAGTCACAGGTCTCCCAGCACGGCCTTTATTAGCGACCTCTTCCCGGCCCTCCAAAAAGGTCTGGTGCCACTGAAACACACCACTTCTTGCAAAAGCAACATTTTGGTAAGCCTGCTTGATCATTTCAAACGTCTCTGTCGCAGATTTACCGAGATTCACACAGAATTTAATCGCGTACCTCTGTTCTATCGAACGCTGTATTTTTGGCTTGCACCGCCATCGCGGCGGAAGAAAATAAGTCCTATTACTTTCCGTACAAACCCGGTACGTATATATATATATATACATTCCCGCTGACTTTTGGTAATCCCGCAGTCAACAGAACCGATCGTGGTAATGTGTTGTTTAAATGTTAATTCGTCTTAAGTGAAAAGTAAAACTTTTTTACTATTTATATATTTATTGACACATGCGCATGTATATACAGTGGGCCAATAAAGTTTATATTGTATACACCTAGTTCTATTAAATTACGACACATTTATATTTTTTAAAATGAATAAATTTTGTGTTTTTTTTATCAATTTCAATATATGTACATATATTTAGCATTAAATAGAGCATATCAATAGTTTTTTACACAATTAAAAAAAATGAAAGCTAAAGCTTAAAATGCGCCTAATTCACATCAAAAAAGTTGACGTACACCAATGATTATTTATACAAATCAAAAGTAATTACTACAATAGTTTTAGCGGTTTTTGGCCTACATATTGTTGCTATTATTGTCCCTAGACATCGACGCATGCTCTCCACTCGATTTCTAGTATTATTTACAGATATTTTGACTCCCTAAGTCGATGATCCAGTTGTTTGGCCTTATTTTGATGAAATTCGATGTTTTCGAATACGGGTTTTCAAAAAGTTCCAGATATTTTTAATAATAATAGGATTAATGTCTGGTGATTGCGGGACCTATGAAGTTATTTTTAATTCCGTAACAACCATTCACATACAAAATAAGACGTGTGTTTTGGGTCTTTATCCTGTTGTTAATAGAAGTGGCTGCTATTAACAGCCGATTTAAGCACACTTAAAATTAAAATTTTTTTGTTAAAATGTTCAGATATATGCTGTTTCCATTTTTGAAATGTACCCAAAACAATAAATCCCCAAACAGTAGGGAATGTATTGAATAGTGCTCATAGTGGTCATAGACGAATCGCACGTCGTTAGCCATACACACATAAGTAAGATTATTAAAAAGAAGAAGTCGGTGGTTGCTAAACAATATTTAAAGAAACCCTTTTGGTGTTGGGAAAACATTGTGCTCACCGACGAATCATAATTTAATATATTTCGTTTTTTCTTGAAATTGATAGAAAAAACCACAAAATTTATTCATTTTAAAACAAATCGTGTCGTATTTAAATAGAACTAGGTGTATGTAAATTTTATTGGTCCAATGTAAATAAAATACATAAAATATCTGCTATAGTTATTTGTTTTTGCAATTAGTTAGCAAATTGTGCTTTTAATACCGGCACATAATCATCGTATTGCGCCTGATAAAGGCTTCCAGCGATCGGATCGCCCAAATTATGTTTTGCAATGGAATCTCTTGTCGTCACCTTTACACGACCTTCAAGAGACCTGCACAAACACATATAAAATTAAAAAATATTTTAAATTATTACATAAAATGTCAAACTCAAGTAAAAGTTTGAAAATTTTAATATTTCACTTACGTTTTTGGTATAAATTTTGTACTTTCAATCTTGTCCGTTTGCTTGAAGACTAAGAAAACATAACGGTGTAAGCCAGTACCCTCTGGTGGACCAGAACCAATGTATTCCGCAACAGTTTGACCTTCCGCTACTTTATTGCCTGGAATATTAATAACCAACCAGTGTAAAATTTCCCGACTAGTTGGTTCGGCACGTGATGGTGCATCGGGGTCCACCATAATCAAAGTATACAGAACATCATCCTCCGCCTCCCAACTGACTGTGGGTTGATCCTTAACCTGAGTGGGGGTCAGTTCTTTACCAAGTTCTACTTTAACACCACTTGAATAAGTAACCTGGTTTATTTATTATATTTATAATTATTTCGACTTATTTCGTATAAAAATAAACTTTAGAAGTCACCTGTAGTAAACCTTTTGGCTTATTGTCAATAATATCCGGAACTATGCCACTTGAATCCATTTGCGTATACGTCCACTGTTTGCTTGAATATGACTGAACAGTATAACATTTTTAAGTTTTTCATTACTATTTTAATCAGTGCATGAATATATTTTGATTTGATTTCGGTAAGCCACTACAAATACTGCAAGTACTGATAACAGTATCTACTAGTAGTTTTTTAACTCTCTTATCTCTATGGATATATAATAAATGTGTGAGTGTAAAAAAATTGCATTTATAAATATGTATACATACATATATTATATTATTTAATGACACCCATCAATATCTTTATGTTTGTATTACATATAGTATGAATGGTATATAAAAATTTCGTGTCATGTTGCTTGTCCTAACACCTAAAAGTGCAAATGTTTGTTATTACAAATTATTTGGGGTGAAATAGGGTATGGTAGTTATCCAGATATACATAGTTAAGCTACCACACCATACCAAACAACGTGAGCAAATTTGAGCGAGATGTGGTAACCAACCTTGAGGGAACCTTGATGGATTCACCTCAAGGTAACCGTTTTAAGAGCTTAACAAGGGTGCAGTGCAAGAGGGCGACTATCTTGGAGTAAGCAGCTCGCTATATAAACATGATTAACGAAACTAACTTCCCAACTGGAATTTTCTGGTTGCCATGTAAAAATATAATTCCCAAGAAAGGACGCTCAGAGCAAGCTCAATATGCATCTGAAATGCTGGCACTCTTAATAATAAGAGAAATGCTGCTATCTAGCTGATGACTGTACTTTGAAAATGCAAAGCCGATTTTACCGGACTGCAGGAAACGGAATAGACAAGACATGGCTGCACGAAATTGGTATAGGATATGTGTTTGGTCGAAGGCTTCGTTACCTTGTCTCTAGGTTTATCCCGATGAACGAAAGGACAGCGATAGTCTGCATCAAATCTAAATTTCATTATATAAGTCTAATTTGTGCACGCCTAACAGAAGAAAAGGACGACGAAACGAAGGAGCAATTAGACTTCACGACAACACTTCCAACAATGGAGAGAGGCTGGTGTATTTCGCCGAACGCGAGGCATCTAAAAATCCATAAATTTATCTGGATGTCAACTGAATAAAATACTCGCAACCAAATTGATCATATTGTTCTAAAAGGAAGACAAGCTATTTTAGTATGCAATGAAGTAGTAAGAGTAACTCGTTTTTTAAATCAGAAAACTTTAATTTAATTCAAAAATAGAAAAGGCGGTCGTACTTTTCACAGGGATCCAAATAATTTCTTCGGCCCTATCTATTGGACCATAATAAGCTTCAATTAGATAGTTTATAGCATGTATGCCTGACTTCATTTCCACTCGGTATACTATTACAAAAACTCCAAGTATTCATACATCCCTGAATACTGACAAGGAGTCATGGATTTCATATTCGACGGTCTAGAGCATTTATTGGTTGTGTATTCAGAGTGTACAAAGTATACACGGGTTATTCACTTAAGCGAGGGAAGACTCGTAAAAACATTTGGCTTATTGACTACAATACAGTGACAAAATTACACATTTATTTTTTAGATCCCGTATGTATTTTCGGATTTGATCTGAACAGTAAAATATTTGTTCATATTTGACCCACTGTAAGTATGAGACAAATATCTCTCATACAATTTTGATATGGGCATATATTGATCGATTGATCACCCAAATAATACTAAGACAAACTAAAGTAGATGTAAAAGGTCGAAAATTTTAATATTTCACTTACGTTTTTGATATGAATTATTCACTCTCAATCTTGTCCGGCTGCTTGAAGACAAAGAACATACTGTCTACTGTCTCTTAGTGGAGAAATAGTATTGTTGCAGCAAGAGTCTATGTTACCCTTCAGAAGTCTACAGTCTCGAATTGGTTTAACTCATGCCATATTAATGTTCGGTTTAGATATTGAAAATTTATTTTTTTTACCGATAGTACCAATATCTAGTACTTATGTATGTATACCTCAAGTTCATGTTTATAAATAAAATAAGAAATAAATATTTTATAATTATTTGTTTTTGCAATTAGTTAATAATTTGTGATTTTAATATCGGCACATAATCATCGTATTGCGCCTGATAAAAGTTTCCAGCGATAGGATCACCTAAATTATATTTTGCAATGAAATCTCTTGTGTTCGTTCTAACGCGACCTTCACGCGACCTTCATACAAACATATAAAATTTAAAAAATATTTTAAATTAAATACTCAAGTAGTGAAAGTTTAATATTTTACTTACGTTTTCCGAATGAATTTTGTACTTTCAATTTTGCCCGCCTGCTTGAATACTAAGAAAACATAACGGTGCAAGCCACTGCCCTCTGGGGGACCAGAGCCAATATATTCTGCCACGGCTTGACCTTCAGCTACTTTATTGCCTGGAATATTAATAACCAGCCAGTGTAAAAATTCCCGATTAGTTGGGTTGGCACGTGATGGAGCATCGGGGTCTACCATAAACAAAGTATACAGAGCGTCATCTTCCGCCTCCCAACTGACTGTGGGCTGATCCTTCACCTGAGTGGGGGTCAATTCCTTACCAGATTCTACTTTTACACCACTTGGATAATTAATCTGTACCAATTTTATTCAAGAAATTATAATTTTTTCTTGGCTTATTCGTAATAAACGTTTGTAGTTACCTGCACTAGACCTTTAGGTCTGGTGTCAATGATGTCCGGAATTATACCACTTGAAATCATTTTGCGTCCACCTCCACTGCTTACTTGAATATGACTAAATATCAGTATAACAAAACTCTCATAACTACTACTTAAATCAGTGCATGAGTATATTTTTAATCAATTTTGGTAAACCACTCCAAATTCTGCTAGTCTGATAACAGTATACATATACTATTAACTATTACTAATATGACTTTATCCATTTTTATGTAAAAAAATCTCAGCTTTCTGATAAAAATATTTTCAGAATCCAAAAAAAATTTCAAAATCCAAAAAAACCATGTTTTTTCCAAAAATCCCGCTTTTTGTGCTCTTCCCCCACTTTTTTTTCAAAATTGACATTTTTATTCAATTCCTCGTTAAATTTTACATAAGAATCAGTGTTCAAAAATATGGGACTCTGATCCCATCAACAGCAAAAAAAATGCAAAGTTGTCGCTATACGCCGCAGTGTGTTCGCTTAGAAGGTTGTGTGAAAGAGGTAAATGTGTAAATTGTATTCTAAGACTTGGATTAAAAGAAATCACTGTCTTCATTCAAAAAAATATGCACCGTATACCGACAACTTTGCATTTTTTTTTGCTGTTGATGGGATCAGAGTCCCATATTTTTGAACACTGATTCTTATGTAAAATTTAACGAGGAATCGAATGGAAAAGTCAATTTTGAAAAAAAGTTGGTGGAAAAGCATAAAAAACCGGATTTTTTGGAAAATAATGTTTTTTTTTTTGAATTTTGAGCGTCAACTTTGAATTTTTTTTGCTGTTCATGGGATCAAAGTCCCATATTTTTGAACACTGATTCTTATGTAAAATTTAACGAGGAATTGAATAAAAATGTCAATTTTGAAAAAAAAGTGGGGGAAGAGCACAAAAAGCGGGATTTTTGGAAAAAACATGGTTCTTTTGGATTTTGAAATTTTTTTTGGATTCTGAAAATATTTTTATCAGAAAGCTGAGATTTTTTTACATAAAAATGGATAACTTCAAAATTTTTTTCACTCAATTTTGAGGTCGTTAAAAAATAAAAGAAAAAGTCATTTTTTTGTTTGATCTCAATTTGAAGTACGCGCCAAAAATCAATGGAGCAACTTTGGCCACTAAAAAGTTTACAGATATTCTTATTTTAGTCTATATTATGATATTCTAAAGTTTCGTCAAAATCGGAGAACCACGGGTACAAAACCATGTCGCCAATTGATGGAATGGCCCATATGTATGTATATTAATATATGATATTATGATATTTATTCTATGAATAAATAAATAAGGAAGGACTAAGTTTGAAGCCGGTGTAATATCTATTTGGGAAGAAGGGTAGTATTGAACTGATTTTCTCTCTTTTTGGCGGCACCACATACGGAAGACGATGCTCTCTGAGTTTCATTAACGAACCTCAGACACCATCACCAATATACGAGAAGTAAAGTCAAACGGATATTTGAAGATTTTATCCATTACTGTTACTGTTACTGTTATTATTAGGAAATCGTACTCTCTCAACTTCATTAAGACAACTGACCTATTGACGAATTTGTGCGGTATAAAGCCAACCGTACGTTCGAAACTGTTTACATTAAGTATACAGGGTTTTCCGGAAAGTAATAGGACTGAGTCGATTTAAAAAAATTTATTGAACCAAACTTTACTATTCTTTAAAAATTTTCAAATTAGCAGCAGAAGAAGCTAGGGCGATTTTAAAGCATTGAAGGCGCCACGGAAGACATTCTCCGGAATAGCCTTGAGAGCCAAGATGCATGCTGCTTGGATCCCATCTGTCATCTCAAAATGCTTACTTTTCATCGGCCCTTAAAGGCAAGGAAACAAAAAAAGTCTCCCAGCATGGTCTTCATCAGCGACCTCTTCCCGGCCCTCCAAAAAAGCCTGGTGGCACCGAAACACACCATTTCTTGCTAAAGCTACATTTCACTTAAAAGTGGGCGGTGCCATGCCCATCGTCCTATTTCCCTCTCTTTAAAAGACCTCTCATACCATCTCGGAGGTACAATTTAATGGCTCTGGAGTAGTAGTTTTTCACAGTACCGTTATGTGTGTAATGGCCGGGATTACATACTATTTGATCCATTTTTACTCTGTCGGTGGAAGCGAATTTAGTTGTAGGTTTTTCAAATCTTTTACCCACTGGTGCACCTTGCTATGCAATCCAATGTACCAAACAACAGCTTTATATTTCTAGTTATATATTATATGGTTATAGTTCTTAATTTAGTTCTTGGGTATAGCATACTGTAGGTTTTCGATTAAAGGCGTTTTGTGAGTAGTCCGAGTTTACCAAAGAAGACATGTTGCAAGTTTTATTAAGATATATCTTAATTTTTACACAATATATGCACATATACATATCGTCACCTGAAATGCAAAATAACGTATCATCAAAAAATTCGAAATTGAGTGTCTTATTGATTACGCTTCACTACTTCAAATTATATACATAATTTTAAATATGTTCAACATTTTCTGGTTCTGCGGTCATATATAAATCAGTTTTAACCAATATTAATATTTTGTTTCACTCATGTTCCATTTTATTCCGTGTTTCATTCATGCCACTGTAAATTTCTGAAAATGTTGTTACGTTAATTTGCATTTCAGGTGACGATATACACTTGCCAGAAAGAGTCTACGTACACTAGATAAAATAAAGGAAACATGAAGTCTTTTGGCTAGTAAAAATTTTATATTTGAAACATTCTATTAACATACATACATATACAGTAGAATCCGGTTATAACGACTCCGCTTATAGTGTCCGTCCGGTTATTGCGACAAAAACTCGATGGCTTGGTTGGTCCCCATACAAACTTATATGAAAGAGCCTCCGCTTAGTACGTCTCCGCTTTTAGCGACTAACCGCTTATACCGACGAAATTTTTCAGAATTCAACCGGATATAGCGACGAAAAAAAAAATTCAGCAAAATAATGCCAACAATTTTAAGCATCAAACGACGCAATTAGAAATGTATGTATTTATCAGTGATCGGCACCCTTGCTTGTGTGCATAGCAGCTACTCTCACTACTCTCTGTCAGTTTTAGCCGTCGCCTTAGCAACGCTGCTGCTAGAGAGAGATAGTCGAAGTGCAATGCTGACGTCACACAAATGTTTACAGCGTGCGTGTGCAGACCACATAGTCTATTCGATAGGATGTCCCGTTATATTTATAGCTTTTTCTGCTTTTTTCCAATTTTCCATTTTTTGAATGCGTAAATTCGCCAAATGTGAGCTAATGCGCAAAATGCGTAAAATGCACAAAATGCGCATTAAGGAAGTCATTCAGTTTAAGCTCGACACTTGTGCATTACACCCGCAAAATGTCTCAAAAACGAAAGTGCTTCTCTGTTGAAGAAAAAATGCAAATTATTCGGCACCTGGAAGCCGGTGAGCGCAACGTTACTCTGGCAAAAGAATTCTGCGTAGGCCATACAACAATTGCCACAATCAAAAAAAAAAAAATAAATAAAGAAAAAATTAAAACGTTATTTAATAGTAATATCTTAAAGCCGAAACGCGTCAGAGCTTCAACTCAAGATCAAGTGGACAAAGCATTGTTACATATACAGTGGTTCATATTGCAACGCAGTCCAGGAATCCCATTAAGTGGTCCACTGCTTCAAGAAAAAGCAAATTTTTTCGCTAAGCAATTTAAAATTGAAAATTTGATTGAATATGTTCTTATTGACAATGGTGTAGCGACTTGTGAGGAACCTTCCGAAGACAGAATTGTTGAAAATATATTAGATGATGGACAGGATAGCGACGACAACGAAGATTGAAATGAAGATGAGTCAGCACCTAGCGTTTTGGAGGCACTGAAGGCTGCAGAACTGCTAAATAGATTTGTCCATTCGAATTTTAATGACGAGAGTTTAACGCACAACATCTCTCGTTTAAATTAAAAAAAATACTGATTATTTAAATTAAGAATAAAAAGTAAAAGAAAAGAAATTAATCTAGTTATATTAAGTTTATGAATATCCGTTATATGTATGTATACGACCTATTTTGAAAAACCAAGGTTATTGAATTAAATTTTTTGTTTTGATTTAAAAATTAATTTGTTTTATTTTAAAAACCTATTACGAACAAAAAAATTGTTTTTTGCTCCTTCTGGTTATTGCGTCCTCCGGGTATAACGACGTAAAGTCGTCGGTCCCTTGAAAGTCGTTATAACCGGAATCTACTGTACTTATATTATTTCTAAATTTTTTGGAAAAAAAACTAAAATAATTCAGTCAAAAGAGCAGAAAAAGTCTCCGTACATAACATAGTTTAAATTAATCAATTTTTTCTGTTTAAAAATGAGGTATTGCTGTGCTGGCGAATCCTTCGCTCGAGCAAATCCCACAAATGCTCTATAGGATTAATATCCGGGGATTAGGGTGGCTTTACATTGTTTGCTGAATGTTTGGATCGTTGTCATGTGGAAACCAAAAATCTTTACCAAGCTCCAACCGTTCAACACATATCTTCATAATTTTCAAAATATTTAAATAAATATCCAAACGGGGTTAGATCGCCGTAATGTATTCATATTAAAATTTGACCTACAATATAATATAACGGCTTTTGAAGTAAAAAAAGTCCCTACGCTAAAGGGGGAATTCCCTTTTAGGAGGTGTACGGAAACCTTTTCTAGTCTGAAGTGTTGCCTTATTTTGTTTTAAGCGTAAAAACAAATAATTTACTAGTTACCATTTTGAAAAGGGCAGCATGATACAATAGGGGTATTCAGACCAGCTTTGTTAATTCGTTAGTCGTAGTTTTTTACGTGGATTATGTTTTTGTAAAATTAACAGATTATCGTTTTACCGAGCAACGAAGTACCAGACTGGCAAGCATGATAGTTTTTTTGTTACTTGGTAACATCACTCAGCTGTTTTGTTTGCGCTGTTGCCTCAAAAGAGTAACTTAATTCTTTGCCAAAAAATACATTTGCTGTCTACTAAAAATTAGTTTCTGACAAAATTTTCAAAAGTAAGTATTTAATATAATTGAATCAGCTGTTTTGAAACAAAATTTACTACTACTGATGTATAGCAAAAAGTATGTGCACAGTTAAGTGTTTTAACCGAGTGTCAATTAACGAACTATCAAGTTAACAAGTTCGGTCTGAATACCCCTAATGATATTATGTACATATATGATATGATAAAATTATTTTCATGTACGTATTGAGACATTTTCTGGCAAGTGTATATATAATTTCATATCTATCTCGTTTTAGTTTTAGAAGTAAGATATTAATTCCTTTATGATTACATTAATTAATTTGAGATCATATTGTTATTACTGTTTCTTATCCCCAACGCTTATGAGTAAATGTGGTTAAAAACAACACTAACATATGTGATCGATAAATCATCGACTTAATGACTTAGTGTTGATATTCTTTAGTGAGAATCAGCTGTTCACCTGTTTTTTTTTTTTGTTTTTTGTTATTGTTCCTTCGGTTTAGGTTTTTTTTTCAATTTTTCTGATTTTTCTTATCATTGAGCAACTGGACATAATTTCTACTCCATTTAATTACCTAGAATTGCGTAATGCTTCAAGTACGACCAACTCTGTATAGCCGAATCCTAAAGCCGTTGATAAATTGTACTATGTCGCAACGCAATAACCACATAGAAACAAAAGTAAAACTTAGCAACGGCATTACCATCAATTATGTACAGACGGGCAAAGGTGACAAAAACGTATTGCTAATGCCGGGTGCACTTGGCACTGCCTGGACAGATTTCAAACCACAAATTGAAAAACTACCTGAGCTGCTACCAAATCATACAATAATTGCATGGGATCCGCCCGGTTACGGAAAGTCGGTACCGCCAGAACGACGCTTTGATCTCGACTTTTTCCAAAACGATGCACGTTGTGCTGTAGACCTTATGCGGGCTTTAGGAAAACCCAAATTTTCTATACTAGGATGGAGTGATGGAGGCATAACTGGTATCATTGTGGCGGGTCGTTTTGTAGAGTGTGTCGAAAAATTAGTTATATGGGGTGCCGGTGCTTATTTGAATACAGATGAGGAAAAAGCAATGCGAGGCAAATACACAATAGTATTATAACACAATAAATTTATTTTACAGCATCTAATGGATTTTTTACAGATATACGAGATGTTCAGAAATGGTCACAACGGATGCGTGAACCAATGGAGAAAGTATACGGTGTAGAGGGATTTCCAAAATTGTGGTCTGCGTGGGTTGATGCTGTTGTTGCAATTTATAAAGAGCGTAAAGGAGACTTTTGTTGCACAGAAGTGACCCAAATAAAAGCGCCAACTTTTATATTGCATGGCAAGAAAGATCCCATGATTGCTGCCGAGCACATACCATATCTAAGGGAACGTATAAGAGATTGCAAGTAAGAAATTTCGTCTTTTTTCAATGTTTTATGAACATGTACATATGTATATTTCTGCGATAACTAGTTATTTGGTTATATACAGGCATGTGCTGCAAATCGTTTTCGCATGAAAGTGTCACACAAACACGTATTTGTCGTATTGTTTCGGTGGCAGTTTCATGCGAAAACGATTTGCAGTACATGCCCGATATTCTTCATATTTTCATAATATTTCAATTGTTTGTGATTAATAATTAATGCATTCCTATTAAATTTTTAGATATTATGAATTCCCCGAAGGCAAACATAATATTCATCTCCGTTATGCAGACGAGTTCAATAAATTGGTAGCGGATTTCTTAACGTAAAAGCCCTAACATCGTACTGAAACAAAAGAATTGTATATACATATGTATATCCGCTGACCTTTGGTAATCTCGCAGTCTACGGATCCGATTGTGGTATTGATTTATTTAAATGTTAACTCGTCTTAAGTGAAAAGTCAAACTTTTTATTTGATATATTTGTTAAACCATGCGTATGTACATAGTATATAAATAAAATACATAATTTTTGCAATTAGTTAACAGTTTGTTCTCTTAATACCGGCACATAATCATCGTATTGCGCCTGATAAAAGTTTCCAGCGATTGGATCACCCAAATTATATTTTGCAATGGAATCTCTTGTCGTCACCTTTACACGACCTTCACGAGACCTGCACACACATTAAAAAATATTTTAAATTATTGCATAATATGTCAAACTCAAGTTTGTGCAAAAGTTCGAAAATTTTAATATTTTACTTACGTTTTAGGTATGAATTTTGTACTTTCAATCTTGCCCGGTTGCTTGAAGACTAAAAAAACATAACGGTGCAAGCCACTGCCTTCTGGTGGACCAGAACCCCTATATTCCGCAACAGTTTGACCTTCCGATAATTTATTGCCTGGAATATTAATAACCAACCAGTGTAAAATTTCGCGATAAATTGGTTCGGCACGTGATGGTGCATCGGGGTCTACCATAAACAAAGTATATAGAGCATCATCTTCCGCCTCCCAACTCACTGTTGGTTGATCCTTTACCTGAGTGGGGGTCAGTTCTTTACCAAGTTCTACTTTAACACCACTTGGATAAGTGACCTGGGTTATTTATTATATTTATTATTATTTCGACTTATTTCGTATAAAAACAAACTTTGGAAGTCACCTGTAGTAAGCCTTTTGGCTTATTGTCAATAATATCCGGAACTATGCCACTTGAATCCATTTGCGTATACGTCCACTGTTTGCTTGAATATGACTGAACAGTATAACATTTTTAAGTTTTTCACTACTATTTTACTCAGTGCATGAATATATTTTGATTTGATTTCGGTAAGCCACTACAAATACTGCAAGTACTGATAACAGTATCTACTAGTAGTTTTTTAGCTCTCTTATCTCTATGGATATATAATAAATGTGTGGGTGTAAAATAATTGCAATTATAAATATGTATATATATTATATCATTAAATGACACCAATCAATATACATATTTATGTATGTATTTACATATTGTCATATACCAATACTCCCACTACCAACAACAGACACTTCTCTCTTCATTCTTTCTTTACCTGTCTTACTTACATATCTCTGACATCTCTTTTTCTCATTTCATAATTTCAATACTTGCTAATTGCTGAGGAGTTATCAATATTATTATTAGTATTTCAGATCGCAAGAAATGCAACAAGAAGCAATCAACATAACGAAATAACCAATTTGTTTATGAAGAATTTCGTTCATTGGAAAAAAATAATATTTTCAAATAAGGATACTCCCGATGTCTGCCATTTTTACTCACTGAGTGATGTATAACATTCAATTAATACTTATTTATTTATTCATTAATTTGCTTATCAATACGACGAAAATGGTCAAATATGTCTTAAATTTTCATTTAACAAGTGCATATTATTTATAAAAAAGAAAAAGAAAACATACACGTACTCTAGGAAAAATTGTCGGAAATATACAAGACGGCTAAGAATTAAAAGGCGTAGACACAAAACATAGGTAGATACATAATTCAACTATTTTTGAATAATATTTAATATTTATTTGTCATAACTATCAATTCAACACTTTTAACATAATTATAATATTTCTATATGTTCGAGATTTGTGTACTTGATTGATTTTATTATCCTACATATATGTTTATACTTATACAACAGAGAAATGAGAAGTTACGTTAATTGAATCTAACAGTTTAGACAATTATTTGCAGGTTTACATAAATTAACTAATACGAGTAATACATGTATTTGAGTAGATGCACCGGCACAAATTTTTAATGCTCCTCTTTCAGACCGAATTTAACACTTTGTTATATTAAAACTTATATAGTTATACGTCCTTACTATTAACTTAATTTTCTTTTAACAGTATTCTTTTGAGGAGCATATCCTGTTTGGCTTTAATGCAATATTTTCAACTGTATTAAAATGGAACAACACAATTATTTAAAAAAAAATTCAGTTCTCCATTTACAAAAAATGTTTATAATATAGAAACGCCTAAGCAGATAACGTTAATAATTGAGAAAATAATAATTTTAATTATAAAAGGTATAAAATTGAGGAATATACAAAGATATAATAGCAGTTGTGATTGAATAATAATATGCATATATTTATGTAGGTAATGATGAATATACATTATAGAACTAGTGTGGAATATAATGTGTACAATTTAATTGCGAATACCAATCGGAAAATTGATTATTCTTCTACCCGACTTTGTCAATAAACTGTTTAACAGCGAGTTTCATAAAGCCCACTGCGACCAATGTAGCGTACCCATTTTACTACATCGTGGTCAGAGTAATTGAGCTTTGGCTCGAAGACTTTTAAATAACGTACTTTAAAGCCAGAGGGTGCGAATGGTACTTCAAAATTCATTGAAATGGGTGGGCGTGTCCATTTTTTCTTTGTATCTGTTTCTAGTAATTCGATTTCTGCTGAAAGTTGGGTTTCCTTCATGCCCGCCATACGTTTGATCTTCCAAACAATGGCATTATCCGAGGCTTTATATTTAGCTTTGCCTTTCAAACAAATCAACTGAACACCAGAAGTATTGAGTGGTGTGGGAATTTTTACTTCAATTTTTTGACCCAGTAGCGAGGGTTTGAAATTCGATTTGAGTACTACTTTAACTTCCATTTTAGTTCGGCCAACTTCACGTACAAGTGGAATTACTCGGAATGGCAACGAAATATCTTTTGTGGTACGATAGCGCATGAGTTCAAATTCTCCATCAGGTGGTATAAAACTAATGGAATGTTCCGTTTCGAATTTGCTCAATTTAACGCATTGATGAAACTGACAATCATCTATGACGACAACAGGTTTACCTGAACGTGAAGTTTCCGCTTCAGAGTTGCCACCGATACCACGTCCTTTGGATTCCATAACTATTTTATCGTTGATACCAAACTTACATTCAGGCATACCTGTTTTTATACGAATTAAAATATATTTATAATATTACCATAACTTTATTCTTAAGAAACAAAACATACCCGAAAGATACGATTTCATAACGACTTTTCCAGCTACATGGGCAGAGAGTACTTGCCCCTGGGGACTCATCAGCAGATTCACGTACTCCAACACGTCGAGGAAAAGTTCATTGCGACGGTATTTTATTCCTTCACGTCGCCAGCCGATTTGACCGGTCACTTGTGAGGTGATTTGCATTTGTTCCTCCTTAGTAGCCGATTTGATACCCTGTTGCGTGATGAACGTCTTCAGCGTGCCCGAGTCCGTGTTCTGCGGATAGCCAAAGTCGAGAATTTCGTCGAGCAGTTCATATATTAGAACAAAGTTGTTCTTAATATTTTCTTCGGAAATTTTACCAAAGTATGACTGCATAACTTCTATAATTTTCAATAGGAATTCAAATACCATTGCTGCATTCACATTTTGCTTTGTGACTGCAGCCAACCAGATATTAGCACGCTAAAAAGAGTACTTGTTGCAATGAAATAGTCATTATAAACTTATTTTATAACATATACCTTAATATGAAAAAAGCTGGTACGTGCGATATTTGTTACCGGGGAACGAACTTGCTGTCTTGCATGGATGACGTTGACACGAAAAGCATCAACTGCATTACGACCAATATCATCTCGATACACACGGCTAATTAATACCTCTCCCTTGTGGTTATATACAAATAATCCACCAATCATTTCTAATAAAGAACTTATTTATTTAGTAAAATCAATTAACACAATACGCCCAATTAAAGATAAATTTGTTAATTTTTCACTTTCAGCGATTATCGATCAACACCCTCTTTTTCAATACACTTGACAGCTGTCACCAAATTCGTTTCACACCACATAGTTGCATTTGACAAATATTATTTTTTCTTTAAAATTATTTATTTCTAAATTAAGCTTAGATTAAACTTATTTCTTACCTTAAAATTTAAGTCTGACTAAAATGCTTAAATTTCAGACAAATACAGAAATTATACTAATAAATGTACGATATTCCAAAATGATTTAAATAAGAATGTGACGTGAACGCTTCCATGCAACCGCAACCAACTTCCCTGTGCATGACTTTGCGGCTTGAATAACAAAAAAATATTTTTAGTGTGATATTGGCAAGTTGATTTGTGAATTAGGAATTCTGTCTTTTAATTATTGCTAAATAAAAATGCCTGTCGAAAACTTGGAAGAAGAAGGTTTGGAAAAGAACCCAAAACTCGAATTAGCTCAATATAAGTTTCTATTGTCTTTACCGGAGCATAAACAAGATGCTGCCTTAAAAGCAAAATTACTAGAAGCAGTTCGCGCTGACAACATGGCTCCTTGGTATGAACATATTTGTTTGGAACTTAATTGGCCAGTTGACAAAGATCTGCTTGCTCGTATGCGTGAACAAAACCGTCTTGAATTAACTAAATTGGATGACGCTATAGAAGATGCCGAAAAGAATTTGGGTGAAATGGAGGTACGAGAAGCAAATTTGAAGAAATCTGAATATTTGTGCCGAATTGGTGACAAAACTGCTGCCGAGACTGCCTTCCGTAAAACATATGAAAAAACGGTTTCTCTTGGACATCGTTTAGATATAATATTTCACCTTATCCGTCTTGGTCTCTTTTACTTGGACCACGATTTAATTACACGCAACATTGATAAGGCAAAGTATCTTATTGAGGAAGGTGGCGATTGGGATCGCCGCAATCGATTAAAGGTGTATCAAGGAATATACTCGGTCGCAGTGCGTGATTTTAAAGCAGCTGCTAATTTCTTCTTGGATACCGTAAGCACATTCACCTCATACGAACTGATGGATTATCCAACTTTTGTTCGCTACACTGTATATGTAGCAATGATTTCTTTACCACGTAATGAATTGCGTGACAAAGTTGTTAAAGGCGCTGAAATTCAGGAGGTACTTCATGGCCTACCAGATGTAAAAGAATATCTCTTTGCTCTATACAACTGTCATTATGCCGAATTCTTCAAACACTTGGCTGATGTAGAATTAGTATTACGTAGTGACTACCTAGCAAATCCGCACTATCGCTATTATGTACGCGAAATGCGCATCCTAGCATACACGCAACTGCTCGAGTCCTATCGTTCATTAACATTGCAATACATGGCTGAGGCATTCGGAGTGGATGTAGACTATATAGACCAAGAATTGTCTCGATTTATTGCTGCTGGACGATTGCATGCAAAGGTGGACCGTGTCGGCGGTATCGTCGAAACCAATCGCCCCGACAACAAAAACTGGCAATATCAGGCCACAATTAAACAAGGTGATCTGTTACTCAACCGTATTCAGAAACTGAGTCGCGTAATTAATATTTAAAATGAAAACTATTGTACCATTTATAGTAAACGTATTTGTATATGTATTTAGAAATGAGTAATAAACCAAATCGTTTCCCCAAAATTTATTTTATTAGAAAAAGTTTTTATAAACGTGTAACCTAATATTGTATATTGTCATAAAATGGTATTAAATTATCAAAAAAAAAAATAGGTAGATACAAATTCTTTGGATTTGGCTGTTGTACATTGAGTGTAACAAGTACGAGTATTTTTAAACATCGGTGCAATCTTCCTAAATATGGCGAAAATTGTTGAAATGGAAGTGCATCTTTGCTTTTGTCTTAAAAATAGTTTTGACCGTGTATATCTATTTCAGGAATCTCCAATTTCGTTTTTGCACTTCCACGTTGCAGCGTTATAGCTACTGTCGCGACTATTTATTTCTTTCTCAAAATCATTTGGTACGGCGGTCGTCGTAGATTGTCGAAAACCACAGTCCAATGGTCTAGATGTGTCTACATGTTCATCTATTATAGGTTGATTGTGTATGTTAGGAGTTATACGAGGAGGTGAGTTCGTGCCCCTGTCTTTTGTAAAATCGACAACACCAGGGGTATGGTGCTGCTGCTGTTGCTCTAAACATTCGTTTCGAAAGCTCTGCAGACTAGCGCTACCGTGCCCACTCATAGCCGCTGCTGTAGCTGCTGCATTGAGTAAACTGGTACTATGAGTAGCTAGTGCTGTAAAATTGCTTAAGTTATTTAAATTGTTGGTGTTGGTCCCATTAGTACTTTGACGCCTAATGTTTGTGCTAAGGTTTAACAGGGCATTCATCATTACTTTATTTCGTTGATAATCTTTGCGTAAATGCTGGCGTATTTCAGTGTGACAATGTTCGTTGTTGGTTACAATTATCTCGCCAGTATCAGTGGTGGTGACACGTGCCTTACAATTGAACTTTCGTGATAAATTACACTGCCAATACTTCTTATCCTTGCGCACGTATTGGATGCCAAATGTATGACCGTCATGTACCAGAAGAGGCTTTCCACGTTGGCTCAGCATAAACTCCAATTTGCCATGAAACCAGTGCTCACCAGGAGCAACTATATCATAGATAAAAATTATGCAATTAAAGAGAGATTTAAAATTTTTATATGTACTTTTCGTTTGTTATTTCACTAATTGTACGTGTGTATGTATGTATGCATGAAAATGGATTTTTGTTAAGCTAGCAAATATGATGATTTCGTTAAAATGATGTGAAATTTAATCATTCCATGGACAAACACATGGTTAACTCTCCAAAATGATTGTTTTATGTATGTATGTATATATATGGGTTACACCATCATAAATGTCCAAATTATGAGTTTGGTTCACCTAATACAGTTATTTTTGCTCGGAACTTACGTATGTAGATATAACGGCTCCCGAAACATGCAATAGAACGTGTGATGTGTGGACGAATTCACTCCATGTGAGTATTAAAATATTGCAATGTGAGTTTATATACGGATATGTAAAAGTATGTAAAGACAACTCTTATACCTCAAAACATATATGTATGTACCTGCGGCCACCCGGAACTTACCACTAAACTTTTTTAACATTTTTTTCGGAGTTCTGTTTTTTTTTTTTTTTGAAGCACAAGTAAACTTTAACATATTACTAATTTACAACTATAATCTGTAATTTATTACGTTTAATGAGTAAAACACAAAATAGCTTACACAAAAGCGACTGATTTAATTGTTTTTAGAATAATAACGCGACTTAACTTTATATTTCAATTAAAAAAAGTAAAAGAAAACATTAATTTCAATTGAATAAAACTTTAAACGAGATGTAGCCCAAATTCCTTAAAGGTAACATTTTCGAATTACTTTGTGGGCCTCAGAAGCATTTTCTATAAAATCGCGTATACTTTCTCTTAAAAATCGCTGTCTCGAAACCGCATTGAGGCAAAGTTGTTCAGAACGATCCGTAAAATATTTCTGCACACGCAATTATTGGGTCCCTTTAAAACAACCTGCTCTAATATGTACATACATATGCATATAGACGACAATAACATAACCTTCGAATTCATTAACTTTAAATTTTGTACACTTTCAACTTATTTAAATTGAGTTTTATGAATTGAATAACTATAGCTAATAAAATATTGTTGTTATTGTAAGCACAAAACCGATTTCAATAGATGTAATGAATAATTTCTCATCTGTTGAAATAGGGTAGATATTGCTGCTAACTCAATTTAACCTACATACATATGTACATATAACATGAAATATGAATTTAGAAACTTATAGACTTTTAAGTATAATATACATATATAATGGTTCTATAATTTAATTATGTATGTTTATTTAGTCTCACTAAATAGCCGTAATTTACAACGAACTCCTTTCCGACGTAACTGCATATTTTTAACTTACCAATTTCGCATCGTTTGTTTTACCGTATTGTTATTGCTGTTGTAGTGCAGAGGAAATGAAGAAATATTTCCGAGTTGACAGTCCTTGGCCAGATAAAAATTCCGGTTCCGGTTACATAGACCTGACTCTCGTGGGAACGTGATTTTTCATGTTATATATTTTACTCACCGCTCTCTCTCATACTATTTACAACATTTGCAAACATTTTTTTTTACTTAAACTAACAAATTTTTAATTTATCCATTGGCTTGTATGTATGTAATAATTATAATAAAGGGAAGGAGTTGGACTGTGCGTTTCGAACGCAATACGCTGAGTCATAAAAGCGTTTTCTGCTAACGCAATTTTTTAACAGTTACATATCTTCCATTTTGAAACTATGTCCTTCCCCTGGTGATATCGTAATGGAGTTGATGACATGCGCTTGATGTTGTGACTCATTCGCGCCATCTGTTGAATGCGATGATACGGCGGTGTTTGAATTTATTTCAGATGGTGATAGGGTGGTCCCATGGCTCAGCATATGTTGATGTTGTTCACTGAGATGCGCAGAATGAGCTGAATGAGATTGCGTCTCAGACGCACAGATCGCCTCGTCGCTGAGATTCGTTCGCGCTGGTGATTTCAGCGCACTACCACTGGGAACGGAGGCTGGTGTTGTTGTTATTGGCGAGCTAAGCGAATTAGCACCAACGCTACCATGCTGTGACTGATTACTCTGATTCGATGGACTTTGCAGATGCAGCGACGGTGGCGGCGGCAGCGGTGGCGATTGCATCAGTGGTGTTATTTCCAAATGGGGTTCGTGTTGTTGGTGATGTTGATGATGCGACAAATGGGACATGTGTGGCAATTGCGAATGGTGATGATGGTGTATGGCATTCGATGCATTCGCGCTATGCAATATATTCTGTATAACGCTGTTCGAATGCAAATTTTGCGATCCGCCGGCACCGCCAATGCCACCGTTTCCAGAGCCACTAATTGTATGATGCTGGTGATGGTGATGATGATGTACGTTGCCGGCCATACTGCCATTGTCTGGCGCCGAGTGATGTGACATTAGTAGACTAGTTGCCGATGGAGTAGAGTGCCCGTGTAGATGTGCGTTGCCCATCAAGCCCGCCGACATGGGTGGTGGTGACGATGAACCACCCACTGCATGCAATTGATGTTGATGATGTTGCAGCTGTTGTTGCTGATGGTGCAGCTGCAATTGTTGCGCCGGGGAATTATGCATAGAATTGTGTTGCTGATACATCGTCGTACCAATGGCACTGCTTGCCGTTGTATGATGTAGTCGTACACCAGTGGTGGCACTCACATTCGCCGCTGAATTACCACCGCCTGGCAACAATACACCGGCCATATTAATAGAGTTCAAATTTATTGCTGACGTGTTAGAGGTTGCCACAGAAGATGATTGCTGTGCATTGACATCGATGGGAAAGCCTACTCCATTTCCACTACCGCTTGCATTACTGTTGCCTCCTCCATTGTTGCCCATACCACCACCAGGACCACTTCCGCGCATATGTGGCGGATGATTATGCACACCGGTTGCGGATATGACACGCCCTTGATGGGTTATGCAGCGAGCTCGGCACATGCTTATGCGATAGGACTTGCAAAGCCAATACGTTTTCATACCTTGCTGGGTGGCTACGGTGTTGTTGCGATTAAAGACGCAGCTACCGTGCAACAGTGAAGTCGATGAGAGCATCACCACATTGCTGCTGTCTACAGCAAGCACATGCATACATATGTACCATTTGTTGCGGATCACGAGGTTAAGTTACGAACATGGTCAATGTTGTTGCCGCCCAAGTTGTTTGCACACAAGCAGAGCGCATTCGGCGAATCGGCAAAGTCAATGGCCAAAGATAAAGTAAATACGTAATATGTTAATATCATTCGGATATATAATCATATTACATAAAAAATATTTGTAGTAATATGAGGAAACTGAACGTGAAATTTTTTTGCTTTACGGCATTAATATTGGATTAAGCCGTTTGTGCTTTTAAAGGATTCAAAGTGAATTATTTACAGAGAACAGCGTCTAAATAGTCAAAACATCAAAAATGTAAGTATTTAGAAATCAGTAAATTTAGCTAAAGAAGATAGTGCGAGGTGTCTGAATGTGCGGTACATACTTATGTATATAAGTAAACATATGTATGTATGTCGGCATGTATGTACAAAGTTAAAGTTGTAAGTATGTGCATAATATGTACAGCGTTGTTGTGGTTATTTAGCATTTCTTTTAAATGTTTAATTTTTAATATTCTAGATATTTCATAGTTTTAATTGCGCTAAACTTTATTTAATTGTAGAAATTAAATGCATTTTTTAGTTATAATTATGAATCAAATATAATGAATATGTTGCCAAATTATAGACAAAAGGCAAGGTAAAAAAAGCTGTAAAACAAAGAAAAACTGTTAACTTCACTTGAGTCTGAAGCTATAAAACCTTTCACAAATACAAAATATTCCTTACAGTTTACAGCTATGTACATATATGCTATAGTGATCCAATCTCTCTTCGCAGACTGCACCATTGTCTTGGATAATAACCCATGCTAAATTTCGTGAAGATATTAAATCAAAAAAATGTCTATACAAGTATCTGATTCTGATTGCTCAGTTTGTATGGAAGCTATATGCTATAGAGGTCCGATATCGCCCGTTCTGACAGCTTCTTGGTTAGAAAAGGACAGGTGTAAAGTTTCAGATGTTTTTAAAACTGAGGGTATATATACAGGTAGACAGGGTATAAAAGAAAATGTTAAGGGTATAAAAAGAAGAATCGCTAATTTCAGCTACATCGAAACTACTTACAACACCCTTCACAGGTGCATGAATATTTAATTGAACCTGAGAACGTAGCCGGCTAACGGTTCGCATCTAAAGGAACACGTTGAAAAACCTTCACGCACAATTTATTTTACTTTATAAGGAAAAATATCTTTTATGAAGTTCTTAGTGATCTAGTGATCCGATCTGAATACTTTGTTTGGATATTTAAAGTTATCTTAGACATTAAAGTTTGTCAAATTTCGTGAAGATATCTTATTCAATAAAAAGGTATTGCATAGAACTCGGTTTTGATAGCATTCATTAGCTCAAATTTCTAAATTTCGGTCGATATACATACTATATATAAGCAGTGGCTTTTGAAATGTCTCTCATCGAGTATTTTACCCATCAGTCATTTAGTAGATTTTGATCAAGCCTACTATATATGAGTTAAATAAGTCTAATATTAGCTTGCGTTTCCCTCATTTTCCAGAAATTGTACATTTCAGTCGATAAATAAAACGGATTTTGCTGTCACACTAAATCCACGGCGAATTAGATACAAAAATTCCTGGGTTAATGGATGTGTTCGCTCTCACAGAATTCATTACCCCTATAGTCTAAACTACTTCTTTTTGGAGTATTGTATATGACTTAACACAGACAACATGAATGAAGAGTTTACTTCTACTTTAAGTGCAAAGTGCTTTAAGTTTTCATTCTATGTCGTCTAAATTCAGTTACCTCTAAACAATTCCAGAATAATAAGTATAAGTAAATGTGCTGAGTGAAACTAGGAGGTGTTTTACTTTATCCGCCACCAATAAAGCGAAATTTTTAAAAGCTTATTGCTTTAATAATTATAATTAGTGATATATAACATAAATGTAGATTATATTATTAGATCACTTGATCATTTTCGACATACTAGCTCACCGATAAATTGATTACATGTATGTATATAATGTACATATGCTTCATGCGAAATAAAAGTTTAAAGAAAGAAAGAATTTAGCTGATTTTTAAAAAATCGATGTTGATGTCTTTAAGGATGTTTACAAACCAGAATCGTAAGTTACGAAAAATATTTTTTATTAGCAAATCTTTTTTATTGTACAAACTTATGAAGCAAATATATTTTTTTTATGATAAACAAAAAGAATATATCCTAGACAGTATCTTGAAAAGCACTATAATCCAACAGCTATATTAATAATCATAGCATATTTGTATATATTTCCGATATTAATAAAGTACGGTTACGCAGTTCGTAAGGAAATAAGGTTCTGTTTATAAGCTTCAACTTTGGGTTATTTCGGCATTCTCTTATAAATTTTCTCATACCTACACGATTTTGATAAATTCAGTTTTTTCGAGAATCAGTCAATTATGTTTTTAAATATGTATAGTTAGAATATGTTGTTGTTAATTGAAAATGTCCCAAAGTGGCTCTAAAAATTTAAGCGTAAGATAATCGGCAGTATGGTCTAAGATTTGTATCCAAAACACGGCAAGGTCATTACAATATTGACTTTGAAAAAGAACTAACCTAATTAAATTAAGAAATACAACAAACGGTTTCTTATGAAATTATAATGAATTTTTGATCTCTGAGTTTTTAAAAATCGACCAGTTTCAACATACTATGGAAAGGTAGAATAGGACTTTGGTTTCAAAATTATGGGATACAGCGGAGGTTAAGTAGACTACAGACTGAATATTTGGTATATTTCGGTTAGTCTGGATCGCGTTCCAACCCTATCACAATTATTCCTTCCTAAATTTTTGTATATTGATGCTCGTTAAAGCAGAGTACAGAAGAGACCGCGAACTATTTACACAAATAAATGCTATTTTAATGTTAGTACAGTTACCATCGTATACAAGTGTGTATGTACATGCAACTAAAACAAAGCTTAAAAAGCCAATGCAACATAAAAAAAAGCAACAATAAAATTGGATGAACTATAACTACATATCAATAAAATAAGTATGTTAGCTTAGAATTTTATAGCAGTGCATGGTAATGTGAAAATATGGCGATAATAGTAGGCATGCGTACAAATATACAATTTTTTGGATAGAAAAAAACAATAACATTCGATACATACTTGGTGGAATATCAACATGATTTGCGAAGTTCTTTGAATAGTCACTGGGAATATGCAAATCATTTGGATACTCTGGGCCACTACTACCACCACCAGGCGTGTTGCCACCACAAGCACCGCCAACGCCGCTTGCACCGCCAGCACTGCTATTTTTGTATAAATTATAATCAAACCCAAAGGCAGCAGGATTGAAAGTGCCTCTAAAAGCCGCAGCTGCCGCCGCAGCCGATGAGTTAGGTGCCAAATGTGGAAGAGACGGTAGGAAATAATCGGACTCAGCATCCGCATCGGCACTGTCACTATGATCGGTATTGTGATCGGCTGAAGCTATCGAGCGACGGAATTGTTTACGTGAGTAAATCGAAAGGGCGTCATTATTTACATCTGCATGTCGTTTAAGACTTGTGGCCGCGTGATAATTCGGATGCAACGGTAAATTACTCTCCGGTGAGCTTTTGAAATTTTGCTGATTAGCATTAGCAGTTGATTCGCCAAAGCTCATAGGTGATGGTGAGGATGCGGGTGAATGAGATTTCACCGAAATGGGATTGGACACTTTCACACTTGATAGCCCATCAGTGCCATTCGCCTCATCATTTCCACTGGCCGCACGGTTTAAACCTGTTTTTGCTGCGGTCCCACTACTATTATTATCAGCATCTACACATGCGTTGCTCGCTTCATCGGCATTGTGTGTTTGACTGGCAGATTTATCCGTCGTTGTATTACCTGCTGTTGATGAGGCATTTGTGGCAAGACCTTTGATTTGTAGCAATTGACCAATTTTCATGAAAGACTGTAATTCCGTGTGCTTGACATTCACCACACCCTGGTACATGAATTCCAGTAGTTCGCACATAATATTGAAGGTGACATCTTTTAGTATAACTACAAAGAAATATAAATGAAAAATATTTGCTGTAGAAGATGGCGGAAAAACATGGTATGAAATATATATTCATAAATTATGTATTTAATAAGAAAAGGGGAGAAAGGGGGTTGGGCTGGTTCCTTATGCCAAGGTGAAATTACTAATTTAAAAGAAAAAATTAAAAACGATGACCTCGACTGCACCGAAGCTTTCACAGATGCAATTCTTGTGTATATGTATAACCATATAAATCTGAAAACAGAGCTGTTCAGCTGGATTCAAAGGAAGGAAGCTCATTTATGAAGATATTTATCTTGGTTGTGATATGACATTTTGCTAATTTATTAAAATTGTTTATTGTTACAAACATACATACACTATTAACAAAGAAATTATAAAATTTTTAGACTCGGTCATTGCGACGCCATGAACCCTCGAAAACAATAAAGTGAAAAAATACGTGTTTTAGTTAAAACCTTAACTTAGAACTTGGACGAAGGAAAAAAACTGAAAATTGGACTTTTGGCAAAAAAAAAATGAAAATAATATTTGTAATCGAAAAAAAACCTTCATCCAAGTCTTTACCTGTGTAAAATTTCAAGAAGATCGACTGAGTAGCTCTCTAAAAATCTTAAACCGACTTCAAAAACCCACACACACTTAGCACTTAGCATAGCTAGCCTCGAGGCACAAGTTCTCAAGGATGCACCTCCGAAACCATTACTCGGATCAACTTGAAAATTTAGGCCAATATTCTAGGCCTCATTAGTGCTGTCGGGGCACTGAATTGAGACAATAATTCATAACTGATTTTCTAAAGATGAAAACATAAAAAATCCAAAAATTAAATTGAATGTCAAAAGTGCACAAATTGAGCTTCGAATTGATCCAAACACTTCGGATACAATTTATACTTTTCATTTCAAATTGCAATCTCTGTGTAAAACCTTTAACTAATTCCAAACAAAGAATTTTCACACTCTACTTAATATAGTATTAAATACTATCTATTAGGTTCACCATAGATGCATAGATAATAAGCATGAACTCATAAATGCTTCGGACTGTTGTCATAAGCCTTCGAAAGTACAGTTAAATATCGTGCGTTTGCATATGTACATTTTAGAAATCAAAAAAGGGAGCAACGATTACAGTATATGCATGCATACATAAATTTTATGGATTAATTCAGATGCTTATACAAACGTTTACTGTTTCTCGTATGAGTATTCATGATTTCATAAGTGTAAAAATGAAAGAGGTCAAATATACTGAGAAGATGTTATCAGCATATGAAATGTATAAATACTAAATCAATACATAAAATTTTTCGATAAGAGCTAAAATCTTAAAAACAACGCTCCGATGTACGAATGTATGTATGTATTTCAATATATAGATAGATAGTATATTTGTTGGTAGTACATGTATCCCACAACAACTGCAGCAGCCGTTTTCATTACGATGGAAATAACCGATGTCGCTGCTGTGAATGAGACAGCTAAACCAACCAACCAGCGCCAACATCTACTTAAAAACAATATTATCTCTTGTTCTCAATAATCACGAAATAACCGCACACTTCTACCCTATACGACCTCCAACCCAACTAACCAGCCATACATAGGAACGCTGATGATCCACTTGGCGCAGTCATATCTATGAGCGTATAAGCGCTTGTAAGTTTGTATAAGTGTACGAAACGAAAATCCTCCGCCATTAGTACCCAGTCTATAAGTAATATCAACCGACTACAAAACGGAGATATGTATTTCTCATTTAATACTTATACTTGTACGTATGTTTAGCCATATGAATGTATGAACAGGTCAACTTTTTTATTTGTTTGCTCCAAAATTGTTTTTTTTTTTTAATGACTGTGTAAAAGTCCATGCATGACTCGAGCGTGTCTAAATTTTTTGAAGCATCTCTAGCACGATACAGCACAAATACTTACGAGTCACACACATGCTTTCCAGTATGTATGTATGCTGATGTGTACAATAATATGCCTAATATTATATCGCCGGCAAGCTTCGTCCGCTCATTAGGAGGATCACTGATCAGCTCCGCTTATTCTCTGATGACACAAATATTTTATAGAACATAATGTTAGTTCCGCATTTCATCTCAGAAATCAGAGTACTGATATTAAGTTTTGTTCTTCGCTTGTGTTAGTAAAGCGTAGCTTTTACTAATGTGCATATATGTATGTATGTACATATGTGTGTAAAAAGAGAAGTGTATGCATCGACATGCATATATACATATATAAATCTGATTATATATACATATATACAATAAGAAAATAAGGGACTTGTGACACACATACATATGTATGTACAGATGTTGTTATGTACCCAACTTATGTCTGTCAGCGATTGGGCAGTCGCGAAGCGTCTTCCAATAATCCATATTTGTTATGATAAACTTTGATTAAAGTTCATTGAAAATGCGATAAATCCTCGTAGATAATCTCATGTTGTACAGAATAATGATCCAAATTGTTGGAATTTTTCATAAATGTTGGCTTTTTAAAATCATTGGATGTTAAGAATATGAACACATGTAGAAATAAATACCAAATAGGTTCTATTATTGCGAGCTTATACTTTGTACCCAATATATGTATGTTTGTATGTATATATAAATGTATGTACATATGTGCACCTATATGTCTCTATTTATGGTCATTATGCATTTGTATTATTCTTAATTTATTTATGCATACACACATACAAATGTACGTGAATATATCTGACATAAATTCAACAACAGCTTTGAAATATTAATATATATGCGACTGATAGCATGAAACAGCGACAGAAAAATGTAATAATTGAATCCAAAAAATAAATAAATATTTTTAACTAGATAAGCGATTTTGAACCTCTTACAAAGTTTTTAAATTATATGGAATTTTTTTAGAAGGCATTTCATGCAGGTAATGATTGAAACACTATTTCATTCTTATGTTTAACAAAAAAAAGTGGTGTTGACGGTATTAAGATCAAAACTCTTATTCTTTCGATGATGTCATGATCAATATACATAAGTATGAAGGGAGTGTAAATTTCAAATCGATAGGTTCAGAAATTTTCCTCACAGACCCTGAAAACAAAGTTCCGAGAAAACCACGGTAGTATTTAATCGTTAAAATCTTCAAAAAGGTTCCAGAGCATTTTAAATCAAAATTTTAGACTCATTGAGTCTAGACGTTTAACTAGACTTATATATATAAACATATTTAAGATTTGATAACCACGAAGAACATAAAAAATAATATTACAAATACACATCCATTTAATTCTAATTAAAAAAGTATTGTTATCCTTAAAAAATATAAATTTTAAGACTACTAAGACCGTGGAGGGCGTTACCTTATTTTTCTGTAATTTCAGCATTCATAATAAGCACGACCAATAGAAAATCGTTAAGGTATTTTCTCCTGATTACGATAAAAATTTATCGAATCAAAAGAGGGCAAAGCAAGATGTACACATATGTATGTTACATATCTGTATATGTTTTATTGTAGGCATTTCCTTGTGGCAAAACAAAAAAAAATTTAATTTGTTATCTCGACCATTCAAGCAGATAAATTCGAGTTGTACAACGCTGTAGAAAATCAAGTACCCAATCTGCTATCATTTCAAAATTTTAAGTAAATGTGTATGTAAGAACATTTACATTAGCAAGTAAGTACACTCAAATGTGTAAAGTGAATCTTACTACTTTTACATAGCCAAAATAGCAACGACCTCATAAAATTTTGAGTGAAGAAAAAAACAAAACAAATAGATAGCAGGAATTAATGCAGAGGTTTTCTATTTTCTATCCTTTTGATATTATCGCAGCAAACTGTTTAATATATCGAGAGCGTTTTTAGGTATCCCGACCAAAACTCCAATGCATTTAACAAATTAGAGTGACAACTAACATACCATATGTACACCGTACTTCTCATAAGCCCCATACGTAAGAAAGGAATGAACAATCACACACACATAGTTTTCGGTTACACATCTGTATTCTGGGCTAACCAGATATTTAACCGATAGCTGGTAACATTTCTAGAAACGTGATAACTACCACCCCTGCAGGAAAAAATCAATTCATATCCAGCGCATTTGGCAATGAAAATTTAGTTGGAAATAATGCCTAATAAAGATGCTTTTTATGCCCTGACGAGGTTGTACTAAGTCTCTCTCGAAGTTTGGAACACCCAGAAAGAGCCGTCAGAGACCCTATATATTATACTTTATTGGTATACAAATGATCAATGAGCGCGCTGAGTCGATTTCGATTATCGATTAGAAATTTTGCGCACGTCCTTTTTCCTCCAAGAAGAGAAAATTTGTCGGAACTGCCGATATGGGACCGCTATAGTATATAGTTAAATAATCGTTCAGAACGAAGTCCTTGTAATGAAAACTTTTTTACATTTTGAAAAAAAAAAATGGACCAGTATTTCTGATAAGTAAAATAAATGCTGACTAACCTTAAGGCTACCAACTATTGTTAAATTGTAGAAGATTGGGCGATTCTTTTTGGAAACTCGCTTGAACTATATCTGTTTCTGAATTCCGCTTGAAATCCCTATAAAGGTTATATTGGGTTCTTAAGACCCCGCAGCAAGTGAAGTAATATCAATTTGAATAATATTTTTAAAGTGGCAGTCAAACTAAATTTTCAGAAATTTTAATTTTCGGAAGGTTATTTTTACTATTATAATCAGATTAAAAAATCTGGCAGTGGGTTAGAAAAAAAAAATATGGTAGTTATAGAAGAAACTTCGGAGGGTATTTATTTACATTTTGCTGTGACATCTTTAGCAATTAATTGCACAAGAAATTAAAAGACTTTATAACCGATTTTAGAAGGTCACATAGAAAGTTGAAAAAACAGTCTCTTGTGTACATACATATGTATGTATATGATACGCATTTTCTAAACCAGAATCGGTATTTTCCTTTCGTTCTCACGACAATCGGGTCTAAGTAACCGGATCGGACCAGGTTTTTTTCCGGCCAAGGACTGTCAACTCGGCACCTTTCTTCGCAATTACTTCACAAATGATTTCTACAACAACAATAACCAATATTTGGCCTCTGCTCTCGACAGAGAGTGATAAATCCATAAATGTATATTTGTTATAAAAAGTTGAGAGAGTCTTTCTTCTTCAATTAATAAAAACCAATAATTTTAAAATAGTGTTACATAAATAACTACATACATATGTATGTATGTATATATCTAAAATCATATTTTTTTCTTTTGCGACAATAAGCACGTGATTATTATGTTTTTCATATATGTATGTAATACTTATGTCGATACAAATGTGTAAAGAAATTTCACGTTGGCCTTGCTACATAATCTTGTATCTGATAGAATATAGTGATGAATGTTTAATACAAATGTATAACAATGCTGATCTAATCACCGTTAGCAGACGGTCTTTGAATGCATATCGCCAGCGGATACAATGTAAACACACAAACCAGGCCTATTAAACACAGTTTGCCAACTAACCAACCGGACAAATGGCAAGCTAATGTCAGTATGTGCAGTCATAAATGATTGTTGTACGCGATAATAAGATAAAACAGTTTTTATATATGTATAGTTTTTATTTCATTTTTCCTTTAATATGTTATGTTTTTGTGGCGATTTATGAAGTGCTCCCGTTCTGTTGATGTTGTTGTTTTTTGTTTTATTTCCTAATATTTTGTTATTTATGGGTAATATTAATATTCTTTATCTTTGAAATACGAGAGTGCAGTAACAATAATTCGAAGGAGGCGAAAATACAAAACACTCCTAATAGTAGCACCTTTGCTACTACTTGAAAGATAAAACAATTTTTATTGCTTTTCGATCTGATAAAGCAAACGGGTAGCGCAGCGATATGATATCCAATTCGTACTTGTAAATAACATTTACGCACATCAAGTACTCAGACATATACACATGTACATACGTACATATGTGCTTGTCAGACTATTTTAGTATTTATAGTAGCAATAATGTTAGCCTGATGGCACCAACAAGTTGCCCGTTTTATTTGCAGTTGCCACCGTCAGATTATACTTGTACATATAAGGCGGAAATATTAAAAAGTAATAATCTTTATGGAATGTTGTTTAAAATATTTGAAATATCTAGTCATTCTTTGGTTTAACTGTCATATATTTGAAATATATTTTTAAGAAAATTCTGCACAAATTTATAATCTCATCCTATAAATGGAAATATCCCTAAGGAACCATCTTCCGACACATTGAGTTTAAATATTTAATCTGCCCGTAAAAAATTATATTAAGAGCAATCAAGGGTGAACTTGATCAAATCAAATAAAAATAAAATAAAATTATTTATTATTATTAGGAATTATTTTTGTTATTTTTAGTTAATTTTTTTGGTCGCCCTAAAATTTTAAAAACTAAATATTTAAATGTGACTATTTGAATACAATGAGATCCAATACACAGATTTTAGATTAATAATGCTTTCTAGAAGTTATGTCAGTTAAATCCTTCACGATATTGCAATCTATTGTATATGTAGATTAAATGTCGGTTGAGATATTTCTCATTTATAAAATAATGGTGGTTATATTATGTAACAGTAATACTATATCAGCTATTAACTATTCCAAATAATAATTTATTTTAATAATTCAAATCGATGTATTGGTATATTATAAAATTGACTATACTATTTTCCCAATAATTTCAAAAGTGATCGAATGTCCTTATTGTTTAAATACTAGTATTCCATTATCTTTATTTATGTATTGGTGTTACTTATCCATTATAAATGTCTGTCGATATTATTGCACTGGATTTATTGGTGAAAATCATTGGATTTATTAAGGTAGCAAAATATGCATTGATACCATAAACCTAACGGTGTATAAAAGTATAAATTGCCTTTTTACAACTACTATCCGCAATATCAGTTTTATCAAGGTGGGAAGCTACATGTGTATGCGCATGTGTATATATCTACGTTCTTAGACTCATTTATGGCGTAGATACAGGTTTTTCGCCTATAACTAAACAGCTCTATAAGTTAAGTAAATTAAGTATGTCTGTACGTTTAAGCGTGATATATTTGGAATATTTATCTAGCGCATACTGTTCACTAGAGTTCTTTTAAAAAATTTATTACCAAAGTTGATTTATATCATAGCTGCTTATGACATAAGCAAGAATGGCTACTGTTGTAAAATGTGAACATTTGTCGTTGTGATCGCTGATAAAAAATGGTAAAATTAAACTAAAAAAATCACAATCAATTGAAATTGTGGCATATACATTGTATTTACTTAACATAATTTTAAATGGCGTAGCGAGAGCACATCTTATTTCTATTTGAAGAAATTTTAAGTGCAAAAAGAATTTAGATAAGAAAAGATATTATATATGTATTTTATACATTTTTTATTATTTTATTTATTTTATTATTTATTTATTATATTATTTATTTATTATATTATTTATTTATTATTTTTTATTTTAATTTATGTACAGGTTTTGTATAAAAAAAACTCAGTACCACAGGGTTTTTCGATGTCATCAAAAATTTGATTTGAACTTAAATCTGAGGTATATTTTATATAGTCATTACCTCTCTCGATAAGAAATGGATAACGTACTTGGCATCAAACCGCAGGATAATAGTCAACAATGTAGGCGACTCATAGATATGATCCATTAAACCTCTCATTTTTAATTTTTGTAAATTACTCGTATTTTCGATTATGCTTCAACGCCATTTTTTTTGTCAGCAAATTTAATTATTTTCATTTTAATAATAAGGCAGATTCTAAATACATAACATTGAATAATATTGAAAAAATTATACATATAAAAATGTCGATGTACATAGGACCTTTTTTAAGCACTAGCAAGTACTACGTTCCGTTAATAATACCTCACTTGAAATAAGGTAATCGTAAGATGTGCAAACCTGACATTAGATACAATATAAAGCAAGTATGTAACTAAATGTATCAAACCATATTAACCAGAAAAAAACGCTTCATAGAAACTGCTGAGAATTTAAAAGCACTTCATGCATAAACAATTTTTGTGTACTAATTGTACATATAGTTCAACAAGAAAGCCATTTTTCCACCGATAGAGGACATTAGATACCTAGTTCGACTTTTGAGCAATGACACCAATGAATAAATTTGAATGCGTTCAAAATATAGTTTTGTAAGTTGTCGCGCTAAGTAAACTATATACATATATAAATATAGTATGCACAAACATTCAAATTATATCATAACAATAGCTCTTTGGTATGCACTGTCTAAAATGTATTTATAATTTGTACACAATGCAAAACAAGGATTATATACTTATTTCTATGATACCTTAATAAATTATTATAGTTTACTTACTTATTGGATGCTTGCAGGGATTGGTTATAAAAATTTCTTGAAAATATGGACTGCAAATTGCAAGTACAATTTTGTGCGCATGCAACAATTTTCCATCACAAGCTAATGTAACATCAACCAAATCTCCACGATCATATAAATTCTGAAATCCACTGGCTATATTATCCTGGAAATTCTTCCAGCACAGTTTAAACTCGTCATCCATTACTGAAGTTCCTAACCACAATAGTAGTGGTTGGAAAAATAATTAATTTATATCGATTTTTTCTCAGATGACAATGGCGGTTCTTATTTGCTCCCGTCTAAGGTAATAATTGTTTTCATCAACTTTTAGCACATTTGCACCAATCAGGAGGCAAACCGTGATCCTGGTGTTATTTGTTAATTTCTATTTTAAAGTCTTTTGCACTTATCGTTTATTTTTTACAATTTCACTTTATTGACATTTACAAGAAAACGTCAAACACGGATGATGTGAATTGTCTAGATACAAGATACAAAAGAGGAGATACTCAGATATGAATGCAAAACAAGAATCGCGGAATAATAACAAAACAAAAAACCGACTTGAAGTTCTACACTTGGTTATCGTACATTGATATTCCCTTGTTATAAAACAAATTATTGTATATTTTGTTCACAGCACTTCAGAATTCGCCGCTTTCCTATACTGTTATTAATATAAATAAATATTACTTTCATCAGCGAGAGCTTTCTCAAAACTAATCTGAAACCGATGAATGAATGGAATTTTCATTTCAAACCAAAGAACGTACAAGGTGAAAAGAAACTGGGAAAACAATTCTAGGGTTGCAATCCAACATTTTAAATAAAGTAGTTGATTGTTATTCAGAAATATATAATACGATATATTTTCAACCCTGAAACAATTGGGTATAAAAGGCGCATATACATATATGGTTTATTAAATAATTAAATCAATTTTATTGTTTATGTATAAAATGTAAAATACTAATAAATACGTTAAACCAAAAACATTCTAATAAACACAAATTATTACGATCAAATTAGAAAATTTTCAAACAATGTTATATCTGGTATATTAGTATTCAAGGAGATATCTAATGTCTTGATTTTTTTATATATAACACACAAAATGACGAAAAGTCATTTTTACACAAAGAATGTTTTCAATTTAAGGTGTAAATTTTTTAAAAAGGCATAATGGTATTGACCCTTATATGGAGTTGTGTTCTTTTTACAAGAAAAACTATAAGATTACGAAAAAATATACATATAAATCACGAAATATTTTTAACAATGTTTACATAGTCGTATAGCCTTTTGTAGGGTGAATATAAATGAACTACCAAATCTTATCATTTGGGTTTAATTTTCTTTATTTTGTCTATATGTAATAGAACTTCGTTATCAAATTGGTTCTTAGCATTCAGTTTATCATTAACTGCCGTGAGTGATTGGAAACATATTAAATTCTTTTGCTTTTAATATGGGTGGTTGTTGCAGTAAGTTTGGCAAATTTTTAATATGTTAAAAATTTAAATTTGTGTACATATATTTACATTTTTAGGTACGAGGAAATCCGTTGACTTACCAACGGTACCACCCGCTAATGGTAAACCTAATTTAAGGGATTACCCAGCTACCGGGGTTACTACAATTAGAAATCCTGGCACAAATATCGGTAGCACAAATTTGGCGTTAGAGGAGGATTAATGGAATATTGCATTCGTGATGATAAGCATGAAAAATATTGTTTAAATTTAAGCCTTTATATAAGTATGTAGCTAAATCTAAATTTAATATGTACATTAAATAAATTATGTTATGTTCGAAAATAAGTGTCCAAATGTTTATATTGGTTTATAAATATATTTTATCAAATACTATTATGGGTTTTATATATACATAATGCATATATGATCATATGGTTGACTCACAGTCATTAAGTTATGTGCACATATATAGCCAGGTATAACACGTGTAGAGGTAGTGACATTTGTTAAACTAAAAGATTTAAATTAAACGCAAAAATAAATTAAATTCAAATATACAAGTACTTATTAATTAAATATATACATTTTTGGAATATAAATAAGTAATTTATGTAATGGGTTGAAATGGCATACAATTATTTCGTTCATCGGCGCTGTTATGAACGCAGCCAGATGGTTGTATTTTTTTGGTACTGTAAGACTTTTTTCATTCTAGAGTGTAAGTAATAGGAAATGAAAACTTTATACCATTACCATTCCACAAACATCTGATAAGCTAACAGAGCTAGATAACGAATACCATTTAACATATAAAGTTGTTACGACCGTTTACCGATTGTGATTTTGTGTTAATAATAAGTAATTCGGTTTTGAATCGGAGTTCTATTGCTGGGGTAATACTCCGGCATTGCCATTTGTTTGTGGGAATCATTTGTGCTTAGACGCGCCTCCAGTGAAATTATTCTCTAGTTATTCCGGTTATTAAAATAGTTTATACAAACTTAATACAATGGCCGGTAAGATAATTGAACACGAAATAAGACCTAATTTATTTTCATTAAGAATATGTTTATAAAAGAATATATTGTAATAAATATTAAAATTGTGTAGGTGCCAATCCTTTTGCGCAGTTTCAAAAGTCATTTTCGTTGAATGGAATAACATACAAATACTTCGACTTGGCTTCAATTGATCCAAACTACAGTAAGTACCTTTAATTGTGTAAATATTTATTCAGCGATCATTCGATTGATATTGCATTTGTGCTATAACATAGAATACATGCTCTATATACATACATACATATATTTGTGTTGAAATTAATATAATCAAAAAATGCAATTTACCAAACCAGAATGAATTAATTGAGTCGTTTATCGAAGTATCTTTAAATACATACATATAACATGTACGTACGTACAAGTCATACTGATAGTAATTTTAGTAACTCGGTGCATTGCCATTGCAATGTCGTTTATGAAAAGTTATTTAATCAGACGTACCTTTGGAATGCACAGCACATACATAAATTCATATAAAACTTGTTTCGATAAGCTTCATATATATTTACTCAAGTATCAAAAGGTTAAACAAGAATAAGACGTATGTTTCCAAATCAATACAAATCAGACATATGCTAAACGTGCCACTTGAGCTTTGCTATCGCGCCAATGATTTGGCAAAACATAGCTTTTGCATAATCGTAAGCGATAAAAAGAGGGCACATACAGCTTAATAATGATTACATATGTATATACATATATTGCATAAGCGTGTAAGAATTTTCTTGAGCAATATATAAAATGCCAAACAAATAATTGTCGAGAATATTTTTATACATGATTAGTATTTCCTAATTACTAATTCTCTCTTTTTTTAACATTGTGCGTAATTAGTCCCAGTTGCTTATCTTTAGCTCTTATCATGTTCCTTAGTTTAATATTATTTGTTATGTTTTCGTGTTGAATAGATAAACTACCGTACTCAATTCGTGTGCTCCTGGAATCTGCAGTGAGAAACTGCGATAACTTTTATGTACTTGAAAAGGATGTGCAAAACATTCTGGCTTGGACTCCCGACCTAAGGCAGGGTCAAAATGATGTGGAAGTTTCCTTCAAGCCGGCACGTGTTATACTGCAGGTCTGTAAATAAATATTTTGGTTCATATAAAAACAAAGTAATATTTTTTGAATAGGATTTCACTGGTGTTCCCGCCGTTGTGGACTTCGCTGCAATGCGTGATGCAGTCTTAAAACTTGGTGGTGATCCCGAGAAAATTAACCCAATTTGTCCTGCCGATCTGGTGATCGATCATTCGGTCCAAGTGGATTTCACAAGAAGGTGAAGATCAACCATTATTTTCTTTTTACTCCCTGAACATGTCATGTTCATCTGTCCGTGTGTCCGTCTGTCTGACTGTATATACGCAAACTAGTCGCTCAGTTTTTGAGTTATTGATCTGAAATTTTGTGTATATGGCTTTCTCCCCGCGAGCATTCGACCAGTATAGCATAGTTTTTATTTAATAAAATATCTTTAATAAATTTAATGTGCCCAAACAAACGCTATAATATCCGAACAAACTGTTGATCGGACCACTATAAATATAGCTGACACACAAACTTATTTATCAAAATCAAACTATTCTACCTGTGAATAGTATTATAGCTTTGGTGCAACCGCAGTTCTTATCTCTTTGTGTTCTTGTCTCTTTTTGTAATTTACTTACAGCACGGATGCAGTAACAAAGAATGAAAGTTTAGAATTTCAACGCAATAAAGAACGTTTTACATTCTTAAAGGTATATAAAAAAATTGTGTTTCCGCCCCTTCTCCCGCGATATATGTATATGCACTTTTCTTTTTTTTCCAAAGTGGGGAGCACGCGCTTTCAACAACATGTTAATTGTTCCACCTGGTTCTGGTATAGTTCATCAAGTAAATTTGGAATATTTGGGGCGTGTAGTATTTGAGGAAGGTAACGGCAATACAAAACTGCTCTATCCGGATAGTGTTGTCGGTACCGATTCGCACACACCTATGATAAACGGTTTAGGTGTACTAGGTTGGGGTGTTGGAGGTAAGTTTGACTCATAAGATGTTTTTCAAATGCTTGACATTTCAAAGCACCTTTCACATTTTTATTACAAAGGTATTGAAGCTGAAGCTGTTATGTTAGGACAATCGATTTCCATGTTGCTACCAGAAGTAGTTGGTTACAAGCTTGTTGGAAAACTGGGACCACTCGTTACATCCACTGATTTGGTATTGACTATTACCAAAAATCTAAGACAACTAGGTGTTGTTGGCAAATTCGTCGAATTCTATGGTCCAGGTGTAGCAGAGTTGAGTATAGCAGATCGTGCCACCATCGGTAATATGTCACCAGAAAACGGTGCAACTGTGAGCTTCTTTCCCATCGACGAAAACACATTGGCTTATTTGAGACAAACAAGTAAATTTTTTTTTACAAAGTCTTAGTTATACAAGAAATTTCTTATACATATGTTGACTTAAATTCAGATCGCTCAGAGGAAAAAATTGAGGTTATCCGACAATATTTAAAAGAAACTGGTCAATTGCGTGATTATAATGACGTCTCACAAGATCCAATTTACTCTCAGGTATTTATTGAATTCTACCAAAAACTTAATCGAGTATTTTAACATTTTTGATTTCTTAAATTTAGACTCTAACTCTTGACTTGTCAACTGTCGTTACTTCTGTTTCGGGACCTAAACGACCACATGATCGTGTTGCAGTTTCAGATATGAAGGGTGACTTCCAAGCCTGTCTGGTCAATCCTGTAAGTGTAAACTAATATTATTATTCTTCTTCTAAAGACGATAACAAGAAATTTTTCTCATAAATATATAAATAGGTATATTAGAAAATTAAATTTAATAATTAAAATTTCCATTACCCTCTCGACTATTTTCGCCAAATATGCTCCTGAGAGGAATAAATTAAAAATCTTAAAAAAATTATTTATGTTGTTAATAACATTTGTAAATTTTACTCCAACTTTTATAGGTCGGCTTTAAAGGATTCGCCATTGCTCCAGAAACTCTACAAGCTGCCGGACAATTCCAATGGGATAATGGAAAAACTTACACTATTCGCCATGGTTCAGTTGTGATCGCTGCAATTACATCTTGTACAAACACTTCCAATCCTTCGGTCATGTTGGGAGCCGGATTACTTGCCAAAAAGGCGGTAGAAAAGGGACTGTCAGTGATGCCTTATATTAAAACATCGCTATCACCAGGATCTGGTGTGGTTACCTATTATTTGCAAGAATCAGGAGTTATTCCATACTTACAGAAGTTAGGTTTTGATATTGTCGGCTACGGTTGTATGACATGTATCGGCAACTCCGGACCACTCGACGATAATGTTGTAAATACCATCGAAAAGAATAACTTGGTGTGCTGTGGTGTTTTGTCCGGAAACCGAAACTTCGAAGGACGCATTCATCCTAATACCCGCGCCAACTACTTGGCCAGCCCACTGTTGGTTATTGCTTACGCAATTGCGGGTCGCGTCGATATTGATTTTGAAACAGAGCCATTAGGCCAGGGCCCGTCTGGTGAAAAGGTATTTTTGCGTGATATTTGGCCAACCCGCAATGAAATCCAAGATGTCGAGAGTAAACACGTCATACCAGCTATGTTTAAAGAAGTTTACAGTATGACAATCAAACACATTGAAAATACCAAAAGAAACTACTGCAAATTATATTATTTTAGGTAAAATTACATTGGGCTCTGAAGACTGGCAAAAGATTGAGGTAGCTGAAAGCAAATTGTATCCCTGGAATATTGAATCTACATACATTAAGCACCCACCATTTTTCGATGGTATGACCCGTGAATTGCCACCACTGAAGGGTATACAAAATGCGCGCTGCTTATTGTATTTAGGCGATTCTGTTACAACTGATCATATATCACCGGCCGGTTCTATTGCTAGAAATTCGCCCGCTGCACGTTATCTATCCGAACGTAATTTGACACCACGCGATTACAACTCGTATGGATCACGTCGTGGCAATGATGCTGTAATGGCCCGTGGTACGTTCGCAAATATTCGTTTAGTTAATAAATTAGTGAGCAAAACCGGTCCACGCACCTTGCATATACCAAGCAACGAAGAAATGGATGTGTTCGATTGTGCTGATCGGTGGGTAGAAACTGAAAGGAAAAAGGTCAAAAGTATAAAAACTTAAATCTTTACATTATTTATTTAGTTATCGTGAAGATGGCACACCATTGGTGCTTATAGCAGGCAAAGACTACGGTAGCGGTTCTAGCCGCGATTGGGCTGCTAAAGGCCCCTTGTTATTGGGCATCAAAGCCGTTATTGCTGAGTCTTACGAACGTATTCATCGCTCTAATTTAGTTGGTATGGGCATCATACCTCTGCAATTCTTACCAGGACAAAATGCAGAAACTTTAAATCTAAATGGACGCGAGGTCTACAATATTTCTATACCAGAGAGCGGTTTGAAACCTGGTCAGAAAATTCAAGTTGAGGTTTGTGTCATGTTACTATATGCACAGTTTTGTATGAAAATTCGTTATTTATTTATATTCAGTTATTATATGTCAGTTTTTATATGTCAATATAATATAATAAATTCTCTGATTTTACATGCAGGCTGATGGCGTAGTGTTCGACACTATTGTAAGATTCGACACGGAAGTCGATATTACCTACTACAGGAACGGTGGAATTCTTAACTACATGATTCGCAAAATGTTTGCTTAATTGAAAATGCGCAGCAATACAGGCAATATATATGGATATAACAAGTAAAAGGAAGACACTTTCGAAAGTCTTTTATTATTCAGAGTTTAAACTTTCCAGTTATGCATGAAATGCAAAATATTTTTAATAATAAGACGTCAAGGTTAAAAGGGTATTTTCATACTTACAAACATGTTTCATAATAAAATATAATATGATATATTAATTAATAATGTTTAAATCGAAGTGTAAAAACTTCTGAATCTTCAATTATAGTGTTTCTCGATTTTCGTTGGGTAATCGCAGCTCGTCATTCTATCCCAGTTTTAAAACGTTATGTAGTAAATAGTTCATTGGAAAATTCGAATTTTCAGGTAGCAAAATCGTTTACAATTAACCGTTGTTCTTCGAATCCAGTTTTTTTATTTGAAACGTCGGCCACATTTTAATACTATGAGATAAACAAAGCCCAGTGATGAAAGGCAACAGAACAATCATTTGAACAAAACTGAACTTGGTATATCTCATATATCAAAACTGATATGATATTTTGGCTACGCGCAAGAGTAGAATGCCATTTATTCTAAGTATGTCACATTAAAATACCAGGATGCTTACAAAAGAGCTATCTAAAAGAAACAGCAACTGTGATATGTAAACACTTCGAGTTGAATAAAATCACGGCTACTATTTCCTTAGATAACTCGATATAACTCTATAACTGTTTTACACAACGAGACATGCACTGACGAATCTTATACATAACGCCACGTTAATATACTTCTTGTACAAATTTTCACAGCGAAATGCATTGATGTTCTAGCTTTATGATCGCTAAATACGCACTGGGACGGTTCTTCGTCATCATAAGCTAACACACCAAAGCAATTAATTGTGAAATATCCTTTAACTAATAACGTAGACTATTATATATGTATATACTTTGAAATTAAATATCCATGTGTCAGGTTTAAAATTACAATTTTCAATTTTTTTTCTACAAGTGTATTCAACGTTTCTGGACGACAATGGATTTCCGCGCTAACTAAGTGTGCATGAAGCAAATGCAGGCCCTCTTATAAGCTCGTCTTTTGCGTTCGTTGCCCTAATTCTATGTCATTTATCGGGTTACTTACGAATGCAAAAAATTTCTGCTAAAACAAGAGTTGAAAACGCAGAAAAAATTACCAATTTTACTGCAAACTCAATACATGTAGCTTAAGAAAGCAATTTTCTGTAATAGTCAGCATTATATATCTTCATTTTGATTGAATCGGCATTGTAATCGCACACAACAACGAGAACGTACTCATTTTGGTGAAGTATTTTTTTTTTTTTAATATAATAACTGATACCTCATATGCAATGAACAATACTAGTGCATACACACACTCACGGAGTACTTAAAGTACATTCAGATTTGAGTGTATATTTTAAGTTGTTCGAATCGATCTCTTATCATTACAAGCACTGTATTTTTTGGTAAATCCTGTTTATCAAAAATGTCATTGGCAAGTAAATGTTGCATTAGGAATTGTAAACCAGCTTTAGCTCATTTTATTGTTCTATTAAACTATTTAAGAAAAAATAATGTAGAGGGGGAGGTCGGTGACAATTCCTCCTCGGCCCGGAGTTTTCAGTGGGCCCAGTGTTCTACAAAGATTTTTTTCTCCAACAATTCACTTAAATTGCTGCCATTATGAATCAATATTGCTTTCTCGTGTAATGTTGTAATTTGAAATTAGGCTCCTGCAGACTTCCCAGCGGTCGTCATCAATGAAAAAGTAAAGTTCGACATCAATAATTATTCTGGATGCTTTACCTGAACATTAACAAGTTATCATATATATATTGTGCACATGTAACATCAACTAGATATATATATATATATGTATATGGTAAAACAAAACTAATTTTTCTCAAAATAAGTATAATATATTATAATGACAATAAATTGACGAGCCCACATCCCATATTCTCCCCGGCTTTCTATCTCCCTCCCTAATGGGTATTAATTTTGTTCCATTACTTTGTTTTGTCGTTACAAGTCGTTCGGCCCTTGCCCTCTAACAGACATGTCAGCACATTTTACAGTTCAACGAAAAATGTTTAGTCTATCAGGCTATACTTCCGGATTTAAATGTATTTGACCGATTTGAAGTCTTGAAATGCCTCTGCTAACAGCAAATGCAGTTTGCATTTAAAAATACGAATCATTCCAAAGCTTATACATATAAATTTCAATGTAATGGGAGAATAATACTCACATTTAATTTAATTAAAAACCACTAAGAATAATATATATTATATTGTTTTTGTTGTTGTTGTTTTATTACTATCTGACCAGAATTTTTCTTGCTTTGTTTATTTGCATATTCTTGACTATATTGCCATAATTGTGTTTGTTACAGTTGCACTTATATTTCTAAAACACATACATAACTATTCCACATTGTTAACATTTATAATAATTTTATTACTACCAACACATTACAAATAATTATATTAAGCAATTCGTTCCAACCTTTCAAATTAATAATAATTAATGTTAAACAAGTAAAAAGTTTACTTTGAAAACATTGTTCAATAATTTAGCTAAACTACATTAAAACTAAAATACCAACAATGGTTTATTACAAAATCTCTACATTTATTATTATTTAGTTTGTGCATAGTATGCAATAATTATAACAAGTTGCTATTAAACATTTGCTAATTTTAATCATAAAATTAATTTATTCATTTTCCAGTATTTACAGCATAATTTATAATTAATCTATTTAGCCCCAAGAAGAATGTGTACACCACCAGATAGATAATTCATTCACACATTATCATTGTTATCGATCTCCATGATAAATGTGTATGTGCATACGAGAGGCTAGCAATAATATGACAACATAAATTGATAAACAAATACACGAGGCAAGTTCGATTACTATTTAGATATAGTAATGGTCGAGTAACACAATAAGTGGTGATTGATTTCTTTGGCATGCTTATGTACGGTATTTAATTGATCGGGATGTGATTCTGGTGAGTGAGTTTGTATACAGTTAACACTTGGTGGTTACATAGTTGTGCATATTCATAGCTTTACTATAACTACGAATTTACCAACGTATTTGATGTTTGTATTGCTCTTCAACTGCTATTCGTTTTATTGTCTCGTAGCCTAAAATTATGCTAAATGAAAATGCCGCAGACTGTACCAGTCGTGCGGACAAACCTTTAAAGAAACAGTGTAGATGCTCTTCTCGCCATAACTCTTGAAATGCAACACGCATTGATTCCAGTCTTTGCACCTTCAAGAATAAAAGTTAAATTTCATTCGTAACAAAATTTATATGATTTACTCACTTGAAGGCGGGCTCTGACTATATCAAGCGGATTTGTTATTATGGTAGTAGTAAATCCACCTAAACTACCTGCAACGCATTGTATGAAGAGATGTGACACCCAAGGGGGACATATTCGACACAGTTCATCTAAAAGTTGCAAACAATGAATACATATGTAAATTTCATTTATTTTACCACATTTACCTTGATACAAGTGATAAAAAGCCCACCACATTGCAGAATTGGGTACATATGCCATTAAACTTGCTGTATAGCCACGATAGAAACCGCGAAAACCATCACGTTTCAATATCTCACGTGATATATCCATTGATAAAGCAAATCGACTGCGACCAGGTCCGGTTTTTATGCCTAGTGGGTTGAGGTCAGCTCTAGGACCTGCATGGGCTGCCATACCCAATACCATAGCGTGTTGTGATATCACATCAAATGGTACTACAATAGTTTGGCCAACGAGTGAAGCACAACCACCCGCTACTAGGGCTTTTGTACGGTGACCGGCACCTATTTCATTTAGTAGGTGTCGTACACCCTCATATGTACTTATATAGAATACACCTGACACAATTTGCACTGATGATATCCAAAAACCACGATATAGACCGGGAACACCTTCTGACCGATATATTTTTATTGCACAATCAATCATGCCTTTATACACATCACTTTTATATTGCACTTGTAATTGTGTTTTTATCACGGTCAATGGAAATAGGCAACATCGCACAGAAAACGAACTCAGCATGGAGAGTGGAAAAAATTTCGTTTTATTCATCATGTCCCATTCGATGGTACGTATGTAAGGGGTGGCATCTACGGAACTACCAGAACCGGTAGCAGCTCCACTTGCAACTGAAATGCGATTCATGATGTTAGCTCTTTGTTCGATGGAGACCAAAAGAATTGGCAGCGGCTGTGATGAAGTTGATTCTGACAATAGTATTTGGTGTAGAAAGCGCGTACATTCAGATTTGTGATGCAATGATTAATTTTGACAGTCCTAAGAAAGCTGTACGCTCCGATGTTCCCGCAAGTAAAAGCTAAGTACAATTCATATCGTCCTGCAAAAGCAAAATTAATTGAAAATGTATATACCATTTAATATAATTCTTTGCCAATGTCATTGACCATGATGTTTGTTCAGGGTCAGTACGTAAAAATTATAAATACAATATATACAATATATATACATATATATGCTTAACATACCCTTGTTTATAAAGCCAATTAATTAGAAAAGATTTATTGTCTGTCTTAAATATTTAAAGGATACATATCCTTAAAGGAGACATTATTAAGCATTAGTTATATAACAACCACGATTGTCCACCGTATGACACACTATTGTAAACATTCGCATCTTGACCAACATATTTAACGTTAAGTATAGTGAAATACATCACTGACTTGCGAAATTTGCTATTTTGGATTATTGATATAACACTTGTAAAGCAGCTGTAATTTGAATTTCAGAGACTTACTCTTTAAAAACCGAACTCTATTTAGTGAGTTCACAAGTTAAATAATCATTGCCAATGGATTATTTTTGCGAAAAAATGAACTAAACTACCACACGTCAATAATAAAAATTCTAGCTGATAAGCAAAACACAATTACTAAAATGACAATTACAAATGTCAACGAAGTTGTCAGTGTACCTGTCAAAGCTTAAAAGGGGTAGTTTGCAAAGGTAGAGGATTTCGGAATTGCACCCAGTAGGAAAATAATTGGGTAGATAAGGAACGATAATGAGTGAAACAACATCTTAGTAAATTTTGATTTTATAAAGGCAAAACGTACAATATTACATTTTGGTTTAAATAATTCAAATATTTTTTTAATAAATATGAAAATGTTTACATTACATAAGTAGACATACTTACATACATACATATATTGTAGGATTTCGCTTGATCTCCTGATAACGATTTTAGAAAAAACACTAGTATTAATATATAACAGTATTGCACCACTTATATTTAAGAAGTATTATTTGTAATCGATTCGATTTAATGTTACACTTTGAAACAAAGCGTACCATATGATAATAATTAAATTACTTTCCTTTGTGGCATTTCAAATAATTTCCAGTTTTTCGTTTATGAATGCAATCTATACTAATGTGTAGGTAAAAATGTATTAAAATTTACTTTTCGGATTACATACTTAGTTCAACGTAAGCAGGAGCAGCACTTTTGTAGCCATATTTGTACATATTTATATATGTTCATATATACTTTATGTATAAAAAACATGCAACCACATATAATCATATGAAAATACCAGTGCATACATATGTATACCTGTATTTATATACATTACGTATACATATGTACATTCATAGCATATAGGTACATATATTTATATATAATAGTTTTAAGGACTCCAATATGTGACCAATAAGAAATCAAATAAGGCCGTTACAAGCATGCGCATTAAAAATTATCAAAATCAAGCCCCGCCTCTGTCAATATGAGATGCGATACTTATACATAGATGAGCTCAATTCGAAATCCTTTTCCATCCTTTCAAGCAGTAACGGTACGGGTTTTAATAGTGTAGCATAAATACGTCTCGGAGAAATTTGTAAAAAAAGTGTTTTAGCTAATTTAATGTTGATTATAAAAAAACATTATTTGAATGTGTATCCTTAAAGTGATCGTTAATTTATAAATCTGATTATTCAAATAAACATATATAATATAAAACGAAATAAGAGAGAAAATTTTAATTTAACAGTTAACAGATAAATTAAATGAACGTGAATAAGTCTAATGGATACCCATAAATTGGTAAGAGCTTAACTTAAAAATAATAGTAAAATAATAAATATATGTTTTATAAAAAATAAAATATACTAAGTTGTACATGTAAATATATTAATAAATAATTAATGTAGCAGAATTAAACTTTCTGGTTTGGTTTTCGAACCAAAAAAGTTTAACAGTTTTACAATTATTATAATAAATCTAACGAAATATTTTGATAAATTCGGTTCGATATTTGAAATATCACATAGAGAAAAAACATGCATTAAATATTATTTTTACCCTTTAAACGGATATGAAACATCACAAATTAAATTTTTTTACTTATTATGAAACTACAATAATTATATTTTTCAATAATACATAAGTAAGTATTTAATCTTCTTTACTTTGCCAGTCCTGAAATAAAAAGTATCCAATAAGAATTTTTAAATCACCAAACGATAGGCAAAGGGCTGATGAAAACCTTATATACAATTTTCCGTTGGAAACAAATATTAAGTGCAGAAAATATGTTGGGCTCCGTTAATATAACAGTCTGTATTATGCCATAATGTTGAATAAATTATGAACATATGTAATCTATTTAGAAAAAAACCCGTCTAGCTTATTTATACGATTTCAAAATTATTTGACAAAAACATGTACAATAACATTATTCAACATATTGACCTTC